>NC_137518.1:4665000-5007500 GCF_041902795.1 Electrophorus electricus
GCTCATTTATGTGTTCGGGACTTCGGGATGAGCAGCAATAAAAACACCGAACATGTCATATAGTTTGGCTCTGGAGCTGCTGCACTGCCATTACGAATGGTTCCTATGGCTGCAGTGAATGACTGTGTGGTAACAGGTGTGAGGAGTGTGCGGTGTGAGGAGTTATCAGAAGAACATGAGCCAGGCTTTATGTGTCCCTGTTTTCCTGAAGCTTGCAACTCTTCATCCTGTAATGCATTGTCAAATTCCCTATAATTGTCTTTCCCCCCCATAAAGCACACAAATAGCATTAGTACCATGTGCACTTGACATCTCCCAGATGCGTACTATTAAGTAGATGTATACAAGAAGGCAGCAACATGTACCCTCATTAATCTTCCAGTGGAGTCAGATTAAAGGATGAAAGTCTTGTTTGTAGGAATCGATAATGAGTCGGCACACTGCTTCCAGAGTCGGCCTTCCGGAACTCAATTACATGCGTAGCATCCGTGCACACTTCATTGACAGCTTCACATTTTATGTCATTTTTATGTAAAGTAAATGACCCCGTCCACCAGCTCTGGCCATTATTTATGGTATTTTATAAATATCATAAACTTGATCTTAAAGAATTCTTCATTTGATTTTATTTGAATGCTACTACTAAAATATTACTTAACAACATCAGAAAAAAGGAGATTTGTACAAAAATGTTAGATAATGCAGCTTGAAGAAGGGTGTTTGTCTTGTGTGTGTTGTATTTCCGATGCAGGGTGAATGCCTGATGTAGGGTGTATATCTGATGTAGGGTGTATGCCTGACATTGGTTGTATGTCTGAAGTTGGTTGTGTGTGTTATGTAGGGTGCATGACTGATGTCTTTTTTGTTCACTGGTTTTGGTGCCATTTGTTATTTCTATTGCTGACAACATATCAGTAATATGTATGAAATCGCCCAAATCCAGAAAGAATAAATGAGTTTACAGGTTTATATTGTATTTACTTCCTAATGCCACATTATTGGTGAGATGCTGCTTGGCTGAAGGCACATCCTCTAGAAGGTAGGGCAGAGATAGAATATCTTGCAATTTGCAGACTGATAAGGTAGCGTTACAATCAAAAAAGAATTATTGCTGATTGCATAAACCACTGTCAGTGCATTTGCAACATCCACTATAGCACGGACAAGAATAGCCACTTTAATCTAATAAGCTCCATTTATTGAAGCTTTGCATTACATTAGGGAGGGGCAGTCTATCAGATGACACAGCCTGAAACGCTACACTTCACCCACGCCATATTTTCAGATCTTCCCTTACTGCTGTTGAGCACAGTTTCAGTAGCATGCTGTGTTCCCAGGTCTGTAACTAAACCAAATGCAATTTGTGCACAGAAGACTGCGCAATGTGGTAAGAAAAGACAATCACACAAGTAGTTGTTTATGACCATTTTCTACTGTCTATTGATGACAGACATTGGAGAATGTAGAAGGATTGTTGCTTTTTCAATTTTAGAGGGATTAATTTCTTTATTTTTACTGAAATTTGAATGATCCATGATGCATTCATGCCTAGGAGCACAAGTGTTTTGCCAATTGGCCAGTTAACCTACATTTCATGAGATACCAAGTGATATGCCCAATCCGATAAAGAGTTATGGTTTAATGAACAGAACAGTCAGGTGGTATTGTTCTAGCTGGCCAAATTAATGGATGAGAGATGATTGAAAGTTCTCATTAGTTTTGTCTCTAAATGAATATATTCAATATTGGGCCAAACACATGTATAAACACCACTTTGATGACAGATTTTCAATGATGAGATTTAAATGAATTAACATTTAAGTTAAAATTTAAGTTCAGAATAAAAAAAAAAAAAACAGACAAAAAATAAGAGAGTTGTAAATTACCGCCAATAAAAAGGTAAACATACAATTTTCTCTAGTTGTAAAGTTGATCAGTAAGGAAACGGACACGTGTAGACGAGCGAGATTTATTAGGGGCTAGAGTCAGAGACTTAGTCACAATCCAGGGTCCATTTATCATGAATTCCTGGACTCTACATGTTGGTAAACAGACAAACAAAAGCATCTGAAGACAAACAAGGGATGCAGGCTATAACAAAGGGCTAGAAATCACACAAAGAGCGGCTAGAATTACATACAGCTACAATTAGCAAGGCTAGGAACCACGAAGGCATGGATTAACAAACAGGCTTCTATTCACAATGATCAGCAACAAGACTTAACTCACACAGGGTTTAAATAAATGGTCTAACGAGCATCAAACAAGACATAGGTATGAATAATGAAGGGCGAAGAAGACAAAACTAAGGAATGGAACAAGGAACAGCAAGGATGTAGAAAAACGAAGACACGAGACATGGGAACCATAGAGTGAGGGACACTAGGAGGGTGGCCAATCATGACAGCAGTATAAAAGGTCAAAGCATTTGGATTTTTAAACATGTGTGTAAGAATAGTATATGTGCAAGTTCCTCTCTAAGGGGCTGCTCAAAGTCCATGCTTGCGATTTCTTGACATTTCAAGAACATTCCTGCCCATTGCAGGAGAGGTATAATACATCATTTTTAGTATATACGATTGTGATCTCAATTATATTCTAGACAAGCAAGCTGGTGACTTTGGGTCTGTATTCCGTACCAGATATTGCTCTGCTATTAAATCAACTTCAAACCCTTTGCTGTTGTATTTGTGGTGCCGTTTCCTTTATTTTTGCGAAGATCTCACTCCTTTCCATAATTAGGTGGTGGGGCCCCCATCTTTCATTGGAACACAGTTATTTAGCCATTTGAAGAAGTAGTTGAAAATAAATGAACATCTTTATCTAATAAAATGACTTGTGACCAAATTTCAAAGGTGAGGAAAGAACTGGCAAATTCCTTTGTGTTACTGGCTAACTCCACATCTGAGAAGGAAGTCATTTAAAGGAAGTTCTAAGTTAATTTAAGTAATTTGAAACTCTGTGGTGACTCTCCTCACTCCATCAAGCTAAAGGAAGGCCCCATTTTCAATGCAATGCTCCCAGTTACTATTTCAGTTTTTCAGTGCCTAAAATCCTAAATGAAGGGCAGCAGAAGGGTTGGAGAACTGGGCAGGCCCGTCACGAGTCTGTAGAGCGAGTTGCTAAGGCAGCAGCGTGTGAGTGACTCAGCGTGAGATCATCATCGTCCTCAACAGTGTGTTTTAGCTGCATACAAACATGGACGAGTGAGGAAAAGATAGCAATACATACATATATTTTTCTTGAACGTATTCCCCCGGGTGACATACTGTTTTGCTTAGACTGTTGCTCATGACGCCCTTATTTACAGCACAATATATCATGAAGAAAAGGTGTTATGTTACTAAAGATAATGAATGTCTAGTGAATTAAGCCAGTGATTGTTATGTACTGTAATATTTTATGTGTATGTTTACATCTTACATCAAGCACCTTGTACATGCAATTCCTTATCTACGACAAATGGAGCTGTACTTATTGTGTATAACACATCAGAGTGGTGTGCTCTTAATGTCGTGTCAGGGACAGCCAGTATCCCGAGAATATTGAACCACCCTCCAGTACAAATGTTCAACCATGCTGAGCAAGAGCAGCTGAGAACAGAACTACTGGAAGCAATTATTAGTTCCCTTCCTGACTTTCAGACTCGTCGCACCAGGGAAGATGACTATATTTATACATCAAACAGCAGAGGACAAGGAAGAGTAGAAAGACATTATTACTTTACCGGTGTGGCAGAAAGTACAGGCCTTTGGGAGTTTGAGATTTTGCGAAACTTATTACTTATTTTAAAATAAAGCTATTATTTCCCCTGCAATCTTAAATGTTATCTTGTGTAGCCTGTACTACATTTGAATTTGTAACTGCAACTTGCAGTCATTATCTCTACAGAATTAAGTATGTTGTCAAGACGTGGATGCTTGTCAAATTTCATAATGTACCCTTCTGCTCACACCTCCAGCTGTTTAGAGTTGCTCATGAAGTAGACCTCCTGTGGTTTAGGGTGAGATTTCGTCAAACAAATCTAACTCGATCCTTGATTTCCAGGTGTCAATATCTGCTTGAGGGAAGGGAAGGGAAAAAAAGGCACAACTTTGAACTCAGCCCTGGCATTTGAGGAAGAGTCATGATTCAAATGTAAATCTGTGTTGTTTTTTACTCTAGTCAATTAAAGAATCACTAGGATTTATTGTCTTCTACCTTAGTGCACAATGCATTTTCCCAATGAACCTGTACTTCATCTAGAACTCTTGACTCATCAAGAAGAGGCTAAACCTGATATAGGTTTAACGATATAGGTTAAAACTAAACTAGTTATTTTTTCAGGACTAGATAAATTACATGCAGCATGCATTTGGCTGTTGCTCAAGACTAACCAGGTCATTTTTCAAAATGGAGACTTATATCATTCTTGATTTGAGCTTTTCAACATCAGGGGACACTTTGGGGACACTAATATTCGCACATTACCTGGATCCAGACTGCCAGAGAGATTTTTCTCATACAAATCATAAATGAATGATAAAAAAAGAGCATAGACATTCTTTTGTCTTTTTTCATTGGTCATTACAGGTGAACATGGGCCTGGGGCCTACAAATACTCTACACTGAGCGGTTGTAAATCAAATGCAAATTAATATAAGAAACTATGACTTAAGTTCTAACACAATAAACTGTTAAAACATTAAAACACACAGAATTCACCATAGGATCCCTGCATTTTGACTAAAAATATATGTAAATGTTAACACAGTTCTCCTTTCTCTTTGAAGAACATTTGTAAAACCTACACACATGAAAACAATATATGTCAACTTTTGTATTTGTGTTTAACCTGTTACTTTCCACAATGTGAAGAAAAATTCAGTTTCAGGCTGTTAATTGTGACATGGTGGAGGGCTCTACAATATTTAGTGAGTGTTTATTCAAGTGGGATGAGATATTTGCTCCATGTGGCATCACATTAAGCAACGAATCCAGGCATCTTGTAGAATCATATTCTCAGCTAAAAGCAAAAATATACCACAGTGACAGACATTTTATGTTTCAGAATTTTCTGCCTGGCAGATACATATCTGAACTGTGAAGGAAAGTGCAGGCTCATTTATTATGGCTCTTTCTATTTACCTATAAATGTAGCTGTCTCTTAGAAAAAGAGCTCATCATGCACTGGCTGCAACTATCACATCGTTAGGAGCATTCCATCTTATCATTATACACACAAACAATACACTGTAAGTTTAAGTAAGTGCAAGGTTCTGTGTCACCTATTGCGTCAAATGTTGTATTGAAGCCCTGCCAACAGGCCTACCATCCACAGCTTAACTAATGCTCATAACACAGCTGTGCTCTTGCCTGCAAAGATTTATGCTGCACATGCAGCAGCAGCTAGCTAAATAAAGCTGTGCACAGCCTCGTGATATTGGCATAAGCGCTCGCTACAGTGGCAGGTGAGCTCGCTAATGTTGCATTAGCGCCACAGTTAGCCTGACAGGATGACTAATAAGATGTCATTGGTCATTGCTCTTCCTGGAAACAGCTGAAAGGATAGCCAGGCGTAACTCTTATGTTGCTACATTACTTCCAATTGCACGCAGGAGAAATAGAAAGGCGAAAAAGGCAAACAAACAAAAAAAAAAAAACTAACAAAAAAACCACACAAGTACGAGTGGGTGAAATATTTCAACACTGACTGCATCGCTCGTTAGCATTACCTTAATACTTAACTTATAAAAATCTGTCATAGAACCATAGAGATTGTTTAATATGACAGAAATTATAACAGTAAAATGCAACTGGCAAACCCATGAACAGTCCAGAAGGCCTGGGTCGATGTGGACTTATCTATCGATGCTTGAGTAAATGCAGCAAGGAGACAGGGATTAACATAAGCCTATTAAATGAAGGTTCAGAGGCACGACATCACAAAAGCTCCTCATTATATGCAATGCTAGTTAATGAGCTATACATTATAACACTAAGTGCTGTGGGCAAAGTCAAGTTTTACGCAGCTTCTTTACCCAAGGCCTGCCCTCCTCTGCTTCACAGCAGCAATCACAAAATGCAAAAGAAATGCTGGAATCCTGGACTTTGTGTGATAATACTTGGCACACATACAAAGCATAAATCATGTGTTACATCAGTGACTCCGGCAGCAATTAATGCAACCCCTGTTTGAACTGTTCCGTGCTGTTCAGAATGAAAGTATTTTGCCAAAGCTTATGACTGTACAGAGCATCCCACAGAATTCTTACACCTGATTTGGTTCTCTCATATGCTTGGCATTGGTGACACTCGACAAATTTATTCTTTAATATGTAGTACAACTGCTGATTGAATCCTGTATTATGTCCGCCTGTGTGTCTACCTTCTGAGTTCCAGGTTTTACCTCTGGCTTTCCGGTGTCCCCCATCCCGATCCACACCAGGTTTTCCGGTGAGCAGAGGACAATATATAAGGAAGAGACAAAGGGCTTGACTTAGGGCTTGCTGGAAGAGAGTTTGGTGTTACTGGTTTTGACTTGCTGCTGCATTTTGAACTTGTTTGATAGACTTTGTGTGTATGACTTTGGATTTGCCCCTTGATTTACGGTTTGTTTTGCCCCTTGTTTGTTTGATTGCTGGATAATATATGTTTCTTGTATCTTGTGTATATATATTGTCCTGTATATAGTTACACACTGGTGGTAAGGAGTGCTGGCCATTTTGTTTTGGTGTGGGTTTATCTTTGTTTCTAAAAGTGTAGTCAATGTAGCCATTGTCTGTTTATTTTTGTTAGCTTAGTCAGTCATCTTTTTGATTCTAGTGTGGTTTTTGTTTGCTGTGTTGGCCTTGGTCACTCCTGATGCAATTGCACCAGTTTCTTATCTTTGGACACCAAAGCTTATAAATACACTTGATCTTTGCTGTAAACCTTATTGTTTAATTATTCATTCCATCACTCATGTCTACTGCTGTAACATTCAAACCCTGCTACGGCCTCCCAGCCGAGACAGGGTGGTAACACCTGTGTCCAATAGGTACAATAGGTTGACTGGTTATCAAGGGAAGCTGACAGTGGGTCATTTAGATCATTTTTGCTCTGTTATGGTTTTGGAATTAGGTAGATGAATCAATAAGTGCAGAAATCTTAGTATTCCTTCACATTGTGCAGGGGGGTGGGCTAGCTGGTGAGATTAAGACCAGGTGATCACTTGCAAAAATAGTCCTACCATGCAGTTTAAGTGATTATCTCATTTCCCATACAAGAATGTTCCAATGACTATTCAGAATGGCCCTGTAATGGTTCAGGATGGTCCCATGACGATTCAGGATGGTCCCATGACAATTCAAGATGGTCCCACTATTATTCAGGATGGTCCCACGACGATTCAAGATGGTCCCACTATTATTCAGGATGGTCCCATGACGATTCAAGATGGTCCCATGATTCAAGATGGTCCCACTATTATTCAGGATGGTCCCATGATTCAAGATGGTCCCACTATTATTCAGGATGGTCCCATGACGATTCAGGTTAGTCCCATGATAATTGAGCACTCAGTCCTTTTGTGATATGTCATGGATAACAACTACTGTATATATTCTTAATGTCTGTGATATGGTTGCATTCTGTTTCTGACAATCATTGGAGTAAAGCAGAATTGTCTTTGGTGATCAAGATTTCATCTCCTAATCGCACTATAGACAAGTGGAATTGTCCCTAAAAAGCAGATAAAATGAACACCAGGGAGAACTCAGAATCCAGCAGAGACTTTCAGTACACTTGTGCTCGCCATTGTCTGGCTGCCAAAGGCAGAGAGAGCAGCAAGCCAGCTGTAAGCAGGTCAAGATCTAATCTGGCATATTGCTCATTTACAGGGGAATCCCTGAGATACTGAGAGTTTATAATAAAATGTAATTTTTCCTAAAGCTGGGAACTCAGTTGCTGTGAATATGAGATCCAAGTGGTGGCACACTTGACTAGCAAGAAATGGCAAGGTGTAGTAGCATGCAGAGATCACTAGCCCCCTCTGCTGGTGCTGTAGGGGTCTTCAAACACTTTTCCTCAAGAAGCTGTGAGGGCTCCCTCACCAGCTTTCTCCTAGATCTCTCCTACAAAAGTTTACAACCCAGCTCTGCAACTGTGCAAATACAGAAGTGAAAATAATTAGAGCAGGCACTGTGTATCTGCCAAGTAACACAGGCAATTAAAGATCAACTAGATCTTTGAAAAGAACACAGCAAAAAATGTGTGACTTGTTCTAATTAAAGTTTTATCAAGTTAGTCCTGCTTCAGGTAAGATGAACCCCCACAGCACTTGATTCTGACCTTAATCTAACATTCTCCTGTCTAATTAATCAGACACTCCAAGAAATTCAGAGAACTTTGAATAAGATGAATTGGTGGATCTTTGTAGAACATTAACAAAATAAGGTATGCCCTCCAGAGCTCCAGTGGAGGTGGGCCACCCACAGCTGAGCCAGATTTATTGGGACGTTTGATGAAACCGGATTAAAACCATGCAGGAAAAATAGCAAAAAGATGCAACCACAGCATCATTCCTTTGTAAATCTTAATTTAATGGGCCAGTGTTCTGTTTTCATGTCAGTGATACTTTCTGTATGTTAAATAGAATGCAGAAAGCAGATGCAAGTTACATCCTTAAACTGATGAATCTGAGATTCATCCACACAATTACTCTGAGACAGCAAGGTGGTCTGCACAACTATTTAAATTAGCCTACTCATATTTTTATAGTGGAAAAAAAAGTGCCACTCCATTTAAACTTATTAAATCAAATTAAAATCTAATTGAAAACCTGTATCTTACAGCAAGGCAATGTGTATCTGTAAAGCCCTGAAAAAAAATCTTTCAGTTGTTAAATGTCCTGTCAAAAAAAAAAAAAAAAAAAAGATTTTGATCTGTGGTTGAATGATAATCAAACCTGTGACTAAACAATTTACGTCTGTGAAATACTTTTTTTCAGTTTTCCTAGATGGCTGTGAGCAGTTAATGAGCATGTCTCTCCCTGACACTTCCCCCAGACAGGGACACGTACTTCCTGGAGTATGAATAATCAGTCAATCTCTATTCTATCAGACACTGTCTGCTCGCACTTCCCGCCGGCTCCGGCCCACTCAAACTCTCGTCCGATGCGCTCTATAAAGGCGATTAACTCAATTAATATGCCTTCACATACATCTGTATAAAAATAAAACTCTTCATTTAAGATGTAAATTACGCCAGACATTAAAATATGGGGGGGGCGTGACACCAAAGATGCAGCAGAAGAGATGAGATGCTTTAACGCAAGACTACGGACGAGATATACAGGCAGAAAACTGAACTCGCGGCCTTCAAACATCTATTAAGAATAGTAATATTAGTAATAATTGGCATCATAAAGTAATTACACAACCTCCTCAGTCATTTCATTTGTATCCTAACCTTTTCCATCATGTGCCAACTTAGGTGTGCTAATCACGGGTCGAGAGGCTGATCTGAAAGCTAACGGTTTAAGTGACTATTGCTAGACAAATCTCCCTATGCTCACACACTCGGGCAGATTGAAGAATCGGCTTGAAGTATCGTCTTGCCCTTCAACAAAGTGTGCATTCCACAAAAGCGCCAGGGACTTTTAATGACTACTGCTACTGAAGTCAGTCTGCTGAGTCAGCACTTGGGAATTCTGGATGATGTTCAACTGCGTTTCCATTCTTTTTGCTTTTGCATAGTGAGGTCTAGCAGCAAAGCTTTTTCATCTTTTGTCTCTCATCTCTGGCAAATCTGATGAATCCAAGAGAAACACAGCCAAATTAAAGCTTCTCTATGTAACTTTCCATTCCCATTGCAAATGCAAGGAAAACTGTGGGAATGTGTTGGCACCTAAGTGCAATTAACATAAAACATAACCACCATTCTTCTGGTCAGAACTGAAAAGGTCTATTTTTGCTAATGGGAAACTCCAGCAAAACTATAGAAATTTGTACTAAATGGGAAGAGTCTGCACTATTACAAACAAAATACTACTAACCATACTTATCTCATGTATTATAGTTTCACTGACAGTTTAATGTACCTGAGATACTTATGTCCTGACATACTGATAATAAAAACATTACACTGATAGTTCATTCATTTTTAGTCACTTGTTTACAGAGCAGACATGAAATTTTAGTATGCACTGGATCACACCACAGTCAAACACACATACACACATCCAAAAGTGTATTTTTTTACTTTTAAATGTTTATTCAATAAACTAATTGATTTTTTTTTTAATGAAAGAGCTTTTGTACTGTGAAAAATACAATTATATGAACACATAATGCAAGACAACAAAATTTTTTACCTGAATATTTATGAGGAAGCTCACAAAAGAGAAGAGCTAAGATGATCCCTGGCTGTACTGCTAAACTTGCTTGAAACTTTCAGGCCCGGGAGACATCTTAGCAGTGGGATGTCACTACATGAAAACAATGTAAACTCATAAACGTGCCCCATGTGTCCTAAGGCACAAGATCTGAGCTGACGTAAGTGTAATTCTAAACCATGAGATGGGTCCACTCAGAACCATTTCCCTTTCACGAATGCAACACTCAGAACTCTGTGTCTGCTGACGCACTAGAGAAGCATGCTGAGTGTAGATCTGAAAGAACCGGCATGTTATAATGATTAAGAAGTTTGGTTGCTTTTATAGCTTTTAAATTCCAAAGAATTCCAAGACAATGTAAGCGTACATAACAATAAATCCTTTCTGTTATTGCACAATAACTTGGTGTACATTTATTGCTATGAAGATCACTTTACAATGCATATTACAATGCATCTCTGCAGACATGACTAATAACAATAATACTAAAAATGGAGGGAGTGGGCATGCATAAAAACATCTGCTCAGAAATACAATGGAGATCATCATTCAAATTATCATTATTAGAATACATGTTTATTAAAATACCATGTGTTCAATCTTTAGAAGTTGCTGAAAAAACAAACATCATTAAGGCAGCCCATTAAATCATTCTCATAGAGATATAAAACTATCCTTAAAGCTGCTTGCGACTTGCTCAGTTATTAAGCCTATGCTGAATAAATGAAGGATATCAGTCCATTCTGTGCCAGAATTATTATCACATGTGCAGAAACCAACTTTGACAAAAATCCATTTATCATAATTATTCTCTCATTTAGAATGGCAGTCCAATGGTCATGGCAACAAAATACTGATGGAGAATATTCATTAACCAGATTAATATGCCGTTTGTTTCTCGATACACCTCATTGAGGACTCCATAGACACTACAGTTTTCTTCCCTGATGTACCTCTGGCTAACAGAATACTCTCATGTTAATGCAGCATCTAAATAGCGTCATTCATAAAGATACATTACAATTTCAGAACTTGTAGGCAAATAAAATTAACTTAGGCCTAACTGAAATGAAGCTTTTCAAAGAAATGCACTTGTTTAGCATTCCTAGTTTAGACTAGTTTAGCATTCCTGCTGCTCAGGTAACCATTCACACACACACACACACACACACACACACACACACACACACAAAAAAACAAGCACTGTTGATCATAGAAGCTTCTCTTTCATATGCCTGTTGAAATCAGACATAGACACAACTGAGAGAGCACACCAACGAACACTCTCATAGTCTACACTCTTGGCCTGCTTTACAACTTGAAGTTTCTCAGCCACCCAGCACCCCCACCCCAACAATTATAGCATTGATACAGAAAATAAACACAACATACACTTACCAGCCACTTTATTAGAAACACCTAGCTTGTATCAACACTCACCTGCCAAATTCACTGAGTCCATCTATCTTGTGGGGGCATGTTTATAAGTGCACAGTTATAAACTGCAGCCCATCTGTTAGCATGTACAATTCCTCAGCCACTACTCATAACTGATCAATTTCTGATCAGGTTTTTGCCAACACAGCAGGGTTATTAGGATTTTTTTGGCATTTGTCGATGTCATGCTGGCTTAAGCTTGATCCACCACCCAAAAATATCCAGCCAACCACAGACCTGTGGATCCTGACCACCGATGAAGGATCGGTAACACGGATTTTACAAGGCACTGGTTGAGCTATAGATTTGATCTGTATGCCTGCAATATTTTGCTAATAATATGTTTGGTGAGGGTATACATAAGCATGCATGCGCATTGCTTGACGCACAGACATGTTCACTAATGCTTCTTCCTAAGAACATGGATAAATAATAGTACTTCAATGTGCTAGGCTTAATGCTAGTATTAGCACAACCCCCTCCAGTCAGATGGATGGAGAAAGACAAGAAGAGGAATGTCTGTTTGCTGTCTGCGAATTTTAAGCCAGAAGGCACACATTTCAACACCTGCCAAGCACAAACAAATCTATCAACAGTGCAACAGAGTGGTGCAGACAAAATAGTTATTTTTACCATGCATCCAAGCTTTTTGGATTAAAGATGACAAGACTCACATGTGTCAAAAAAACTTTTTATATTGTATACTTCTGGCTCTACTATTTAGCCTTAAATTCCCTGATTTTAAGTGGTGTTGCAGATGAATAGCAAATTAATCTAAATGTGAAATTTGTATTGGTGGCACAACATGCAATAACTGCAATAAGCCTCCATCTTTCTACCCTCAGCTAGCCTACCTTTGGGGCTCGTGCTTGGCAACATTATAGATCTGTCTATAAAACACAGGCAAGCAATGAAAGCTGAAAGAAAATCATTCAAATCAGAAGTACAACAAAAAGGGGTCTCAGAAATCAACGACTCAAGAATGACTTTCTAGTATCTAGAAATGAGGGATGGAAATTTGACAGTGTTCATAACAACTGGCTGCATGCAGGTAATCTGAGTCAGAATCATAGTCAAGGACATAAATATTTCTAGAGCTGTGAAGAGGATCCCTAAAACCGCTCAGTGAAATCACCGGTAACCCAGAGGTAACCCCAGTGTCCCAAGCAGGCACCAGCAGAGTTGTAAAGTCTGTCTCACAAAGCTGGACAAAAAGTAAAAAAAACAAAAAACAAATGAAACTAGACAGCTAGAGGTCTCTGGAAAGAGGAAACGATAGTAAACACAAACCCATTTCATACAGGCTTCAGATGTGGGAAGGGGAAAATAACTCTCATGGTCCTGAGCATTATTATGCATCTGTGAAATGCTGTGTCTCTGCAGATGTTTTGACTTGGGTATGCACAGCAGTGTCTGGAGTCATTTCACTCATGTTTATTGGTGTATCTGAACATGAGCAACCTACAATTACTTTGTGACTATATAGAACTATATTCTTTGCTGTTTGCTGGGGAAAAAACCTCCACAATGCACTGGGTGATATCTCTGTGCAGAAACACACTGACTCAGAAAGTTGCAACTAAGGAGATCATTAAAGAAAAAAAAAAAAGTTATTTGTAGTGGTCAAGTGGTCAATCTCCTAATTTATATCCAATTCAACAGGCATTTCAGTTTAAGAAAGTAGACCAAAATCAGAAAGTCCACAATAAGAATAAAATGGACAAAAGACTTGATGAAATTTCTCAAAGAAACCATAAAAATACAATCACAGACATGCTCAAATTTGTCACTTTCTGTAATTTTGTCTCATTGTTTTAATCCTTAATTCTATAATAACTCACAACTTGGAATTAACTCTTTAAACAGGCTTGTTATTTAGTCATTAATCCTACAGTGTACTTCTCAGTAATTACTGTGAATTATTTATTAACCATGTTAAATTAATATGAAATGTATCTAAAATACAACCATGAGGAATGAGAGTAGACCTATGGGCAGGTCTGCAGGACTTAAACTTCCATTAAAATTAAAAAAACATAAGAGTAAAAAAAAATATCGGAGGGCTGCCCCCGATCACTGTCCCTCCCTCTAACCATCTTTCAAAAATAAAAAGCACACTACTGCTGAGAGTGACGTATGTTGAAACAGTGAGAGTAGCAGAAGCCAGGTGGGATTAGGCTGCTGGGCCAGGGAGACCATCATAAGGTTCTCTGGCTGGAGAGGTGAGCGGGTCCATGGTAATGGGGGTGGGCCTCTCCCAGACCCGCCGCAGGTCTGCGAAGCTGGGGTTACGCTCTGCGTCGACGGCCATGGAAAACCAGGTTAATGTTAACAGCTCCACCATTGTTCAGCTTTGACATTAGTCCTGTTACTGGGAAGCATGCACTGCACAGACAGATAAGGAACGCATACCCAGCACAGGCTTCCCTGGTCACATCGCGTGACCAGGCCGGCCAAAGAGGCGGTCACACATTGTGGTGTTTTTCTGCAAGACAGCAACCTCTTTGAAATTCCTTTCAGGATTTTTTTGTCAACGCACCTGATTTTTTGTACAGTGACAGTAATGATGGTGGGAGGAAAAATGGGACTGTTAATAAACACAGAACTACAATATACTTGTGAATTAAGTGTTAAATAAATTGTTGTCTCAAGCCTTATAGGATCGTTTAAGCCAGGACAAGCAACAATGACTGGGATATGCTATTACAGCATTTTTGTTGCATTATATCACTGCATCATCACGCTGCACATGTTGTATTTTAAACCAAGCCATGTATGCAACTTTAATGCACCTTGAAACATCAACATGATAGTTAGTGGTAAATATTTATATTTACATTTATATTAACGGCATTTATATATTTACAGCACTTTTGTCCTGGGCAAGTTGCAAGAGCTTTGTTATCTCCACAGATGTAAATCTTATGCTAGTACATTAGTCCAGAGTCTAAGAAGGCCATTCTGATAGTTCTCACTCAGAGAAAAAAAGGACAAGGAAAATATGCAGAAGTAATAGGAAGAACTGGCCACCTACTGCACACAGGGTGCATAAATAGCTAGTTATGCCATGAACCTAAAGTTAATGCAGCTTCACCTTCTGGGTTATGAAGAGCTGTAAATGAAAAAAAAGTGATGTTCCAAAAAGCAGGAATGTATGAGACACATTTTGGTAAACTTTCCAATGCATCACAGAAAGCTCAGAATAGGTTGAATGGTGTTACATTTCATTTACATTTAGCAGGTGCTCTCATCAAGAGTGATTTATAAAAGTGCTTTGTCATCTACTTAGAGAATGCATTGCACAACATCAAATGCCACAGTGACATAAATAGATATAAAATAGAGGCAGAAAAGGCAGTGTTATGTTTATGAAAAACGGGAGGCCACATAGAAGTTATATGCCTATATTAGTAACATATTATTATGTTACTAATGTTAGGAAAAATGGTGTTCTTCCATACTTGTTCTGCATTAAAGCAATTAACACAATGAGGTACAACTAGACCCAACTTAATGGGACACATGCCCCAGTAAAAGTCAAAGTCAAATGTTTTATTTATTTGCAGTTTTAACAACAGCATTTTTCACAAAGCAGCTTTACAAATGTCCGAGTCCAAGCCCCTAGTGAGCAAGCCAAGGGTGACAGTGGCAAGGAAAAACTCCCTAGAGCACGAGGAAGAAACCTTGAGAGGAACCAAGACTCAAGGGGGGGGGGGGCATCCTTCTCTGGCTGACAATAGATACTACAATAGTAATATAAACAATATGAAGCAGAATAAGAAGTGAGAGAGAAATTATTCTTTTTTTTTTTAATTCAGGTACAGGCAGGTCTGTAACAAAATCAATTAAAAGAAAAATGCTCAACCCATCTCAGCTGCCATGGCTCCTCCCGTCACCCAGATGCCCCCAGCTGTAGCCCACCACACCT
The DNA here is from genome assembly GCF_041902795.1 of Electrophorus electricus. Classification (NCBI taxonomy): domain Eukaryota; kingdom Metazoa; phylum Chordata; class Actinopteri; order Gymnotiformes; family Gymnotidae; genus Electrophorus; species Electrophorus electricus. Next base: position 4,680,720 of record NC_137518.1, read on the forward strand.
CCATCCCAGGCTCAGTAACAACATGACATTAAGAGTAGGTATTGCTTAGCAGAAAGAGAGAAAAGATTATTAGGCATGTCCAGGTACGAAGGTTTGTAAATTAGGGAACTATAATCTGCAATGACTCCAGTAGATCTAGCTATGGCAGCACAGCAAAAAGGATAGAGCCAGAAGGAAACACAGGCATGGAGGCACCCTGGAACACCAGCACTTCACCGCTCTCAACAAACTTGTGTGGCAAAATAGAGGTGAAGTGACAGCATCATAACATCCCAGTTTACCATAACTCTCAGTGCCTATGGTCCCCCAGATCTACACATTTACCTAAGAAGTCGTTAATAAAATGCCTGAGTGTACAGATAGGTTTTCAGCTTAGCCTTGAGACTGTGTCTGAGTCTTGAACATTTACAGGAAGTTTATTCCATAGTATGGGAGCTTTATAGGAAAACATTCTGCCCCCTGCAGTAGATTCTTGGTACTACTAAATCCTGCACCTTTTGATCTAAGCAGATGCGGTGGGTCTTAATGTACTAGGAGTTAAGGTACTGTGGGGCCAGTGTAACCAATGTAACGTATCCAAGATAGGAGTAATGTGATCAAACTTTCTAGTTCTACTAAGAACTCTGGCTGCTGCTTTTTTTAGGCACTTAGTGGTACAGCCAGATAGTAAGGCATTACTGTAGTCCAGTCATGGACTAGTTATTCTGCAGCATGTGAAGACAGTACGTGCCTAATCTTTGAAATGTTCCTGAGGTGGAGATAGGTGATCCTAGAAATATTATATACATGAGCTTCAAACAAGAGACTAACTTACTGTTGAAGAAGATGTGATTGGGAGGTTCATCAAGTAATTATAGAGTGAGGTTCTAGCTGTCTGTGAGTCTAATAAAAGCACTTCTGTTTTATCAGGATTAAGTGAGAGAAGTTTTCTCAACATCCAGTGTGTGACGTCCTTTACGCACTTCTCAATAATACTAAGATGATATATGTCCTTTGGTTTGGCTGAGACATATAGCTGATTATCATCATTATAGCAGTGGAAGCTAGCAGTGTTTACATATAATGTCACCTAGAGGTAGCATATATAAAGAAAAAAGCAGAGGCCCTAGAACAGATCCTTGTGCAACACCTTAGCTAACCATGTTGTATGCAGAAGAGTGTCCATTTATGTTGACAAACTAGCGATTGACTAGATAAGATTTTAACTAGAAAAGGGCCATTCCTCTAGTCTCAACATTTTCCAGTCTGTCTAGTAAAATCTTGTGATCTATGGTGTCAAATGCTGCACTCAGATCAAGAAATATAAGTAAAGACATACAACCCTGGTCAAAAGATAAACAACAGGTCATTAACTACTTTAATCAGTGCTGTCTCTGTACTATGATGAGACCTAAACCCTGACTGAAAGACTTAATGTGCCTGGTTCTGATTGAGGTATGAACTGAGGTTCGATGGAACAAGAATGGATTTTTTTTGATAAGTGGTCTGATTACTGCTAATATGAATGATTTAGGTATGTAGCCAATGTTCAAGCAGTTTAATAAATGTATTAAAGTTTCAATTACTTTAGGTGGAATTTTGTTAAGAAAGTGTGTGGGCAGTGAATCTAGTAAGCATGTGGAAGATTTTGAGCATGCTATCAGAGGTGTTAAGTTCAGGCTCTTGGATAAGAGTAAAGGATTCCAGAGTCTTTTTTGACTTGGTTTTCTGATCTCTAAGCAACTGCCCGATGACATGTTAATACTGTGAATGTCACCTCTAATGAACTTAATTTTCTCATTGCAAAAAATCATGAACTCATTACTACTATGTGATGATTTGTCTGAGCATTAATGACAGTTTTATTCCTAGTTAGATGTACTAAATAAAAATCTAGGATTATTTTTTTTATTTTCTATTAGGGTTGAGAGAAGCTGTTTGAGCTGTAATAAGTGCTTTTCTATATTTGAGAAGGCTCTCCGTCCATGCGAGTTGGAAGTCTACAAGTTTAGTGTGGCACCATTTACATTCTATTTTTTGTGCTTTTTTTAAAATTGCGAATTATATCACGGTACAGATTTTCTGTTCCTAATTTTTTTATTCTTAAGTAGAGCAACATCATTCAGTGTGGAGCAAAAATACTAATTCTAAGTATTCTGTCATTTGATCAAATTCCGTTGGGTTTGAGGATATCCCAGTTACAAATGTTAAATTTGGGAGATTAGCGATAAATCTAGATGCAGTGGCTGACATGATTATGCCTCTGGTGTGAGGTGAGGTTACTGTATTGTGGCACATATGTAGTTGGTCTGAAATGGCATAAGACTGTGGTAGTAAGTCTATGTTCTCTATATGTAACCCATATGTCAGTACTAAATCAAGGATGTGTCCACCAGATTGTGTGGGTTCACTTATACACTGGGTGAAACCAAACAATTCCAATATAAAACTTAAGACCGATCTTGGACACAATCAAAGTGAATGTAGAAGTCACCAACAATAAAATCTCTTCCTACTGGAATGACTAAATTAGAAAGGAAATCTGCAAACTCATTAATAAACCCTGAATAAGGTCCTGATGGCCTGTAGATACCAATTAGTGGAAGAGGCTGGGCGGGCTTCTTATCACTGGCTACAATGTTTATGTTAGTAAAAACATGCCCCATGTGGGTAAAAAGTCAATACAAAAGCCTTAACACTTTGTTTTAACCTGGATTGTTAAGCAGTACTACAACACAAACAGCACCACACAAATTCCCCTAATGAACCAGCATGTTTTCAAAGGCTTGAGTGGCTAACCCTTTAACTCTTTCAGTCAGAGCAATTCTTTTCAATTTCACATGTATATGCATGAGGTAGCAATTGAAAATAATACAATGTAATAACAGGGTAATAACGACTTGTAATATTGGACCTACCACTTGTAATAATGTGATATTACAATGTTATTACAGTGTGATCAACATAATGATGCATTGTAATAACTCACTGAAGTAACAATGTAATAACATTGCAATAACACTAATACGTAATAAAGCAACAAGAGTGTAATAACTATCTAATAACATTATTACACAGTGTAATGTCTATTTACTAACAATGTGTAATTACACTGTAATATGTAATGTAATAACACTAACAATGTAATAAAATGTGATATACATTGTAATATATTGTAATAATATAATACACAATGAAATAACATTGTAATAACACTAATAATGTTACATTGTTATACTAAATTGCAATAACATTGTAAAAACACACTGCAATAGTAAAACAACACTGCGATCTCAAGATGTAATAAAGGAAAAGAACATAACAGTGTAATAATGTAATAGCACACTGTAATAACAGTGAGCTGAGCAGGCCTCCCCATGAGGTGACCAAGTTTTAAAAATGGCATTCACCATGCACCTTGTGATGGGGCCCCATTTTGTGCCATTCCCTTGTATGGGCCCCCCTGTAATTTTGGATTTATCTTGGCTGTTTTGTGACATATATTGAAAGAGCAAGACAGTAGAAAAGAACATTACAAAAGTAAAAGGGTTTTATTTATAGAGTACTCCATCCCTGGTGACAATATAATTGAGATCTGTTCCAGGCAGCACCTTTTATCAGATAGTGTGAGCTCAGCACATATAGACCAAACCACACCATTATCATCATATTTTAACTAATTATGCCTTAGATCTAGACCTACTACAACCAAAAAAAGTCAGAAACAAATCATCACCACTAGGTTCCACTTGAAACTTTTATATCAAGTGATGGGAGGAGTGCAGAAACAGAAGCAAGACCACTGGTAAAAGAGACATTTACAATAATTAAACAGGCTAATGAGTTTACCACTAAATAACGGCTTCATTTTGGGCAGAGACCTTTTTTGTTTAATACAGAAACTAATTGTTTCTTCACAGCTAATTCTCTATCCTGCCAAACTTAATAGTGCGTGTCATGACAATATTGAATTCAAATACAACTTGTCAAAAGAACTCAGGTTGGATTCACTTGGTCAGTCCAAAACAAGTCTGCCTACATTCCTGCTCCAATTAAAGTAAATTTTACGGGTCTCGAGGAAAAATGGGTGCCTGCAGGGCAGCTCTGGACATGGTTAAGGTGACAATTAAGTTCTATTATGTTGGACATCCCATCAATGCCAGCTAAAATGAGCTCTTTAGCATGTCTTTTCCGTGGAGGAAGTCCAATTCTGAGAGGGTAGAAGGACATACATAAAGTGACAACTCTGCATTTCTCGTCACAATGAGAACGGAAAGGCATTTCCATTGTGTCCAAATGACTTAATTAAAATGCAGAAGGCAGAATGGTGGCAGGTATGGCTCACCCAGTCCAACATCAAAGATAAGGTGAATTTCTTAGAGGATCCCACATATCTGCCTGGCCCAGCCCTCACTGGACTCTGGCCATCACTGGACTGGAATTGTTCATAGCAATGAAGCTGGTCATTTCTGCAATTCCAGTCCATGGAGGAGCAGGGTCCTGCATTCAGATGGGAGCAAAGTAAAGCAAGTGATCTAACGCTTTAGAGCAAATGCTCTAGTCAGGCCAGAAATCCAGCATCCATGCTCATGGGCAAGTGTACTTTTTACACTGTAGTGTTAATGTGACAGGGTAACATCACTGATTGTTGTGTACCAGCTGTCCATGATTGGCTTAAACCTCTTTGTTAAGAAAACATTCAGCTGATTGTTGTTCTGTAAGACCCACGATATGCACAAAGAGTGTTATATGTTATTGTGATAAATTGCATCACCCACTCCTACCTAATTCCCTAATTCCCACTTAGATGTGGACTTGACGAGTCCCCTTCCAGCCAGCTACCATTTCCAAATTACCCTAATTTCAAGGTAATGTCACACTTAGCCCTTCTGACAAGCAGTGTCATATACACCCCTTAAGCAGTTTGAGGAAACCCATGAAATAAGTCAATAAAAACTCAACCCTCAGATTTGTTTCTTCTTGGTACATTTACTGTTGCGCTCTAAAGAAATTATCCACAAGCTCCCTAATGCTCCTATATGAACAACCCCCCCCCCCCCCCCAAAAAAAAACATGAAAACAGTTGAGCGAGATATTTTGATCCACAAGGTTGTATTTTAGGCATTACAGTAAGTATAATGGATGGAAAATGATAAATGTCAGCGTCGTAGTAATTTCAGAGTTTTTTGACATTACAAGTAGTCAAACACATCCTGTAGGTTTAAGTTAAAACACTGAGACAGCAGCGAATGTTAACTGAAATATGAGCAAAAACAGCACTGACATAACACACAGACTTTTAAAGTTTTTTTTTCCCCCCTCATCAATTAGAGCTTAAATTACTGGCTCCCTGACAGGGCTGAAGTTTTCACATAAAGCTAGGTGATTTGTCTAGCAGAAAAAGGTCATTGTTCCTGTGAAGTCTTGAAGTCTCCACTGCAGTGGAGCTTGCATTTCCAGACTACAACACTTATTATTTATAGAGCCCAATTTTTGTTTAATGAGCTTTCTCTTACTGCTATGCAAAAAGACCATCTAGCCAATTTAAACTTTGTGATTCATAAATGATGATGCCCTATTACAAGGGAAAAGTCTAAGATTTAACTAAAATGTTTTGGTTTGCTAAAAAAAAGGGGGGGGGGGTCAAGGAGAAATAATTTAAAAATAAAAGCAAATAGTTAAATAACAAGAAAAAAAACCCTGACATACAAAAGATATGACATGCCCAATGGCATGGCTTACTGGAATCCCAGAGTAAATCCTGCTCCTGGAATGATAATGCTGGAGGTGGGGACCTTTGTGCAGGACTTTCATAAGCTCCTCACACCCCACGATGGGTACTGGAGAGCTGGAGCTCCTGTGTGTGCAACACATCCTTCTGACAGGCTCTTAGGCCAGACAACCTGCTCTCAAAATGCATACCCCACAAATGCCCAGGAAGGTAAACCTGACTCGCACTGATTGCAAAAACCCAAGAGAAAGACTGACATGTTTTGCAAAAGCTGGGTAGTAAATCCTTGGATGAGCCATTAGTTTCAGCACTCAGCCAATACCATGAGCAACAGCGTATAGATGATTGGAGTTTTTTAAATCTGCCATGAGGAAGAGGAAGGGGGTACTTTGCTGCAGCACACACTAAGCAACTTGGCCTTTACTGGAATGCATTAACCTGCATGCTCAAGCACACACTGGAAAACACTTGAAATGGACAGAAATGGTCAGAAGATGGACAGGCGCATTAGAACCTGTCTTCTTCCATTTCTCGTCATTTCCCGTGGAACCCAAGATCCAATCTGCATCCTCTCACCAAAAAACAAAACAAAAAAAACCCCCCAACACTACTGTTTTTCTTCTCCATAATGGCCATGCGGTGTTGTGCATGTTATAAATATGTTTACACTGGTACAGAATGCAGAAATGAAACTTGAGATAATCAGTAGTGATAGCAATTATGGGTAGCCTGCTTTGAGACTATGAATAATGTAGAATTTATATTATTACCAAAATGAAGGATTGTTCAAACAACCAAAAACATTTTGCTTCTATTTCTTTATACGGAATTCCTATCCTCCTGTATGTACTTCTACTGCCATCTGGTGGAAGTTTTGGATAGTGCGCAAATTAAAAATCTACAACTGAATATTTTTACTAAATATTTTCATCTGAATATTTATACTCAAATATTTGGAATGCTTTATATATCATAATTGTGATAATAGTTTTGTATTATTATTATTTATACTTTTTGATGTTGTAATAACTGAATATGTTAACACTGCATTATACTAGGGTGAAAAAACTAGGGTGTCACCAAGTCAAGAAATCTTAAAATTACATTGAAATATTTCTCAGAGACAGAGAAAATGCTGTTGTAAAAGCTTTGAGGTGATATTTAATAGTCAGACAGTCCAAAGTACTTTAGAGTTCCAACACTTGCTTCACATTGAATAATTATGCAAATACAAGGGCAGTGATCGATTTGCATGATAGCTTTACATGCTCATTATTAATAAGAGGCAGACGCAAGTGCATTAAAAAGTTCTTCCTCCTGCATGGTGTAGGGAGCTTTCGAAAGTGTGTGGTCACATTTGGCTACTAATGTTGCAAGGCAGATGATATCTTTAACACGAGCAGAATGCCAAAAGAAGCAGATGGGGTCCACTTGGATACCGACGCCTGATTTTCAGTGATTAGCATAAGGAGGTCTCTCTGCTCTTGATTACTGCCTGGCAACCACAGACACAGCATTGAGTTTTAATTAACACAAAGGAGCATTTCATTAACATAAAAAATAGACATCTCAAGAGAGATTTGAACCTCCATTAAAAAGGAGTGGGTTTTTCTACTTTTAGACATACATTATTAGCTGATTATGCAAGCTATGCAGAACACCTTAGAATGCAATTAAGTCAAGATTAACAGATTAATGAATTCTGGAAGTAAATGTTGACACAGGGCTTTCCAAATTGAAAGGGGACAAAGATAACCCGATACAAGCAGGCAGGTCTGACAAAGTTAATGAAAATTACTAAACTAATTGAATAATTTAATATAGAAATGAGATGAACTTCTCAGTTTTATGACCCATTTCCAGTCATGAATGAGAAATGCAGTTATAATTTTTTAATGATACATGAAATTGAAGATAAAAGCTTAATAGCCTTAAAATTGTAAAACTAAGTCCACTCTTATTTTGAAGCTTCAGTATTCTGAGGCTTAAATCTTATTCTGAAGCTTAAAAAGATACTGAAGCTTATTTTGCTAATGACCGTTGCTTTAACAAGTCTGCAAAACACTAACTGCTGGAAGATACACTGCCCGGCCAAAAAAAAAAAGGTCACCACCTGGATTTAACTAAGCAAATAGAGCCTCCCATTGGATAATTACTACATGGGTGATTATGTTTCAGCTGGTGACAAGTTATTTAACCCTAACTGATGCAGTGAGTAGCTTCTCATTTGTTAAACAACCATGCCGAAAGGCACATCCTGTGGTCGTGGAAAAGATGTTAATCTGTTTCAGAAGGGTCAAATTATTGCCATGCATCAAGCAGCGAAAACATCTAAGGAAATTGCTGAAACTACTAAAATCGGGTAAAGAAGTTTCCAACACATTAAAAAGTGGAAGGACAGTGGGGAAATATCATCTTCAAGGAAGGAATGTGATTGGAAAAAAAATCTTGAATGATCGTGATCAGCAATCACTTAAACATGTGGTGAAATCAAATCATAGAAAAACAACAGTAGAACTCAGGGATATGTTTAATAGTGAAAGTAAGAGCATTTCCACATGCACAATGCAAAGGGAACTCAAGGAATTGGGACTAAACAGCTGTGTAGCCTTAAGAAAACCATTTGTCAGTGAGGTTAACCGGCAAAAATGGCTTCAATTTGCTAGGGAGCATAAAGATTGGACTCGGGAGCAATGGAAGAAGGTCATTTGGTCTGATGAGTCCAGATTTACCCTGTTCCAGAGTGATGGGCGCATCAGGGTAAGAAGAGAGGCGGCTGAAGTGATGCATCCATCATGCCTAGTGCCTACCGTACAAGTGTGTGGGGGCAGTGCTATGATCTGGGGTTGCCGCAATTGGTCAGGTCTAGGTTCAGCAAAGTTATGTGCCCAAAGAATGAGGTCAGCTGACTACCTGAATATACCGAATGACCAGGTTATTCCATCAGTGGATTTTTTTCTTCCCTGATGGCACAGGCATATTCCAAGATGACAATGCCAGAATTCATTGGGCTCAAATTGTGAAAGAGTGATTCAGGGAGCATGAGATCATTTTCACACATGGATTGGCCACCACAGAGTCCAGACCTGAACCCTATTGAGAATCTTTGGGATGTGCTGGAGAAGACTTTGCGCAGTGGTCCAAATCTCCCTTCATCAATACAAGGTCTTGGGGAAAAATGAATGCAACTCTGGACAGAAATAAATGTGACATTGCAGAAGCTTATGGAAATGATGCCACAGCGAATGTGTGCCGTAATCAAAGCTAAAAGCGGTCCAACAAAATATTAGTGTGTGACCTTTTTTTGGCTAGGCAGTGTATTAGCAATGGAATCTGAATTCAGAAGAAAATGGTCATGTTTTACATTTAGAAAAAAGTTGAATACATATATACATACATACATACATGCTGCTCACATGCTCTAAAATGAGCTAATTTTGCAGTTAAAGGACTTTTTCTGTAGGACTTTATGCAGTATACAATTTTCAACAAAACAGTAAATAAATAAATAAATAAATACATACATACATACATACATATCTTCCAAGTTTGCTTTTGGCATTATTACTTGTCCTAGGTCATGACATACATGGTCACCTACCATTTAATGGTAATGGTGATCTATCACTGCCTAGTCTAAAAGCATGTGTAATTGACTCCTAGCAACATGGCTACCGCTGTACGGTCAGTCACATTTCATCAAGTGTAAGAAAGCAGGTTGATGTCGTAACAACCATCCACCTGAAAGTGGAGAAGGAAAGGAGAAGTGCATTGGTCAGTAACACATCAGAAGGAAGGAAATTGATGATAAATTTACCAAGGTGTTTTGAATTACAACCCCTTTTTTGTAATACCAATTTCTGTATGGCTATTGGATGCTTTGCAAAGTGTAAGTAGTGAACAGTCTCAGGACTTGCTGAAAGTTTTGTTTAGCAGAAGCATGAGAAAATGTGATTGTCGTGCTACACAAACCACCATGATCTCCTGACCAAAGGCATCAACTGTTCTTATAGATCTTATATATCAACTGTTCTTATCTTCTTATAGACGTTGTTTTTGAGAAGCAGCCACAATTCTTGGGCAAATGTGCACAATAAATTCAGGGAAGAAATCAATACGCATGCAGTCCAATGTGAAATTGGTCTCCATTGTCCAACAGCTTGTACTGTTATGAGATGCACTGATATTTCAATACGTCTTAGGTTTTTCTTTACAACAATGCCACAATTTTTTAAAAGTGACATATCTTATTAATTATATACATATGCAATTTTCTGATGTTGAATATTATTATTTGCTATCTGCACTAACTCCTCTCTGAAAGATCCATAGAACATGAGTGAATAATCTTAGCTTTGGATGGGTTACCATGACTCACATCGAAGCGGCCCACAGATGCTGTGGTCTGGCTGGACTGCATGACCTCAGTGAGGGCCCACATCTGCTGGATGCTGGATGACACCGCATGCGGGTCAGGAAGGCCCTGGGAGGATGAAGCGGGACCGGCTCAGTAGCTCATATATCAGCGCGCTGCCGACAGCAGCAATAAATCAATTAAAGAAAGAGTGAAAGGCCAGAAGTTCCCTGGACGGTTTAGGCTCTGGGCCACCCTTGGTCACAACCTCGGGCTGTGAGGTACTGTCTAGTTCAACCATTCTATTAATCTGAGCATGAAGGATAGCAGCAGAGGGCAATGGAGCTTAGTGATTGTAATTAAGCAAAGGGGAATGGAATTAATTACAGTCGACCACAAAGGCCTTACTGAAACTACTGTAAATTATACACATACACACAGTGACAGTAATATGCTGGAGACCTAAACAAAAGCCCAGTACACAAGAAGATGCAGAGCTTGGGGCCAACGATGCAATCCAGGAACATGCAAAAGATCACTGAAACTTACATTCAAATCAAGAGGTTCTTCAACAGGTGTAATGGTGGACAGCCAGGAGGGAACATCTCTCTCAGAGTCCTGGGAAATGGAAAAGACAGTACAATAACAACTCAAAATAAAAGCGTTTTAAGATTGTGACATATTTCATCTGTGGCCGGGAGCCTAAGACTGTAAAACTGGCCGTGCTTTCAGGAAGAGAGGAGTGGCACTGTCTCTCCCCTGTCATTTACAGAGACACTGGCCAATCACAGGAACCGGTGAGCTCATGGGGAGGAGGGGGGGGGGGGCAGATAGTGCCATTCTCTGAGTGTGTTACACTTGAGATGCATCTTGGAAAGATGCTGTTCAGAGGAAGCATGCGACAGCCCTCACCCTCCCTGGTTGGCATTTATCATATGACAGGGGAGAATTACTTGATGGGTAGGAATTGGCTATGATTAAAATAAGGAGAAAAATTGGATGGTGGGGGGGGGGGGGTTGTAACATATCTGCTGTCTTTCAAATCCATAAAGGGAATCATCATTTAAGGCACTTTCTCAGGGGGGTACTTCCCTTGCTTTGTACTTACTTCATGTGCAGCTGAGTAAATCTTGATATCCTCAATGGCGAAGCTGAGCCAGACTGAGGAAGGCTGCCGCTGTATGAGCCTCACTGTAGTGACGTTATCAGGCTCTGTCAGCATCTGACACACACACACACACACACACACACACACACACACACACACACACACACAAGAAAAGGAGCCTCTGATAAATAGAGTCATGCAGATTTAGCGTCAAATCCAGGCTTACAAGTCCAGTTTATTAAACCATAGTGAACAACATCATGCAGGCAACACAATGCATATAGATTTAAATTCAGTTTATGTTTGAATTAACATCAAATAAGACAAACTGCATGTAATTTAAAATCAAATCTCTGAAAGGAAAAAAAAGTTGAATGAGTTTAGTTTAGGCTGTTATTTGCCAAATTAATGATTTATTTTCCTTGTGCAAAGAACAAAATCATATTGACAGCTGTCGCTGGAAGCCCTAATGTTTTCTTAATGCAGCCGATGCTGCTGGAAGGTTTTTTAAGGTCTGCTCAGAGAGGAGTGCTTCCGTTTATTCACTGGGTTGAGCTTGAGAGTGCTTTTTCTAAGGTCCTTGGTAGAGACCTCTTTCACTGCAACACAGAAACACAGTGTAATACCTCTGCAGATCCTACACAGAGCACTGCAAAATGTACAGTTAAACCATTAAATGGCTTTGCCCTGTACCAGTATCACACCCAAGGCTTATTTGGAACATGAATGTTGCATTGCCTTGCAGTGTTTGCTGGAAATGTATGCTCTTAAATCATAGCTTTCAATGCACATAAGGCATCAGGCAATGAAGCATAAGGCGATAAGGCTTCTACTTCAAAAATGATATCAGCCATCTTGGAACAGCGAGCTGTTTCTATACATTCTCTGATGTCTTCCTGGCCACAGAGTAACTTCTGCCACAGAGTAATTTCACATGGTTACATGTGCATCATGAAGGAGTACAGCAAGTCTAACATGCAAGTCTTAGAAATAAACATTTGCTGTTAAAGTTCAAAGACATCTCTGTTCAGATCTTGGGGATGTGCAGCTCTAGACCAGCTGGCTTACAGTGTTAGTGTGCATTTAACCGTCACATACTGCAAAGGACTTAGCCTTTTTTGCCTATTTAACACACAGATACACCTATGCATACTGACAAGTTAGCATTGCATTAGTCAACTTTTGAAATCACATATACTAGCATCACTGAGACTGATGTCACCAAATTAAGGAGATAATTACCCACAAGAAAATTAACTCCAAGATTAAAGTCTGAGCAAATGGGTTTCCAAGAGATGTAAAAGAACTGAGTAGCTGGAATGACCAAAAAAAAATAAAATAAAAATTTTTAGTAAACACTAAGCAAGTGGGGTCATTTTAGCAGTTCTAGCATTTCTTTGCTTTCAGCAACGGATTGCAGAATTAAAATTCACAACAAGAAGTCCTACTTCTTCACCCCTCACTAACACACATTCTCTCTTTGTATACCAGTCAAATACTGGAACATATATTTGCTTCATGTCTGACAGAAAGAAAATGGCAACACTTGGATGCACAGGCAGGCTCTCTCTCTCTCAAACACACACACACTCACTCACTCACTCACTCACTCACTCAACACCGAAGCCTGACCTGCTGTCTGTAGATGGAGAAGTAGTCCTGTGACCCTCCCTCAGTGTGTGGGTTGGCCATCAGGCAGTGATTTCTCACACAGGTGGCCCACTTCACAGGGCTGTCTGCAGTCCCCCCCTCCCTCTTCAACACACACACCGTCAGATATGCTGTGTAGTAGTTCTTGAAGGAGATCTCTTGTATCTAAATCACCAATGGAAAAAAATGGCAGCCACAGACAAGAGTACTGAGCTGTACTCTACTGGAAAAGCCAAACTAATTCAGAAAACCAGTCTCAGCTCAAGTTAGACACCAGGCTTATTTACTGTACTGTTCATAAAATACTTTTAAATTATTACTTAAGAACTTAGCTATTGTGATGCAAAAGTCATTTTGAAAATCAAACATGCTAGAAGAAACTTGTTGCTACATGAATGAGAAAAATGCATCATGTATTTTACAGTTATGACTTTACAAAGGAAAATTATATCAAAAGCTATTAAACTGACACTTGGACTACTCAGGGCCTATGTGACTTCAAAACCCAGAATTCCTGCCTCTTAGGTGATCTGTGCAATCCACTTGGGATTCTGAAAGCAGCCTATTGTGGTGCAGAAACATTTTAGTAAGTCCTCCTCTACCTCGTGGAAATGACACCTTTCCAGACCATAAAAACCCTCACTGCTGAGAACAAGCCAAACTGCATTTGTGAGTTATAACACTGGTGCCTGTCTCCTACACCAAAATAAAAATATGTTTTTATTTTTTAAGATATTGCCCTAGTCCCTTAGGTTTTGCAGTTATTCCATCCTGCCCAAATAGGGTCTAACCATGTGCCAAGTCATACAACGTCCCTATCACCCTAAAAATAACTCTATTCCCAAAAGCATTGTGTGTTTCTCGTTATTTACGTTTAAAATAAATACTTGCGTTCTCTGGCTCTCCCAGCACGATGTCCGTTATATAGACTCCCGGACAGAATAAATCTGATACAGCATCCCCAATTTTAAGTGCCACCGGGGACTTCACGGTGCAGTCCACCGGATTGCCAGTCATGGTGAAAAACTGAACGTGTCGCAAAATAAAAAGGTTAGTGTACTCAGGTTTTTAAAGCCAACAATTAGTTACACTGACTCCCAGAGGAAGATTATTAAGAGTGTAACGTTCATAAGCACCAGGAGGCAGTTCTAGTAGCAGGTAAGTTATTTTTGACTAAATATTCAGCTATCAAACGGTTGCTAACACCAGGGGCAATAATGACAACATACGTGCAAGCTAGCTAGCTACGCGAACAACACTTAGCGGATCCAAGAAACATGTATAGCAATACTCTAATGAACCGCAGTAGCTTAGCTAATGAATTTTACATTAGAACAAATAATTTTACAAAGAACTAGCAATCATATAGCAATCATATAGCCAGCCAGGTTTCTTAACTAGTTCGTCTTGCAACATTTAGTTAGCGAACGCTAACCCTAGCTAGGTTATCGACTTACCTATCTTAGCTACTTTGGATTCCCTTGATCTTAAAGTGACTGCCTAAGGTGGAAAAGCTGTGGACCTAGTCTTTTAGTACAATATATTTGCATTCTATGTTCACTAAAGATGTTTAATATGCAAATGAATATACGTAACGTAATATAAGGCTAGCTAGCTACAAAACTCTTCTGAGCGTCATTCTGTATGCAAACATTCATTTACAGGCACATGCTTTTCTTCCGGTCTGTGCAACCATGGCGACACATTTTCTTAAGGGGCCAGCTTCCCGGTCTTCAACCAGCCTGAGCCAAATCAGTGCTGATTTCAGAACCTTGAGGGACTGCTTAAAAAACATTTCCTGAGATCCCTGGCTCTTACACATGTATTTTGTTTGTTGATTGCAGCTCTGCTTTTAACTGTTTTGTGAATCCTCAAATTAAGTGTGCAAAAAGCACTAGCCATTTGGGTCTTACCCTTTCTTCAGCATAGTATCCAGATGGCTAAAATCAAATCACATATACTCAAAACCCTTGAACATCAGTTCAGGAGTCTGACAATGATGTGTACTGTCTCCTTTGTTATTCTCTTTATATATAAATAATTGTCTCAATGTGGCTATTGTAAGACTATACAAGTTTGCTGAGAACACCACAGTGGTTGGGAATGTTTTTGCTAATGATAAAACAGCCTGCCAAGAGGAGTTTACCCACGATTGACTGGTGTTATAACCACAGTTTGCAACTGACTATGGATACAACTAGAGAGATAATCATAGACTTTAGGATACACAGGAAAGAGCTTTGCCTTTATCAGTGGCCAGAAGCTAATGCAGGTAGGTAGGCAGGCAGGTAGGTCCTCTTCACTAAAATGGCCAACACTACTTCTATTAGTAATAAAGCTCACCAAAATTGTTCTTTTTGAGGAAACTCAAGAAATGTAGGGTGATGAGTTCTGAAATGCAGTAATAGGATCTGCACCTACTTTTTCTTTAACAGTCTGGTTCAGGAGCATCATGGCCCAGGAAGGAATTGGCTAGAAAAAAATGAGCACATAGCTTCTATGATTATTGGAATTCAGTTGCCAGCTCTTTCTGAAATTCATTCCATTCACATACAACTGGAACAACAACAACAAAAAAAGTAAACACCTTACCAACCAGCTCACTATCTGTTTGAATAGCTCCGTTCGGGAAAAATACTCAGATCAATACATTCCAGGACTTGGAAATAGCACACATTTAACCACTGTCCACTTCCTAAATTAGTAATTGTATTTTAGTTAATGCTTTATTCTTATATGCACTTGACATTTTATCACTTATGTCTTTTTTGTTTTGATTTATTGGAATGTTTTGTCTTGTATGTGATGTTACTGTTATTGTGGGGTCCTGAGCACACTGCAACCAATTCCTAGCAACCTTAGTAGAGCATTGACTCAACTTGTTGCACTGATCGTGAAAGATTATTTGAACTGCAATTAAGATACTCCACTGATGCAATTTCCCCACTCAGTACAAATATTCTGCTGAAGATGTGCTGTGCTGCTGTGGTGACAATAAATTATGAATTTCTGAAATTCACTATTGTGAAACCACATAGCTAACAGTTAAATTGAATGAAGAATATTTTATTAATTATGCATGAAACAATGCCCAAAATATGCATGTATTTTCATAACATAGTAATGTCTAGGACACTGTTATATGGAATGAGGTTGTGTGTGCTTGTAGAATGTGTGCCTTAGAATTTTTTAATTTTTAATTTTTATTTTTTAATGTGCAAGTTTCTGGAACTTTGGTGACAATTACATCAATTTTTAGAAAGCAAGTCAACTGGACACATTTTTTGTAAATCTTACTTGTTTTGTACATTTCTATTGTGGATGTGATAAGTGGATTCTTTATTAACTGTTTGATTAACGTGATACTTTGAAAATAACTGACATGTTGTAGCTCTATTTGGATTTTTAAAAAATCTACAAATAGAGTACAATTGGTAGTCAGTAATATGGAAAGCCCCAGCAATATTACTTATAACAGTTTAGCATTGCTAACTTTAAAAATGTCCTTTGAATATGGCCTTTCCCAGTGGTCTCACAGAAATATTGGCATACTCTTAAAGTAAATGCATTTTCAAAACTGATCAACACATTCGGTGTTTGACCTGTGGAAGATAAAACTGATACTACATCAGCACTTCATACTTGGATATCTGGAGATGCCTTTTTGATGTGTTTGAATCCACAAGCCACAGATAGAGGGCAGTAACACTCTATGATTTGCCAGCCTTGCTCCTGAAGAGAAGAATTTAATGGCACAGGCTGCCCTGCTAACACACTGATTGGCTTTATTGGTTAAATAAACACCTTTAGGCTATTCCAGTATACTTCAGTTCAGTACATCTCGTGTAACATGGGCACTCTGCTACAGGGCTGATAATTAAGCATGCTTAATCACGACACACTCTAAGGGCCAGGACCTTCCTTGATTTGTTTGTGCTGTGCTAGAGTGAAATGGATGGGTGTTCATGAAACACACTGAGCTAATGTCTTTCATAGAAGAAATAAGTCTTGGAGTTCTTAGACAGTATGGATTTTCTTCTGGTACAGTTCAAGTATGAATAACAATTTGTGATAAATGCAATTCAGGCATATTGAGAATGGCAGTTCCATTTAAAACAAATACAGGTTTAATAAATCCAATTTAACAGTCATTAATTAATTCGGCTTTGTCACATGACACAAAAACATTCACTTTGAATGAATGAATGACAAATGGGTACTCTGTCTGTGTCTAAATCATTTGACATCTTGATATGTCCATGATGATGCCTGAACTTAGGCCGACATTATAATGGAACCAGAACTGTCACCTAGATATTCTAGGCTGCTAGACATGATACTTTCTCACAACAGCACATCCCTCCCACACACGCAGGCACAAATACATACACACACACACACACACACACACACACACACACACATATACACATACACACACACACACACACACACATATACACATACACACACACACACACACACACACACACACATATACACATACACACACACACACACACACACACACACAGACAGAGATACATTTCTCACCATGATGTCCTATGGGTACGCATTTAGGTTCTGTTTGGAAAGCGAGGACAGCTAGCATTTCCCAGTGCCACTCTGGGAAACACAATAAAGAATCCTGATTCAGCTGAGCCAATGAGTTTTCTACTTACTCTGATAGTTTGTTCATCTGTTTATTTATTTATTTACATATTTATTTATTTATTTGCTAACTTACTTAGTTAATTAGCTTCTAGAATCACAGTGTGGTCCTAAAGGATCTTTTTCCAGTTTCTGGTCCACTACCTAAAACCAATCAGACAAACAATGTAACCATCCCAAGAGAGAGGTTATATCCAGTGACAATGCAATGGAAAATACAGTCACAATATTCTCCCCATAGATTTTCCATCTAATATGGTTTCAGCATATTATAAGCATGAAGTGAATTCTTATGTGGTTACACATATTACTCTTTTTACTCCTGTAGCTCACCAGGTAGAGCAGGTGGTGCTAGCAATGCCAATATCATACTAATGAATTTGTAAGTTTTTCTAGATAAGAGCACCTGCCAAATGATAGCAATGGAAATAGATGCCCACATATAATGGTCAATGTGTCTTACAATGCAGATGTTTTAATGTAAATCGCTTACGTAATCATCTGAGACTGTATCACAGGCGTTATAAACCCTCATCACCTCTTATGAAACTCTTTCAGCGACTTTAAGGCAATCACATAAACAAGGTCTCTGCATCTCTACAAGACTATTATTCCTAGACTAAAACCCAAAAGAATGAATTCCCACATAATCATTTGGACATCGAATTTCAGTACTCCCGTTCAGCAAGCCAGTGGATACCTCGAGGACCGGAACTTGAGGAATTCATTGAGCGTACTAGAAGATGCGTCTCGTATGGGCAAGTATTCAATACGCGAGACTAAACTGTAGTCACTGGGCATAGCTTAACTAAACAACTTTCCAAGCTCTGTTCTTGGCTGTAGCGAACATCCAATATCCATTTCTATTGTTGCAAGCTCCCATTAAGATATGGACGGATACGCTCGAAATAACCATGAACGCGCACATTTATTTCATTCTATCGTTCTCCCGCAAATACACGTGCCATGTTACCTTCATGTAAATATCCCACATTTTCTTTAATTGTGTCATATCTCATTTATTCACACAAATTCGCCTGTCGTTATATCGCTCAAATGAGCCATCGACATTGGCTCATTTAAGCGTTGCCAACAAAAAAAGAACGAACTGCATTAATAAACTTTATGAGACTTCTGATTTTCAACTAATTACTAATCTATAATTTTGAAGTAGGCCGATGGCACTTGCACAGTTGGTACCAACTGTATTAAGCTTGCATAAATGGTGCCAGCCAAATTGTACCTGCACCCGGACCTATTTGTTACAAGAAACAGCAAAATAACTTGCCGTTACTTGTAGATGCAACAACAGGATGCATTATAAAAAAAAATCGAAAAGCCTCCCATAATGGCTGCTTGCAAGCACTCAGGAAAATAAGGATTTGGAGACCATGGTAATGATAACGTTACATTATACTGTAGTAGTCTGACCTGAGCATGTGTTTTCTTTTGCAAGCTTGTACAAATGATGCATAAGGAGATGCTGCTGGTTTTATGGGTCTTTTTCACCCCCTCAACACACACAGAGACGACCCCTTTCTTTCTCAGTCTCTCTCAGACATACGCACAAACCTCCCCTTTCTCTCTCTCTCTCTCTCTCTCTCTCTCTCTCTCTCTCTCTCACGCACGCACGCACGCACGCACGCACGCACACACACACACACACACACACACACACACACACACCAACCAGTGTGATTAATGTCTACATGTGTGATGTCTTCACGTTTTCAATCGCATTTTGCAATGTTTAGGTTTATAGACTAGCATCAGCAAAACCTTAAAAAAAGTGGCCTTGAGTCACGTTCTCAGCAATTCCCTCAATTTTCCCCCCAAATGCCTTGCTTTCGCAGAGCTTCCATTTTATGAATAATTGATAGCTTTTTGTGCGGCAAGAAAATTCAACATATTTATCTAGGTCATTTAGGAGCATGGGTTTTAAATTGCGACCTAGAACTTCCAATTGGCTAGCTGGCTCGATCCCATAGCTCACTTCACACCCACTTTATTAGTATATTCACATTTCGGGAAACGCTATTTCATTTCAGTGTGTTCCACCGACAAAATCTCCCCCCCCCCCTTCGTGTATAGCCTATTGAAAGAGAGAGACAGTTAACGCATGTTCCAGATGTTGTTACCAAGGGATCCATTAGCTGCATTGCTGAGTGAAGAATGGCTTAAAATTGCGTGCATGTTTATGAGTGCATTGTAAATGTGGATGCGCTTTGCAGGAAAATCACCCGTAAGTGCCTCATTGCATTCAGTGTGGGAAAGCCACTAGTCTGATTGGAATATTGTGAAACATTTCAACAGAGACAAAAAAGTGTTTCCTTTTTTTATATCCCCAATATCCTATTGAATGCATCCAGTTCAGCCTTTTGACAATGGTGAGTGGAAGCAGTTATAGCTACAAAGGCCTACGTGACATTGTCATCGCCTCAAAGGATATAAAACACTTCATGGCAGGAAATCATTCAGAAGTGGTACAACAGCGCAGAAGAGACAGCAATAGAGCTGGTTAATGCTGTCTTTTGCAACTGCAAACTTTAATCAGTCTGCATTGTCCTAGTGGGACTCTTGCCTCTTCAGTCCAAAAAGGTGAAAAGCATCTGAATGTCAAAAGAAAGGCATGAGGAATATCTTTTGGAAATAAATGAGTGGAAACCTTGCCTCAGTTCCCTACATCAAGACTACCATGTTTGGTGTATTTCAATGTAGAGAGATCACACCATTAACAAAATAAACAGACCATTAGAAATATGTTTATATTTTTCAGTTTATATATATATATTTTTGTTTGTTTCTTTTTCATATTAGCACTGTTACTCAGACAACTAGGTCACAGTCAGAAGTTTTATATATATATATATATATATATATATATATATATACACCATGAAAAAAGCTTCCCCAGCTGCAGACACTGTGTGCTCATTAGAAGATCTGTGCTCATGACCAGGACAAACCTTCCAGACTTTCAGAACTTCTTCTAGCCCTGCCCTGACCTCTACCACTGTGTGTGGTTCGCTTTTTTAAAAATCTACAGCAAATAGTTGTCTGTGCCACTGGGGAGTAGCAGTATCTGCTTCCGATTCTGTGAATTTGGCCACTGTCAGGTTACATGATGAGTGGACAGAGAAACATACAGACCGTGCCGTAATCTAAAATCTTGTACAGACACCTCTAAGGATCTTGTTAACTCAATGGGACAAAACATTTCTCCAACAGATTCCTCCTCAGCAAGCTCAAACCCTAGCATCTGTGAAGACCTTTCTTACTCTAAATCTTTATTTTAGCAAAAGTAGTAGAGTGAACCTGTCAAAAGCTTCATAATTTAAAACTTTACGAGGATAGGATATCAAACACAAGACCCAAGTGTTCCTATGCTTGGATTAAATTATACTGTTCCAGAATAATTTAAAATGTAGAAGATAACTAGAAGTAAACTGACAGAAATGTAGCTGACATTTGTTTTTGCTAACATTAAAAAAGTGAACTTGCAACTAATATGTATTTTAGTGTTTATTATGCAATATTTATTTCTGTTAGTATTTTTCTTGAATTTCTCTATTTCTGTGTTCCCTGTAGAATATACAGAATCTGTTTTCCTGGGCAGCATTGATGTATAATCACAATGCTGTGTACAAGGTGCCAGATTACAACTGGACACATGCTTGCTGAAGGTTTTTTGTCCTCTGAAATCATCATCTTTCATCATCCCGAACCACTCGTGCATAAACACCAGCCGGCACTGTCCCAAGTTCATCATGCGGAAACATCATCTGCCGATTGTCCACTCCTGAATGCCTTTCACCCACAAGGCTTTGCAGCCTGTTCCAGATCCCTTGGTCACCAATGGCATCAATCATTCCAATTATGACCATTATGACAGTGTTATTTCCACCAATCTATCCCGAGCAGAGACCCGACTGCGCAAGCTCAGAGGGAGCAGTGAGGATGTCTGGTGCCTGAGATAATGCGGTATTCTATCGCATGGATCAGCTGGGCTGCTTTTTATAGTCCCTAGTACAAACTAACATAGGCAAGTATGGGAAAGCAGGAGGTGGTCATGGGAGGGAACGCTTGCTAGTTTGATATCTGTCACCTACCCGTAACAGACCAATACATCTCAATAATAAAAAAAAAAAGGCCTTGAGAAATTGCAACACAAAGCACTATTATGATTGATATTTTCTGCTGGATGTTTTCAGAGCAGAGACAGAGAGCAGGCTAAGACTAGCTCCCAAGGCTGACATAGGTAGGTTTTAGATATATCGTGCATGTGTGTGTATCAAACAGAAACTATTCTACGGACTGTGGTTTTGGTTATGTTTTGCCTGCACCTGTACACAATAATTACACTTCCATCTCTATGACATTGCTGACATTCAAAGCTAGATTTCAATTATAAAAAAGCTCAGTGACAACACAAAGACAGCCACAAACCATCCAAGCATATCCAGCAGGTTATCCGATACCTGCCCAAATTATAATATCTATATTCTAAGCATGCTTTTGACAAGCATTGCTTTAGTGAAATGTCAGTCAAACCACTTTAATTTAATTACATCTTGATTAAAGCATAATGAACATTTGTAACACCACCTTCATATTCAATTGCCACTTAGCACCTAAGTGAACGCCAACTCTGAGTACAGTGTGGAAATAGTTAGTCTTTTGTTTTCTTTTCTAATCAGTTATATGTTAATCGAATTACCTTGAAGCTCCAAGTCAGAAGAGTGGCCCTGCAGTCAACATTGCTGTAGCGCTGCAACCATGGTTCTTCCTATTGGGGTTCCCACAAGAAACTCACATTATGAGAGCCATCAAAGCCTGTTGTTGAGGAAAGATCCAGTGCAAAAGCTGTCGCCTAACTGTCTGACACTCCGTAACAGAAGGGATTTGCTTAGAATTTCCCTTCTAGTTATAAATCTTTCAATCAATCTCTTCACTGCCTTGCATTCTCTTGATTTGGCTGACTTCAGAGGGGGTTGGCGCAACATTAGAGGCTAATCTCCTAGCAGGCCCTCCCGGCGTTCCCAACTTCAATGGGATCATGTTGATGATGGGCTAATCTAATATGTGGGAAGGGGAATTTTCAGAGCATCTTCACTCGACCTTTGGTGAGTGTGGAATTTAATGAGAACTTAATTGTTTCCCAACTCCAGCTGTAACTCAATATCAGAAGCTGCCCATTTAGCTTGATGTTTAAATGCTTCCACCTTTCATGTGGCATATTAACCAGTATCAGGTGCTCTAGTCTCTGGGGAAAATCCAAACCCTGTTGCTAAGGTCACTGTGCTGTGTGGTAACCTATGAAGACTAGACTAATTCTCAGGTTGCATAGTGAGTTGTTATTACCATGATGTAGTGCAGAGCCTGTCACTTGATGTATGCGATTGCATATGTGATGTTACACAAGAAAGTGAAGTTAAAAATGAAGTCAACCACCATTGTTCAGAGTTTAATAGCTAACTGTGCCTCTGTTTTCCTGAACTATGTGTGGCTTTTAATAATTTAATAACAATAATTAATCATTTGTCCTATTTAATAGGTGTTTTGAGTTTGGCAGAGGAGTATTTTCTTCAGTTGTCTTGATACGCACTTATAATTAAACTGAATTATCAGAAAGTGGCTCCACTGATGTATTGTAATACATCCTCTATAGATGTGTTTGGAAAATGTTTCAGCTGGGAAATATTACAGTGCCAAGTTGGATTAAAGTCCAAATAATAATGATGATGAAGATGATGATAATGATTATTAATTTTTTTACAATTTCACTATGCTAGTTTGGATAATTGGTTTGATAAATGGTAATTACTTGCACTTGGTCCAATATATCATTAAATACACAAAAGTGGCTAAACTTGAAAATTATTCTCTAAAATAAAGTACCACCAATTATCTTCCTAGTTTAAGTTATTTATTCTTGTTTTTGATAAAACAACATACTCAAATTTAATCTCCTGCTATTAAGTCAGTTTTCCTTTCTCTTTCCAAAACAGGGACACAAAACTAACAAAACTAACCCTGAAATACAGATGAGTTTTTCAACCTGCTAATGAGTTTTTAAACCTCATTAGCAAGGAGAGGGAGGGGGGAATTTTGAATATTACTGGGCTCGTCACACCGTTTTACAGGCTACCTGACACTACTCTGATAATGTCTCAGTACCATTAAGTAGCCAGCATCAAAGCACCATCAAATCTGTCAGAAAATTAATCATGACACGTTTTCCCTTTGAAATAATGTACTGCAAGCACAAGCCTAAAGTGACCGACTTCCTTCTAAAGGCCTACTGTCAGGACAAGTGCTCAAAGTGCATTTATAGTAACTGTTTACTCGGGCAACCCTAAAAAGAATGCAAAAAGAATTTAGCATACTTAAATCAAGGAGCCAATAAATATACAACAGCATGATGAAAGATGCTACAGGATATATACTTTTGCGGGTGTTTTTTGTCACAAAAGCACGGCTGATGTTCTTTCTGCTGTGATACTTTTCAGGGGTGCGTTTCCCAAGAGCATCGTAAAACAAAGATCATCTTTAAATGGCAGAGCGAGTTTTATTGTGAACACACGAGATCATTTACGATGATCTTAATACTACGATGATTTTGCAAAATGGGGCCCCGAGCTTTTCCAGCAGAACTCGAAGCTTCTGAAACAAGGGGACCCACTATTGCACTGTTCAAATGAGTTATCTTTCTCTCTCTCTCTCACACACACACACACACACACACACACACACACACACACACACACACACACACACACACACACACACACTGAGAGAGAGAGTGCAAAGAGTGATTACTATTACAACAGCAAAATCAGGAACAGTAATCAAAAGCTCTGTGGTAATTTATTATTCACAGCGTGACTTATAACTACAGAAGGGAATTGGTGCGTTGTATGAAAATTAAGAGATTTATTTTCCTATGCGGCAGTGAACTAATACATTTTAATGAAATTTCAGTTTATGAAAGAGCATGAATTTTCACTGCGGTATTTAACCCTAATCACGTACATAGGGTTAACCATATGGTTAATGTACGTCATTATAGCATACACAGATAAACAATGCAAAATCCCAAATGCTGAATTAATTCCTATTATGTTTATTTCAGTCAGCTGGACGTGAAGAAATGTTAATCCAACACTGATCATTTTATTGAGCGTAGGCCATATGACGCCTGCTGTGTGCCTGTCACTGCGCCAGCATGGACCTTCTACGGGGCTTCCTCTGTCACTCCCACCTGGACCTGTTCCACGACGATGGAGAAAAAAATGAATACTATATCAGACTGGGACCCGATCCCCTAAATCATCATAGTATTAAGATCATCTTTAAAAAGAGAGATTGTGTTCAGTGTAATACTCCCTCTACTGTTTATAGATTCTCTTTGTTTTACGATGCTTTTGGGAAACCAGCCCTGTAACTTAGGACTGTGTTTCCACTTTCTGCTTCTAGATAGAGTGTTTCTTAAAAGGCACCACCAGCATGGCAAATCCTGTGCCTCATTTTGGCAACGGAGGACAAGTTGGCAGTCGTTACAATGCTGCTATGCTTCTTCCTGAAATGCACCTTTGTCCTGAACTGCAGCACTACGCTGTACATGTCTCTGTTAAACGCTCAGCTAAGCTGATTGTGTATGAGGATCAATACATCAGCGTGAAAGGTGGTATCACCCCTGGTATTTGGGTTCTTTTAGAGGCCACAAGCATTCTTCAGAAAGTTATTTTTCAGACCTCTACATTGCTTGAAGTAAACAGCATGTTTAATTAGTCATTATTTATCCAAGAGCAAGTTTTGACTTGGACAATCTTTTCTTCTTCTTTTTCTACATCATATAATTATAATTATACAGTAAAATTACAGTATAAATAAATAAGTGTCTTAAGGATCATTTGAATTCCTTGACCAGACATAGGAGTCATATAGCATGAGTAAGTGTGACTAATCATGCCATAAGCCCTTTGATACAGCATGGTCCCACAGAAGAAATCTAATTGAATCTCAGGTAACCAAACTGATTCTAAATGAATCTCAGGAAGTCCAAAAAGAATGTCATATTTACATCATTGCATCCACACTTTCAGTTCCATATAGTGCCCATTAAGAACCTTTTAAGGATCCTCTCTCACGAATACGGTAGTGGATGCAGTGAACAAAAGATGACCTTTTCTGTTGGACAAGTACATCCTTGCCCTAACATCCTTCCCCTCACTCTCACTGCCTGCTTTCTTAACCCCTCCTCCTTCGTTTCTTTGTCTGGGACTCCCTGGACGTATTAAAGAAGCAAATTGTCCATTACAAAAAGTGTCATTAGACAAAAAGAATACATTAGGACTTTGTTATGGTGCAGAGTATTGTTTTCCATTTTAATCAATCCATTAACACATTAGCACAAATCAAGCTGGAGTTTCTCCTATGGTAAGTTCCACTGAACTGATCAAGTCACATAGGTCCATACACCCTTAACTCACTCTGAATGTGCCAGCATCTCCTCCAAATCCCCCCACTGTTATTGCGTGGCAAAGTGCTGCAATACAGGCTTATATTCATACAGACATATATGTTATGAAGAGCAAGGTGGGTAAAACCAGTATGCGTGATTGACTAGACGTCTAATTTATGCAGGAATGCTTAGCCTATATATCGTATGTTCTACCGTCTGGTCCTGAAAATGGTTGTGAACTGCATGGTGAGTGGCGGTGTAGCATATGAAAAGCCATCATTCTGCAGTGGTCACCATGGAAGGACAGGCTTCGCATTCCAGTTTGGCATCAGGTGAACAGCTACTGCACTGTGTAACACTGCTGAAGCAATCAATCGTACTGTCAGTCTATGGCTGGGCATGTCCTGTACTTCACGATGGCAGTTAACCACTTAACCTGCCATCACTGACCAAAAGAATCTTACAAATCTACAAGCTTCAACAGATAGAGGTTTAAATAGACAAAACATTGAACCCCGTGCAGATGTGTGCCATCACAGAGGGTGTGGCTACATACACATGTGAAGCCCCCTGCAACGCGGCAGGCCATACCACATGACTCGTGGGGCGGGGAGCGTCCTGTGACAAAACCCAGATGTTATGTCGTTAGTGCTACTGATAAAACAGTGGAGCAAAAAAATTCAGAACGATGCAGCTCTTTCTGAACTTGTCAATTATCAGCCATTTCAAGTTATAAAAAAGATCCATTGATTCATAAAAGACTCACAAGATTTATTTAATTCATTTATTATTTCATTGCTACTGGGCATAGGCTGGGGATTTATGATTCATATGAGATAAATGTTCATGCTGGAAACCAGGGGAGTGTGAAGACATTATTTGTCGGTGGTGTCGGAGGCTTTGGGGAAGTGGTAACATGGTTATCATTCCGTATGTCCCTAGCAGTGTTATTATTTTAAAGCATCTCCTTGGTCTGTAATAACTCGTTTCAGGAAAGATTTAGCAGGGCATTCACAGGAATTTATAGGGATTCACAGGAACCAGAGGATCATTTGCCCCTGGCTGACCCTGTCACTTATACTGTGATCAAGTTTCATTATGATAGCATTTTTAGTTTATCATGTAGCAAGATATGCAAAACTAACAGTGATAATCAACACATGATGCTCATATGCTTCTCACATTTGTTTGCTGTGGCATTTAAAAACAATATTTTTATTGTCTTATTGCGATGAGACTAAGATAATGTTGTCAAATATATAGATAATAGTCCTTTGAGAACATTAACACTTGCAACCATGGCCTCTTGAACATGATGTACTTTCACACATAATTTTACAGTTGATAGCTCACCAATGGTTTCACATAATAGCTTGTAATTATGAAGATCTATGGTCTAGGCACTCAGAATGTCCGAGAAAGCTTTTTAAAAGGAATCTTTCATGAAATCTAATCATGTGTCTACCATCACGTATGCAGCCTCTGATGCTGAGGACATCTTTTGAAACTGCAATCTATGTAAATCGCAATGACAACAGAGAAAAAGCACTGTAAAAAATATTCCATTTTGTGCATGAGCAATATAGAATCCATAACATATAGAACTGTTTAACATCGCATTTCGTTAGCAGTGCATTATGGGAGCAAAACGGCCCATTTGCATATTTACCACAAACAACAAATTGAGAACAATAATATCCTGCCTATGAGCCATTTAGTCACCATTAACTTAAATCATAGTGTATGAGAAAAGGACTCTTAAGGGTTTTTTTTTTTTTTTTGTCCAATCTTAAAACAAGATTTTAGTATGTCAACTGTTGGTACTTTATTGCTCCGGAGCCACTTGGTTTGGGCTTTGAGGAAGCCATAACAGTGACTGGACAGGTATGTTTTGTCCCTGAAGAAAACAAAATGAAAATGACACCATTAGTTGAGTGATCCTAAGTTTGACAGAAATTCATATGCAAGTGCATTTATTACAGTATTTTAACAACAGTATAAATACTGTTATGAAATTTCATGCCACCACTTGGCATTAGAAATCCCCTCATGGTCTGTTTGGCATATGAGGGTTTGTGAGCATTCCAGGTGCTTCACCAACCCATCAGCCGGAGAGCACACACAGAACATGCTGCAAGTTGTCAGGCTGGGTGGACGGGAATCGCCTAAATGGACTTGGGGTGCAGGGATGGACACAGTCCTCCCCACCTGTTCCCCGTCTGATTGGCAGGCAGATGTTGCTAGGAAACTGGGGCCTTGTTTGGTGGATGTGGCAGTGACGACAGGCAATTTGAGGTGAAGGAAGATGGATGGAAAAGTGACATTTGGGAAGTGGATGGATCTCCATGCTTGACAATAAGTGGGGTCTGGCAGAAGTACTGGTGGCCAAGGGGTGTGTGCACATGTGTGTGTGTGTGTGTGTGTGCAGAAAAAGTAATTTTTCATGTTATGTTGCCACAGAATATGATAAGTGGGGACAAAGGAGACTTTATGAGACAGAGTTACAATATTTTAATTGTTAGACAAATGTTTATGTTTTTACAGGTGAAATGTTAATGTTTATAGGGTGAAAAGTACCTGTCAGGATCATATTAGCGGCCTACATTCCATTTGTATCAAGTTCTCTCCCACCCTGCCTTATTTGCAAGTTATTTTTGATGATTTTAAACAGGTAACCTGGGTTTCTTGCCATTGAGAGCGTTTAAGATTTTCCTCATGAATCTCATAATGTCAGCAGTAATTAGGTACTCAAAGGAGAGACAGACTAAGCTAGGTGGAATGAATGACCATCTCCTTAACAATGTTAACTAGGTGCAGGCAAGAAAACACAGCCAAGAAAGCTTTTTGGGACGCTGCCGCTCATGTCCACACCACTAAAGATGTTTAATTCTTGTGGGCTGATTTAGGACAAACTTCAGTCATAATAAATTTTAAATTTTCAGTCAACATGATGAACTTCAAAACTGACCTCAGAACAGAATGAAAATCTCCTACCACACAAGCTGCCTTAAGCTTAAAAACAGCACATCGACCACAATAACAACCCAGTTCACGCTGCTTCTAGGTACTCACTAGCAGCTGCAGTAAGTGCCAGAGACACTCTTTTAAGGTCACTGATATTTTTAGCTGCAATTTGACATTTGTCTGTCGGGAAATAGATGAACAGCATAAAATCAAAGTGACAAGATATCAACGACAGGACAGGGCTATTGTGTGACCCAAAAAAATGGCATTTCATCATGTCCCGTCAGTAACTTTGTATTTACGAGGCAGCTATACTGAAGCATGACATGTTCAGTTCAATTCAAATCAAAGTTAGTATAATTATAAACATACACAAGTGTACGATATTACACAAAATGACATTTATCAATCCAAGTAAATAACATTTGTCAGTTTTAAAGTGCAAGTAGTGTTAGGATCATCTTAAATGAGAGAGTGTGTTCAGTCTAACCCTTTAAAAGATGTTCTTTGTTTTACAATGCTTTTGGGAAACCCAGCACAGAAAACTTGCACACCAGAAACAGTAGCCACGCTCTTGCTTCACAAACCTACAAAAAACATTCAAACAAAAAAAAAAACATATATATCCTGTGGCACCTTCCGTTGTGTTGTTATATATTTATTGGCTCCATGATTTAAGCACGCTTAACAAGTGAAACAAAATGCACTGACATATGACACTACCAGCAGAGGTAAACAAATAAAAAAAGATGATAGCCTATACTTGCAGCTTAGCAGAAGACGTGCACAGAATGCAAAGTGTGATCAAGCAGTGGAGGTGCAGCACAGAAACCTGTGCATATGGGGCACAGAGCGAGGTAAGCTGAGTCCCACGAAGCAGGACCCGCGCAGTCTGGAATGGAAGTAAGCAAGAGGAACGAGGTAGGAATTCACAGTGCCCCGGGCGAGCGAGTGAATCCGCATGGGGGTCAGCAGCTCGGTGGCCCTGGGGCGGAAACTGTTCCTTAGTCACATTCATGCAGAGAAGAGAGACATACGGTTACTACAGCACCTCACCATGTTCCACACCATGACGCAATGCTGGAGTAAGTCTGGAACATATGAAGACGACTGTGTTGCTAATCGCTCACTGAGGTCCTTGCTGACATGTCAAAACTTGCAAAAATCAGTTGACTTAATCCCCATAAAAAAATTCAAATGTATATTCAAATGTGACAATTATTACTGACAACATTATCTATTATCCCTACACAATATGCACTCGCATAGGCTTTAAACCTTCAGGACAACATTGGGCCATTATAGACTGAACATAAAATCATTACATAAGACTGAACATAAGATAACAACCATCACTAAGAGCTTCAGGACAAAGCAGAAAACCTCTAGGTTTTCATGTGGCAAAGAAACCCCAAACAAGTCGAACTCTAGACTGTTTAGTAGTACTTGCTTAAGTTGTTACACGGGGCCATGAGGAAGAGTGAAGCGATAGAATGGCTGACTCAAACAAGCAGCTGACCTGGCAAACCACAAGGAGAATAAGCCGTGGGATGGCATCAAAAGTGAGCTGTCTCTATTCCCCCTTTCTCCGAACTTTTTTGATTACGCGTAACATCAACTCTCCAGGCGAACCGCTCAAAGCGGCTGTCATGGTGTCTCCGGCTGACATTTGTGGCAGGGAGGAGGGATCCAGGGAGGCAGGGAGAGAGGGAAAGGATGAGAACTGCCTGGAAAGAGTCACTGCGGGAACCGAGCGCTACCAGAGTTACTAAGGCCTAGCTAATCAGCGTCTGGCTTGAGTTTAATAGACTCAATGAACCACAAGCCAAAAGGAAAGCACAGACCCTGAAAAGCAACAGGAAATGAAGTCCTGGCACAATGGAGCGACAGTTTGTGACCTCAGAAAGCGGGGGTGGAGGTGAGGAGGTCGAGGGGGCGTAAAGAGGTGCGTCCACTTCCACTAAAATGCCCAGTGGGTGAGTGGCTGGCACCAGGAGGTTTGAAAAGCTTCCCATTGTAGTCATTCGCTTTACCCAATTAGGAGGTTCAGTTTAGAGAACAGAGGCTGGGAGGGCTACAGAATAACCGGCCTTAATCATCAGTCCTGAAAAGCTTATATAATGAACAGCTCTTTGTAATCAATGTTGTACTTTGTGCATTCTACCAGCCTCTGTGCATGTAGCAGCTTTGTGTGCAAACCCTTGTTAATTCTTTCTTTGGAGCAGGAGTTCTGAGGTCTGACTGAGATAACACTGCCATGTAAGATGTAATGAGCTGCACACAGCTTGGCAATGGAAAAGAGCACTCAACAACATGAGATTTATGCTCATCTTCCTGGCGAACGGCCAGCGTGTTCAGGTGGCACTATTTCACCAGCACTGTTTTGCTGACCACAGTGGGGTTCGCAGCAGGAGGAGTTACTTCAGTCTGCTGGTACATGCCTGCCGAGGACGCCTGCCCATCCATCCGCCCGCCTGTCCATCTGTCCATCTGTCTGTCTGCAGAGGAGACAAAGAGACAGATCCAACAGTTCAGGGTGCGGCCCAGTGTGCAGACATTTCCCTGCCTCCAGGTGTTGTGTCGCCTCACTCGCACGGGCCAAGGCTCCTCTCGCCTACGTAATCAGGCTCAAAACACGCCCAACATAAACAGAAAAGGGCCATCTGTCTGCAGTCTTTAATTATTAATGCCCTTTCAGATCAATAATCCACAACCACAATGGCAAACCAGAGGCTTCACAGCCAAGCCAAAATGTCTTAGTAGCCAAGGGCTTGGCTCTGCCTCTCTCCAGTGCTGGAAGAAATATTTGATACAGATAAAGCTGGTATACCAATAGCACAGGGTAGCTGATAAATGGAGGAATAAATACAAGAAGCAAATAAATATTCATAAAACACCATCTGCCCTGTACCAGACCTTAGGCTGTAGCACTGTATTCTCACCAGATCACCTCTTTGTAACCCTTTATTTAAACATTTCAGGTCTCTTTCTCCCTCCCTCTCTTGCCAGATAGCAGTTAAATAACTGCTGGCTAGCTTACCATGTTTACATGCAAATGCCCTGGCTACTAGGAATAATCTTCAGTATGTAGTACCTAATTAAAAATTAACCGCAGGCCCCTAGGTTGCTCATGTGGTAAATGTGCAGTTTCCAGTGCAGAAGTGAGCCCTGCTGCAGAGGATTGTGTCTGAAGCACAGACCTGCTGTGTACCACACACAGCCAAGAAATACTGGTGCTTGGGTTTTCTTGAAGAGGAAAAGATGCAGGTAAAAAATGTGTCCAACTTGTATCTTACATATTACAAAGAACCAAATAAAACTCCAAAATGTTTAAGTGTTTATAGGCCCTTGAAGAAGGTCCTTTTATGACATCACACACAAAAAAACTTTGATTATATCAGTATGTTTCTAATATTTACTAAAAAGGTTTTAATATGCAAAATGGCATATGTCTTGAGTCTAGAAATAATCAGTTAGCATGGCTCAAGCAGTGTTGCTTCAGTCTTGATGTTTAATTGGCTATCTGCAAGTCATAGAGACTGCCAATGGCTTGAGCTTATACATCTGTGACTTTCTCTGTGCTGGTTTTTGCAATTTGGCTTTAAAATGGAAATAAGGGTCTTTTTGAAAATTGAGAAATTTGTTTTCAGGGCCAGCATATTCAACGGGAAAAACCAGCAAACTCAACCAACAAACCAATAAAAAAAAATGTAAATAAGTACAGCAGTGTGGCAAATGTAGCTTAATAGAACACAAATAGGAACATCAGCCAAATAAATTTTACACACACACACACACACTATATTCAATGATGTAGCAAGCAAAAGGTGAACATAGTTTTACATTTTATCAACACATTTAAGTGCTAGTCGTTGATACTGCTGTCCGATCCAAAAAGAGAGTTCTAAGTGTCAGGCAGGGTGAAAACGGCTCTCTAAAGCATCTCGCTTTAGAGGAGCCAGTCCTCTGAGGGCATCAATGGAACCTTCTCTGAAAGGAAGGAGACTTCAGCCACTCCTGAATAACTGGACCGACCACGGCTGAGGCGGTCGCCCTCAGCAACAGGTGTGCAGCACCTTGCCCGTGGAATCACCAAGCGGGTTGCCATCTGTGGAGGCCCTTCACTTCTCTCGCACCCTGACGATGATGATGCAGGGCTACACCGGGGAGGTCTCAAGCTCTCAAAGCAACCGATGAACAAGTGGATGGCCGCTCAGCTCTAGATGAGCTACAGGACGCCCCTTTCTGGCCAAGAGCAGAAGAGGCTGTGTTGTAACAGTGGGATTTTATATCCTGCAGTGGAAAGGGGCTGTGAGGGAGATGGTCAGAGAGCTAGTCGTTGTCGTTTTGGTGCCAGCAGAGTTTCAAAAGTGAAAAGGTTTGAGCAATGTGAACTGCTGTCTTCTAAAGGTGAATGGATTCAGTGGAGAGGGAAAAAATCCTGCAATCTACAGGCGACGAGGCTCAGTTTAGTTTCATATACATAATTTTTTTTTTTTTTCCAAAAGAAAGTTGAATGAATGGCAAACAAATGAGCAGACTGAAAATCTGTTTCTACCTAATGGTGTTTCTTCAGGATGCATGTTAAAGAATATAAGCCCAGCTATGATGTTTTTTTGTTTTTTTTTCATATAAATTATTTAGCCATGTCTGCCTGCCTAGCCAAGCATGACCAATTTAAGCATATCCACTGGCCATTTCTCTGTCTTCACATAAAATCACTCCCTCTGACCCCAGAGGTGACTATCGCATGGTGCGCAAAGCAGATGCATTATTTACAGCAACAATACAACGTCGCTAATTGATCAAAATTGCAAAAATGAGCTGCTTCATCAGAGCGTTCCCTACACCCTCTGCCCCTGGCAGACAGAAGAGTAGAAGAGGAGGGAGGAAGAGTGGCTGGTGGAACAGCCATGCACACCCCAAGTGATTCATGACAAGTTTGTTCAGCGGGGAGCCCTGGGAGGGCACAGGAGGTGTAATAGGAGAGGAGAGGAGAAAGGAGAGACTGTTCTCAGAGGTTTTATTACTTCACCCACTGCCGCCGGAGGTGCGGTAGACACTGGGGGGAGGGAGACACTGGAGCGAGCTCAGGTGGATCTATGGCCTGGTCCATACCCCTCTTCCCTCCACAAGCCTTGCCGCTCCATAAGCTCTGCCCCCCACCACAAGCCCCAGTCCTCTTTGAAGCATCAAAGCATGATGTCAGTAGGTGACAATGTGTAGGGGGGCTGGTCTGTTTCAGGGGGGCTGGTTTGGTTCCTGGTAGGCTTGAATTAGCACATGGGTCAGCAATAGCCTTAGCTATGAGCCATGCTCGAAAATGGAAAAAAAAAACTTTGAGGCTTGGATTTGGGCCTGGTTTGAGGGAAAAACTTGCACAATGGGTGGTAGTGCCCCCCCACCCAAAAAAAAAAAGTACCTGCAGATGCATGCACACGCGTACTCACTGTTGCCAGTACTGCATGGCTAATCCTTTCAGATGGAGCATGCACTTTAATATTCTCACAGTGGGACCATGGAGTGCCTGCAGGGATTTTCTGCCACCTGCTGCTGGCCTCCAGAATCCTTACCTCTGACCAAACTCCACCAACACGCAGCATTGACAACGACAATTGTTCAGAGTGTAACGGTTCACTTTTGGGTTATGAGAGAATGACAGAACTACCTTATTACTTTGGGTCCAAGGAAATCCCCAGGCCAACCAAATGTGGGCAAAAGGAGCGCTCCTCCCCCACAATGGCACCATCTCTCCAATGGCCTCCTGAGGTTTTGAGCTATAAGTACGAATGTCGATTAACCTAATCAGACAATCTCGTCTCCTGGGGATGTTTTTTAAGTGTTGGAAGTGTGGAGGTGGAGCTTGGGGTTAAGAAATATAAACAAGATACATACGAACGGCCATGTGCGCAGTTGAAGACAAAGTGCCTAAATTACCCCCCACTGGTTGCAGGCAGTCGAAGGAAGATCCAGATCTGCAAGCTAAAGGCTTCAGCTTGACAGAACCTGCAAGCTGTCTGGACGTTAGAGCCCAGATGGTTCTGTGTGAAAGGGTGAATAGGAGAGCAGCAGCACAAGTATGTCTGAGGAGTACATCGAGTGCCTACTTAAAGCTACCTCTCATGTATGTCTTCTATTTGGCATAATTTCACAGTGCATTATGGCATTGTTTTAAAGGCATGATAACTTCACAGTATAAGTGTGTTTATTTTTGCCTCTCAGAAATCTTTCAGCTAGTCAGAATCTCTTCTTTAAGCTAATTCAGTTGTGTTCAGTTGTTTTCAGGTGACCAAAATCTTTAAGGACAGATCATCAAATAGGGGAAGTTCATAAATTTACATACATTTACACAAATTTATATTTATATGTTTGCAGAAAAGACATCAAAATCCTGTAAGAAGTAAAAAGAGTAAACAAGCAGAGAAAACAACTCTGAAAACTACATCAAATTTCAGTATTAAAATGGAAACTTTCATACATATTTCAAGGGAATTATCAAAAATATTGCCAACTTGTAAAGCATGGAGTGTGACACACTTGAGCATATCTGATGCATCATGAACTTTAAATAGTGTACCCAAGGATGCTTAACAGTGTACATCTGTAATAGCTATGTCCTTAAATGTAGCTCAGAATTAGACAAGTGCTTCACTAAATAATCTCTACAAGCTTTTGCAGACATACCACTTATTAAGTTATAAATAAAGAATAAAAATGGATTTTATGTAGGGTAACTATATATATATATATATATATATATATATATATATATATATATATATATATATATATATATATATAGGGTTTCAAAAAAGAGGATGGGAGGGGGGGAATACAAATAACTACTTTTACCAATTTATTTACTTACTTACAGGAAAAAAACAATTACCTCCAGATCCTATATGGCCAGATGATTTTATTCCTCTCCAATCAGCTGTACCTTACAAGAAATAAAAGTGAAAAAATGTAAAGTGAAAAAATTATTTTCATGGTTGTAAAATAATGAAAATCAGTTGCCATAAAAATCCACTACTTTACTAGACACATTTCATAGTTCTGATGTACCAAAAGATACTTTCCTGAAGATCAAATTTGCTGTAGATAAGAAAATGCTGTTTTATCAAGGCAGATGTGCATGGGCAAATGCAATCTAATACAAATTTCCATACAAACTCTGGCCACTTCACATCTATAATTCTGTCATATTTGTTTTTAATTCTGGTTTTATTAGACCTTAAAATAAATTTAATTAGTGAAGGTGGTGAGATGTGAGCATAAGGAGAATCTTTCTCAAACTCTTTTTTTTAACATGCTTGCTGTACATGGACAAAATGGACATCACAAAAAATGGGGCCCATCCATCAGAACATCACTATTAGCTTTGTGATTTGGCACCATACAAAAGATCGTATAGAAGGTAAACTGCATGTATCCTCTCTGGCCATACACTACCATGAAGCAACTACACACACATGCACACTGAGAAGCAATCTGACCAGTGGTTGTCTGTTGGGTGTGTATGTGATGGACCAATTATGGCATGCGAGAAAGTGGCATCTATAAGAATGGTCAAAGCAATGCAAAATCAGCTGTATGATGTAGGACAAATGTAGAAAGCTAATGTCAACATGAAAGTGAAGCTGAATCCCAGACATTTTATGCATTTTAGAAATCCCAGCCAGACACATTTTTAGGTCCCAAAAAGAGGCAAAACACTTCTGGGAAGAGTTTGTATGCTCACCCTATGTCATGTAGGGTTTTACAGCTACTTAGAGAGTGACGTGTACTACATGACTCAATGGGATAACACTCAATAACACTCAGTGAGATATCATGAGAGGAAGAGGCATGTTGGTTGAGGTATGGTGGATCAAGCAGAGGTGTGGACGCAGCTGCGTGAGTAGGTGGTACCTAGCTGAAAACCAGGTAGAGAGAAGATTTTTGTAAAATGCTGTCAATCCTTTTTCACTAAACTACCCTTCCTCTGACCTTCCTTTTTTGTTGTTTTTATCTCTGCCAACGAGTCTGGGGGCAAACATGCATCAGTGGATGCTATCTAGGTCAACACGGTAGTAATGTAACTAGTCTACCCATGGACTAGAGATTTGAATTTGCAACTGTGGGAGTACACGAACATCTATAACATATAACTGGTTGGGTTATTAGATGAGCTCAGCCTGTAACTGCACCAGAACAATTTCAGAAGAACTGTATTGACAACAACAACAACAAAAAAGGAATTTAATTTGACAGTAAAAGTAGGAGCGGAATTTTGCAGAACACTGAAATGCAAAAGTCTGTGAGCTGGGAAATCATCTAGCCTGACTCTGCGACGACTTCAGCCCTCCAGGTGTTTTCGTTGGCCGCCCTGCCAGATTTCTGCAGTGTCTGTTGTTTCCGTTAATAATGCAAGCCAAACGCCTTGCGAGACATTGTTTGAGCCAGCCTGATCAACGCGTCTCATTTGGCCGTTTTTGCCTGCATTTCGGAGGAAAAACAAAACAAAACAGCGTCAGCACATTTATCCCGTTTGGATGCATCTAATGAGAGCCAGACGGGAAGGGGAGTTTGAAGGAGCCGTCGCAGTAACAACAGTAGGAGATGCAGGGGCAAACGTATTTGGACCAGAAACAGTTATTTTTTTCCCTGTAAATGAATGGCAGTTAATTGATCCATGTAACCTAGCAGATGATTTCTCACAAAGAACAGCAGTCACTAATCACGAGGTTAATAATCTATGTGCTCGTTACTGGCACATCAGAAGAATTTTGTGCTGTTCTTTAATCTTTTTCATTCAGATTTATTCTACATTTTCTGAGTTATCATTTCTATGTATACTGTAATGGTTTGTGTGTGTGTGTGTGTGTGTGTGTGTGTGTGTGTGTGTGTGTGTGTGTGTGTGTGTGTGTGTGTGTGTTTTGTTCAGCCCACTAGTTTTTTTGTTTGAAAAAAAAAAAACATATCACATCATCAAATGTCTTAAAAGGACAATGTAATAAAAAGCATATTTTAGTGTCAAATGCCTACCCCTATTCACTCCTCAGCTGTAACACATAGTAGTTTTCCTGCCATTGCTTAGAGTTATAAAACCAGAATATGGTAACTTAGAAACTGCCACTTAGTATTTGAAAATGCTTTACTGATATCAAATGATAAATAGAAAAAATAATCTTTTCAAGGTCTCTGATTCAGAGTTGTGACAGACTATGCATTCCAAATCAGTTAATGGCAGAAATATGCAGCGCGTGGCCAACGTGTCTGTGTAAAATCAAATCCCATTGGCCCTGAACCAGTGTAGTGGACCCGGTGCCGTTCATCTAATTTCCTGATGTAGATCTAATCAATCTGAAATGTGACAAGCCAGTTGGCCTGCCCCCCACCCCTCATAACCCCTGCCTCCTCATAACACCCGCCCCCACTTAACCAGCCTTCGAGCTCCACTGCTGGGTATGGAACAGTGGTAAAGCTGGCTTGTAAATGGAGAGAGGAGGTTTAATGACAGCTCATAACCACACACCTGTCACCCCTCACAAACACACCCAGTGGTGCAAGGAATTCAGCTACATTACTAGTATTGTTTTTATTGTGTTTTTTTTTCTTTTCTTTTCTTGATTTGGATTTATATTTGAATACTTGGGTTTCACTGCTCGAGCAACTTTATAAGGCTTCACTACTTGGTCACCTTCTGAATTTAATAGGGGAGCGATAAAGAAGCTATAAGTCTTTTTTAATAGCAGCTGACTGCTACTCCAAAGAATACTACTTTATATTATGTTTTCGAGCCATTCTTGATTATAGGGGTGTGTGCAATCATTTTGGAAGTCTATGTAAGGGAAATATACATTTCTTTTTATCTTTAGTATAATGGAAAAATGACCCCATTTGCAGTTTTTTTTTCTAGCCAGATTGTGTGACAATTTGTTCTTGTACCTAGTGCCCTGTCTAGAAACACTAGCAGTAAATCAAGTGTCAGGGTCACCTCCGCACTGTTTTATAATCTCAGACTGCACCTTTAGGTTGTGGGAGTTTGTGACTGGGATCCCAAAATGTGCGCTGCGGCTGCACCAGCCCCACCCACACCACCACCTCCACAAAGCGTCAAATGTGCGAGCCGGGGCCGCGTAACCCCCTCACGGCACCGCTGGGCAACCATCTCCATGGGAGCCACAAAAACGAGCCTGCAAATGGGTGGCGGAGGAGAAATTAAGTGTTACGGGTCTGACACGGCAGAAGCTCCAGAGAGGCCAGATGCTATCAGTCTCTGGGGCCAGGGAACTGGAACCAGATGTTCCACTGTATGCGGACAACACTTGAACAGCTGAGGAGGAGGGAAAGCGGACCTCAACCAGGAACTAAAGCAGGAGGACTGGCTGGTTCTGGCGAGCTGAGCTGGGAGGAGTGTGTTGCAACTGAGAAGGCAGGCAATCTTCTTAGACAGCTGGGAGACAAATGCCATATGCCAATCTGTGACCACAGAGAGGAGGATGGTGCAGTGGGAGAGAGGGGTCGAGAAGAGGAATGCAATGATTCTTCAGCTGGGAACACGAGCGGGCAGGAAATCTCCCGAGCCGTGAAACTTAATTAAAGATTTTCATGACAAAACTCTAGCAAAGAGTGTGAGGCAAAATGATGTGTTGTGGGGGGATGGTGACATGGCCACAAAGATAAAGAAGTGGGGGGGGTTGGAAAAGTCCAAATGAGTAGAGAGAGAGGGAGAGATGAAGACAGGGAGTGAGAGAGAGAGGAAGAAAAGAAGAGTGGGAGAGAGAGAGTGAGAGGAAAAGAAGAGTGGGAGAGAGAGAGTGAGAGGAAAAGAGAAGACAGTGGCACCCGGGAATCATTAGTCAAATAAAACAAGTTTGCTTTCATCCCAGCACTTGTAATGCAACACACAAATGACCCTTCTATCTCCTTCTTGCACCAGCATTTTTAATGGACGGGTCCTGAATTGATGCGTCAGCAAAGATACAGCAGCTCAATGTGATAAGGAATATGAAAAAACCTCCCTTGAGCCATCCACAATGAGTTCCTGTTTATCACCCTATCTGACCTGCCATTAACATACACATAAATATACATATCTAAGAGCAAATCAAGGCTTCCCTGGGCTGGGCCTTCATGAATAACTCAGATTAGTTCTAAGGAGGGAACACATTTCCATATGGATCGACCCCAGCCTTTATTATACTGTGCTACTCAGGGGAGAGAAGAGCTGCTGCTTTCAGACTGGCCTGTTTTGTTTAAGAGCAGACACTGTGATTTCACGGCAACTTCTGTCGTCCAGTGACTTTCAGCTTCACCGGAGTGCCCAGCAAGGGCCGAAGCTTCAGTTCTGTCGGACATACATTTTACAAGCCCACACAAACACGCACACATGCAATCCCAGTAACCATTTCACCATAAACGATAAACAATGAAGAAGCAAGCAACTATGAATGGCAGTTTTTACCGCATCCCATGTCTGACAGTCTGTGAAGCAGTGGTTAGTCACTCCAAGAATGGGAGACAGAGGATGACAAATGGAAAAGTATAAGCTTAGATTGGCCTGAATTCTATATGCTATACGATTCAATCAACCAATGCTGCATGTGTGCTCAGAGCAGTGACTATAAATGGCTTCAGGGAAAGAGATACATATGCTTGGAAATGCATGATGGAAAAAGGGTAGAGAAGTGTAATGCAAAGAACATTCACTACAACCCTAGGTTGGCTCCAGCAATCACACTGACTTCTGGAGCCAATATGTAACATTTGTTGAGAAATAGAATGAAGCTGAACAAAATGTCAAATGTCACATTTATCTGTTTAAAGAAATATGTTTGTATTTAAATTGGTTTCATTAGGTACAGTCAAATCACAAAGTTTTATCAAAATGACCTGACCCCATATTATTCAGTTTTAAGTAGTAACACTGTCTCCATGGGAAGCTACTTTATCAAGACTTTCATTGTTATATGCCAAAGTAAGACCAGAGTCTTAATATCACATGGCCTTAAACAGTAGACTGAAGTGAGGAAACTGGAGTAATGATGAACATTTACACATACACATCCCAACAATGACCACTGACATTTCTTGGGGAAAATGTAGTCGGAAGATAAAGCCAAGCTCTAGACGGTCGAATTACGTCAGGCAGGGATAGGCATAATTAAAAAATAAAAAAAAATAAAAATAAACGAACAGTGTAATGTAGAAACAGACAGGACGGTGGCTTTGGCCCGACGTTTTTGTGCATTTCCTTGATCCGTCTCATAAACGGTTATTAGCGCGAGTACATTAGACCAGAGGCCGACCTGTTTGAAAATGTCCCCCGAGGAACGGGTTAAACTGGACAATGCTATAAATAATTAGACATACGAATGAATGATTTCTGTGCGTGTCGAGTGGGTGGTTTTAGCGAGCTGACCTCTGCATGTACTTATGCTATAACGTTACTGTTCAGCATACCTTCACTAGACAGAGGGGGTTTATAAGCTTCAGCAGTGCACTAAAACAGCCGCCATCGCTGTCCTGCTAAACTGTGTGGGCAAACAACTAGGTACATCACGGAACATCGACTGAACGTCTGTACATTATTGGAAGCTCCATCTTCTTCTTCTAAAGCTCCATTCAAAAATGGCACGTACTGGCAGGCGCCCCTGGATTGTGGCAGCTCCCTTTCAGAAGCAGCATCTGATGACATATATCTCAAACTAACTCGTTTGAGTTAATCTCTGCATCGGCAACTCCGAAATCTGGAATTTGTGGAAATGTAAATAGTTTATAACGTTCGTTAAATTATTCTGCTGGGTGAACGATTCTATCTGACAATTAACTAGCGAGCCCTAATCTTTAGCAGAATGGTAGGCTATGTGACAGTAACAGTAATCATAGCTTGAGTTTAAATTAAAGCAGGGTAGGCTACAGTGGTAGACAGTGACGAGAGCATTTTTACTAAATGAATTATTAAAGAGGATGTGTTATTGATACCATCAGCATGTGCTGGGTTCATTTATTAGCTATTCATAGTGGCTTGGCCTGTAATCATTAGTAGTATATAGTTTCTAGACTAACTTTTGTTTAGTAATTGTTCTGCTGGGTGGACGACACTTAACTAATTAGCTAGCCCTAAATTTTCACTCTTACTTTAGCAGAATGCTCTGTGCCATTAAGTGGCAACAGCAATTGAAATCCATCGTCATCGAACGTGTTATCAAAATATGTTATCAGGGCCATCACTGTAATAATTAAATGCACAAGAGGAGTAGGCTTTTGTTTATTTCATTGCTTAAACTGTAAGTTAACCATTATTTATAAGCTAAAATATATTATCGCTATGTGAAATGGGAAGCCATAGCATCGGCAACCGGCAGCTCCCTCTCAGCTGTGGCAGCAGCCACTGCAATTGGTACCAGCCACTTCTAATGGCATCTGTCTCTCAGGAGTGGCACCGGCCATTTAAGCCACTGGCCGTTCATCAGAATCTACCTCTCGGGTGTAATCACACGAGTTGTAACATCCATTCACTAACGGCCAGCTTCGCCATTCTCCTTAGGTAGCTGCCTCTACACACCCTTCCCTTATTTTATTGTGCAGATACAGAAAACACATTTCTCTTGTGCTTTCTCTCACAGTCACAGGACCGATCTGCTCAACTACCTAAATAAATAAATAAATAAATAAATAAATACATGAAAATATTTTGATAACACGTCCGATGCAGATAGGTTTCAATGGCTGTTGCCATTCGCGATGGCACAGAGCATGCTGTTAAAGTCTGAGTGATAATTTAGGAATGGCTAGCTACGTGTCAGCTAGAATTGTCAACCGAGCAGAACAAACAATTAGCAAAGTTAGCCTATAAACTCTCTACATTTCCACAAATCCTTCAAATCGCACTTTTGGCAAGCATGGCCGAGTGGCCATCAAAATCACAAATGTCTCGAGAATCTGCGGAATCACGTTATCCTGTGACAAAAACGGAATGAAAGTAAATATTGCATCTTACGGGTCTTGACTGTGCATATATATGCACAGACGGGATGTGTAAAAAGGGGAAAATGCAGAACGATTATTATTACAGGAGACGTAGAGACACTCGTCCATTTGCCAGTGTTCGACTAGCACCTCTGCGGTCTACTGGACATGTCGTGTGTTGGTATTTTTTCCCTTATTCTAGCTCTCTTATTGTCAGTAGCAGTATCATTCGCTCAGTTACATCGCTGACCTCGTACTGCAGGACTCGCGAACGTTTTGAGCAGTAAATATCAAACGATAATATCGCAGGGCCTCTAGTCACTTAAGAGCTCGACTGGAAGGCTAAAAATGGATTCCTTTCTCCTTTCACACTACCAGATGATCCGCGCCATCAGTCGCTTCAGATCAAGCTGCCGACCTGGAAAATCCCTTCAGATTGGAAAATTTGTCGCAAAGAGCAAATTTGGGTTAAAATCGGGCAAGAAATCGTGCAGCCGACTGCAGCATATAGAACCTGCTGCTGCCATACTGTCCGTGTAGTATTGTGGTTAATAGTTGCCTTCCAGTTCCAAACTAGAATGGTAAGTTTAATCAGTTCCCTAATTAACTAGTCTTAATTCAGTAATTTACAACAAGTCTAGTTTAGGGATTTGTAAATAACAAAGTGCTACGTACTAATGACCGACCTGACGTTTTGGTTTTTTTTAATCATCACCAAAACTATTTATGACAGCTCGCTGAGACATAGGCTGACCTTGAATAGACATTATTATGTTCTAGCAGCTTTTAAATAGATAAAGACAGACAAAGGATACATTTGATGTAGCTTTAGTAGAGTTTGAAAGTTCACGAGCGCTTTCAGATTTGATTGTGTACTTG
The DNA here is from genome assembly GCF_041902795.1 of Electrophorus electricus. Taxonomy (NCBI): domain Eukaryota; kingdom Metazoa; phylum Chordata; class Actinopteri; order Gymnotiformes; family Gymnotidae; genus Electrophorus; species Electrophorus electricus. The sequence continues at coordinate 4,724,476 of NC_137518.1, forward strand.
TATCGTTTGCTTTGTGTTAAGACAGAGCGTCTGACTGCGCCCTTGAGATGAGAGAATAGCTGCGGTAAATAAGCTGTTTTACCATGACCTTCCCGGGACTACTGAGGCTTCTGAAGCGAACGACAGCAGCGACAGCCATTTAGCTGCCACTCACTGATCTTAGCAAAATCCATTTGACACTGGAAACTTTCTCTGAACAGGCATTTGGGGAACCGAGCAAATTATGAACAGTGCCTCTTGAGAAGCAAGTTTCTCAGCGGCCTATATTACGGTTGGATTTCTCTTATTTGTTTTTGAAGATAAATTCTGGCATAATAACATGAACATCCTAAAAACTGACTGACAGGTGGCACCAAAGGCTGCCATCAATAGGCTTGCCTCCATTTTTACTTTTCAAAGCTCATTTGTCTGGATGACGGAAACAAAGAGGATTCAGATCAATCGATGCTGTCGCGAGACGCACGCGGGCCTGCTGCCGCGTCTCCCGCGACTGGTGACAGTGACCAATTGGATGCTACAATGCGTTCGCAGTGCTCAGTATCTTGAGGGACAGAGCGGATCTTTCGGCTATTGACGGACTCGCGCTGACCGTACTGGGAAGGCTCTCCTGCACAGCTGTAGCACAGAAGCTAGTTCAGCGGTAATTTCCCCTGTCTTCGGGGACTCCAGGGCACATGATATGACATGAACGTTTTCCAGACTATAAGAACATTACAACAGCCCTTCGAAATATCAATCTATAAGAAAATTACAACAGCCCTTCGAAATATCAATGTCTTAATTATCTAGATATTTCCAGATCATTTTAGCGCAGAGGTCCACCTGCTGCCATATTTATCAGCTCTGGTTCGTTCTAAAAATAGCCAGGCACGCCTGGCTTTGTGGCCCAACTTCTAATGAATGTCATACTAGTGAAGGGGCCATGACTGTACCTGTCAGTTTGCTTTTCACAAGATATTTGTCATTACTTCTCTTTTTCCTAACATGTGCAAATATGTCTTAAAGACGCAGACCTAGTTTAGACCAGATTTTGTGTCAGAGGCTTCTTTTTCATCTCAGCCCTTTTGATGTGGCTTGGTTTCTATGTGCAGGACATTTTATATCACTACAGTGGGCTTTATAATGCATTCTATTCACTGTGCCCCCATCCCACTCCGGAGAATTGCCAGCCAAGTTTCAGAGGAAGTGCCAGAGCGATCAGTGGATTACATTATTTTTCTATTCCGTATTTGTTGGATACATATTCCAAGATAATGGCGTCCCGGAGCCAGCTGGCAGTGACATCATATCAGTAGCTTAATATAAAATTGTTTTATCTTCAGAATTCGCAGAGTGTAAGCCAATCAAACTGAACCACTGATCCACAATGTAACTTTATTATGGTTTATAGCCTATTGAATATACATTATATAGCTGGATATTCTCTATAATCCCAGCAGAAAGGGGTTTTCTTCTAAAATATGACAGGCAAATTAGTAAACACATTTCTGTGATCTTATAATTCTGGGGTTCTTTAGTCATTGTTATGTGACTACACTGCGATTACATACAGCACCATTTTTACATTTCAGGTTTCTTTTTCTCACACTTTTCAGCTCTGCTCCTCTGTCCTGACGTGTCATGTCTTGACGACAGCCCGCGAGCTCATCAGAGCCAATTAGTTTTGCACTGACAGCGGGGACAGATAGCAATTATCCTGGCATTCTGTCTGGAATGCTATGTAGATTGACAATCAAGATGATGGGACAAGATAAAAGAGTGTACTAAAATGTTTGACTACACTGTATAAGAAGTAAGGTTTATTAGAGTGCCTCTCAGAAAAGATGTTCTGAACGTAAATTTGACAAATACGTAACTCCAGCTGTGCCTTTGCATTCATCAAGTGTCAAACTTCCAGACTAATCTTTTTTGGATGTACAAATATTCGAGAATTCCATAATGACCAACTTGATCAAATAGCCTTTTCATCTCATGCCTCATATCTCTATGATCTTTACATCAAGAAAGGCTAAGTAGACTGAAAATCGAAAGAAGCGCAACTCTGCTATCGAGCTTGCGCGGCTTGCGATTCCAGGAACATCGTAAAAGTCTACATTCTGTGCTACGGCTAAGTGCAAAACATTTTAATCGGGACAGGTATTAAAATTTCATCAGTGGATGTGAACAGACACTGCCAGTTCCCGGAAGATGTGCACTGGGAGACTAGCTGAACCAACCACATAGAACTTGGATGCAGAGAAATTGTTGCCTGGCATTCGGAAATGTCAAAAGGATAGCATTTACAAATACGGTCAGGTACCGGGAGACTACGTTTTATCAACATACAAATGAACAGCATGTGATATTTCGAACGCATCGTGTAATGTCAGCTTGGAATTCTAATCAAGCCAGACATGTACAGGGGAGGTTTCGCTCAATCAAGCTTTGATGTGGCGGTGTGCTACGAATGACAAGAGCGAAAAAGAATCAGAAAAGAAAACAAGGATCAAAGTGTGAGAAGCGGACGAGTCAAATGTAATCTGTAGATACACTGCTGTCTCAGTCAAGAACAGGCTCCGCTTTCTACCCATCAATTTAGTTTCGTTAGGACGGTCCAGATTGAAATCAGATAGACAGGCACCGTGCATTTCGAAAGCCTCAGTTTTTTCAAAACCTTTATCTACCACACATTCTAAATCCCATCTCTTTGAACTAAAAAATAATTTCTCGGTATCAACATTCGATAAACTAATAGAGCGGCGCATATGAAGACAAAGCTGTATTTATGCACGGATCAGCAAAGTCCTTCACCTCTGAGTTCTTCTAATATGGAAGAATACGGCTTCTTTAAACACATCATTTCAGTGTGCGCGGTACCTAAGAGCCATATTATACTGCAGAAATGCCTGATTAGGGCTCCCAGATGTGCCTCATAAACAAAGCAAAAAGCCTAATTGTGCTTCTCTCAGTGCGTGCTGGCATAAAAATAAACAGAGTGCTCACAAGAGTATAAGTGGTGGCTTTCATTACCTATAAACCTGCCAGCTGTGGATGGCTTTAGAGAGTACAGGACTTGGCTGTGTGACAGTTTGTGGGCTGCCTGGTCTCATATATACATACCACCCACTTTATTAAGAAACACCTACACTGCACCTACATTTTATTAGATAAACCTGTTTTATGGGGGGAGGTGGGTTATAGGAGTACAGTTAGATTATAGCTCATCTGCTGGCATGCTCAGTTTGTGAGCTACCCTCTGCCCTGTTCAGCACAGATTGACCATAAGACCACTGCTGACTGGTTATTATTTGGCTGGCAGACCATTCTCAGCACAGCAGTGCTGCTCAGGTAGTAGTGGCATGATGTGGATGTTGTGTAAGCATGAGTGTATCAGGCACCTCCAGATCTTTGGAGTTTTGTTTGTGTGCCGGTTTCGCTCCTCAATTTAGTGAGAGTGGCTTGCCATCTCTAAATATCCAGCCAGCAGTGGTCCTGTGGACAGAGACTGACTGTTGAAGAACAGTCAGATGAAGGCTAACGCACACCGAGAGAAGGTAGGCTGTATATCAGTGCTGAAAGTACAGTATCTGGGGATTTACACTATGTAAAATCATATGCTTAATTACTAAGAGGCATGTGTACACTGGTGTGAGGTGCATAAGGATGAGAAGAAACCTCCATGGTTCTGGTGAAATGAAAAGAGTGAAATGAAAAGGTCCTGATTTGTTGGAGGCCCTTGCCAGACAGCAAGCACACTGTCTACCCCTATTCAGTGGCACATGGTTCAGGGCAGGTATGCCCAAATCTGTTCCTGGAGATCCAGTGCCCTGCAGAGTTCAGTTTCAACCCTGATCTAAGACACTTGATCCATCTTAAATAGAATGATAATATTAGAACCTGACATGTTAAATTACTACTTCTAGCCATTTGTCAAGTGGTCAGAAAATGGCCAGTGATGAACAGGGCAGCGGGTGGCTGATTATTGTACACTTACACGAATGGTGGGCCTAAAGAAGTGATCGTAGGTACAAAGTACGTGTTTTTTCTAGTAACATGGATGGTGAGCGTACACAAACTGCACCAGCAGCAACACGGAGTCAGCCACCTGGAACAGAACATCAACATGCAACCAGGTTCTTGAGCCCAGTGGTGCGTGAAGATGGCATTCATATGCTAGATCGTGTCAAGACACAAAAACGTCTGTCAAAATGTGCAAGAGCAGTAGCACCTCTGTGCTTATCCTTGCTGTCCATGGGCATTCACAGCCTTTTCAATTTTTCCCCCACCCCACCAGATGCTAAAGAACGAGAGAGAGAGAATAACATCGTTCCATGCAGGGGTAGACTCATAGTGATACCCTCCTTCCAAATTACCTGGTGGAGACAAAATGAGGAGTGACTGATGGGCCACGTGACACAATGGCTGTCCTTCACAAATTCCAAGGTAAAATAATGACACTGAGAGCGACGGCATGAGGGAAATGGGAGAGGGGGAGGAGAGAGAGAGAGAGAGAGAGAGAGAGAGAGAGAGAGAGAGAGAGAGAGAGAGATGCCAACAGAAGCTGTTGGGTGAAGAACGCCTCTCTGAAGTGTTGAGCTCAGTGTCAAGGTCTCTCCAGCTCTGACACACACGTCTCCTTAGTAACGTCAATGGCTTTCCATGATAGAGGCGCTAGTAGCAAAACGCTAGCTTCGTTTGGAAAAAAGCTTCTTGACTTTTGATGGAGGGATTCAGTTTTTCCTTCCATGCATGATAGACAAGAGACAAAATAATCTTGGGATGGTGCAATCTCATGATTTACTATAGTAACCTTACACAGAATGAAGACAAGAAGCAAGTGAAAGCTCTTTTTTAGATAACTGTATCTGTAGATGTCGGCCTTTATAGCTGTGACAGTGAGTGAAATGTTTTATACTGCATCTGTTCGAGACAAAATGAGGCAGACGACTGTGGAATGCATGCATGTGGGATGAAGAATGGCTTGGGAGTTTATGAATTTAAACTGTTTGGAAAAAAGTCAACTATATTACATAAGGTCCTAAAAAGTTCATAGGCTGACTCAAAGTGATATGCACATGAGAGTGAAGCTTGGAGATGATTGGACAAAGTGTGCAAGTTCAAACTTTTTTAATGGTAATTTTCATTTTACACTACTTCCAGTATAACAAACTATTCCACTGACCCAGTGCATGTGTCATGTTTGCTGGACAAGAACTGGACAGTGTTGAAACTTGTAGTTTTTTTTGTCACATAGCCACAAACATTTTTGTATTTGAACCCAGATTTACAAAGATTGTGCATCTTTGAAGGCTTAGGAGTTATGGATCATCTTTGCTTCATGTTGTTTTTACTTCTTCGAGTTGTGGCCTATATATCTATGGATGTAGAGAATAATGATATTAAAACAAAGCAATTCCATCTTACATCCACAGGCTGTCTGAGAGATTTAGTTCACAAATGCAGGAGAAAAAAAATGCAACATATGGGCTAATATTAATCAAGCGCTTTCTAGTCTGCAAGCTAAACACGTAATGAAAATGTAAGACTGTACCTTAGTCCACATACATCTATGAAATGACTTTGAGAGCATCTCGTTTTAAAGAGGAAGCAAGCCTTCATATGAGAAACAGTATCATACTGAACATTACATATAATCAATCAAGAGGCTTTAAAAACAAAATAGAAATTGAAAAATGTGCAATTACATGGAATTCAATTCTGCCTCACAGTAAAACTGGACTCATTATATTCCTTAAATGTTAGTGTGTTTTAAGTACTAACTTGATACAGGTATTACCTTATCTAGATATATTTGCATAAGCTGGACTTAGATCTCTTACAGCTTGCTCATGTAATTAGGACACACGCCTCTAACAGAACAGCCAACAAACATTTTGAATGCTTTCTAACAGTATGCTATTCAAGGGGCATTTATTAAAATAATACACAAGTTTAATGACTCAGCTGACAGTATGCATTTACAAAATTGTTAGAAATTTGTTGATGGTTAGAAACATTAGCCAGTATGATGCATTGTATTTGTTCTAACTGATTCACTTTCCATTCAAGCTTGTTTTTTCTTTCTATTTTGTTTTTTCCAGTTTTAATTTTACCTTCCATCACCATAATGTTAGTGGACCAAACCAAGTATTTACATAAAAGGCTTCATTAGAAGCAAATAACATTTGGAGTGCTCTGCGAGTGTCTGACAAGGGTGCGTGAGGATTTATGTGGCCGCGTAATGAAAGAGATAGGCATGAGTGTCATCCAGCCTGCGACTACAATGATCCAATAATACAGTATGTGTTAAGCAGCTTGGAGAAAAGCTGCTTCTAATAGCCATGATCACACTGAAGGGCCATTACGGGGTTATCAACACTGTATTAATTCCCCACATGTCCGATGAGATTTACGCTGCTGCTAGCAGTCTTATTAAGTCCAGAAGAGGTGCTTCTGCCAATTTGCGTGAGTACAAATATTTGGAGGAAGCAGGATTTGCCAGCCCTTCATGTGTCACATAACATTGGAGAGAACGGAAATGCTTTGTGGTTTGCTATTGGCTGCATTTCCCTGCCTCGCAGAATTGTGGTACATGGGACATTAGCTCATTATAGAGCCCTTTCTTTTGCCCATCCTCTCATTTTCATGTGACAATTTAAAAAATAGCTCTGTGCTACTGTTGCCACTGCAGAAAAAGCACATCTGTGGTTACAGAACAATTCCTTATGGTCAACTAATGGGCCAGAAATAAGGCCACACACTCAACAAGTACAAAATAATGAGTTCCAGCTATCTAGTGAAAGAGAGAATTTCATCCTACAGTACAAGCCAGGGAGGAACTTTGGAGACTCACTCCAAGGTCTGGTTCTGCATGATGAGTACCTCAGAAAAGCCTCAAGGAGAGTTTGGTAACATCAAAGACAATAGCATTGCAGAATGTATTCCAAAATCTGATGTCCATTTCAGACAGTATGCCATCCTTAAAGAAATACTTTAAACTCAAAAAACAAATTTTATTACACATTCAGAATCATTTAAAAATACCTAAGGCATTTTTTGAAAATACTTGGTTTTAGTGTTAAAAATGGGATCAGAAAATGGCTTTGGATACTTCATAGGGCATAGTTATAGGGCATTCTGTAACTCTTAAACCATACATCTGACAAAAATACCCTAAATCCATTTTATACTACTCTAAATGCTGAATAAAAATGTCTTCTTGAGGTTAACACTGGATTATTTCTTAGCCTTTCTACACTAGGTGGGTTAATGGTCTCATAATTTCAATCCTTTAATGGAAGCGAGTGGTTAGAAAAGGGTTGTCGTCTTAGGATATAGTTATCAGTGAGAGATGATAGTTGGACTTGCCTTTTGTCTTCAAAGGTCAAATCCCAAAGTGGGAAAATGCTCACAGGGTTTTCACTTTGGTAAGAAAAACAGGGACAACCACTCTCACTGTCATCATGGTAAATTGAAAGGAGAGTTGAAGCTCATTGCCATTAAGGAACGCAACACTCTGTTAAAAAACACATATGAATGGGAATGACTGAGTCGCTTAATTCCTTTTTAAATCAGCCCCCTACCCCGCCTGTCACCCAATGTGGTGTGGGCCTTTACAATGATCATGTTCCTAAATGAAACAGCATCAGCTATAAACCTCAAATTCATGCAACAGATTTGATCTGCACTTTGAATGGTGCTGAGTCTATGGCACACAACATATGGAGATTCATCTGTGTTCTCCAAGTTATGTTCATCAAATGACTTTCAGAACCATCCACTAACATTTATGTCCCACCCCAGCCAACTCCCATGTGTTTGTATTTTTTCCCTTCTTTCAGTTATGAAACAGATTCATAACCAAATACAGCAATAATTGTATTATGTAATTTCTTAGCATTAGTGTTTGCCTTTTGAGAGAACAACTGGGTGCAAAATTAGATCCAACACAATAGTTGAGGACCTTATGAGGTCACAAACATTAGGTTCATAGGTTATGCATATTCAGATATTGATCAAGACCCTTACTGGAGACCCTTACCTAGAAGAGTAGCCTATCGTTGGACCTGAAGCCTGTTGGATGGTACCAGGAGCAGGCTTGACCACTGTTGTCCCCAGTGGTTCATCCCACTGGTTACATAGAGGAACTTTGGAAAGGTGTATTGCTGTGTAGCCTTTATGTACTGTCCCAACTGCAATATGCTAATTCTAAAAAGAAGTGGAAAAGTATCATCCATCACGTTAACATATGAAATGTCAGCAAACGTCAAGTCAGCAAACACAGAACAAAGCCCACACTGAAGCCCTAAGGAACCCCGCATGGGTTTCAAATGCGCTGCACAAGTAGCCACATCCTAAAAAAACCCTCCCTCATTGCCATGTGACACTGGAGTGTCCTTGATGTTGACAGTTGTGTACTTGACAGTAGCACATCAAACATGCATCAAATGAAAAGTACTGCTATATATTTTTTTATAGGTCTTAGAATTTCTTCAGAGGAACATCCTAGTGTACCCTATTTGGACTGTCATACCAAAGAGACAATTTTTTAACATGCATTTCAAAAGCCATTCGCATTCTTTGCTTTAAATTAAGATGTGGGAAGCCTACTTCACCTGTCACATCACTGTTAGCAAAATAGTCCAACTCAAGGGTCAGAGCTATACTCTGCAGGCTGATTGAACTTCATGGCACACTAGGGGACCCCTGGCTGATACTCCTAGTGAGTGAAGTTTAGTCTTAGCCTAAAAAGAAACTTCAAGGGAAAACATAAAACAGCACCCTGTTTTGTTAGTGATCCCATGGTATAAATTCAGTACTCTGACGCTGATGTCTGATGTACTGAATAGTATTTATTCCAAGAACAAAAAAACAAAACAAAACCAAAACCCTGAATTAAAACTGGGTATGGCCAGTCTACATAATCTCACTACTGTTTACTGAAAGCTTAAAAATAAAGATCATCCATTCTAATTCTTGCAGCTAGGTAAACACCAAACTAAGGAAATGGAGCCATCTGTATGCTTCAATGAGAGGAATCGCTAAAAGACAGCCTTAGTTTAATCATCATATGCATGGTGAACCAGCAGTGCAATGTGTAAACTACCGCACTATATCACAAGGATGTTCAAATTGTTTGAGGAGTGGTGGGCACCAAAGCCAAATTGACCAGAATCATTAAAATATGCTGGCTGCATTAAATCTCCCTGGCTAGCATGCAAGTCCTATTTGATGCATCAGGACAAGTGTAGTTAAGTTCTACTGCACCTCTCACTTTGTCTTTAAGCACCTGAGAATTCTACAGAGCCAACTTAAGAGTTCTTGTTCATCAGTTCAGAGGCTTCTGTTTCAAGTACCAGTTGCAAGAACTGTTTGACAGAGCAGTTTCCAATTACCTGGGAGTTGATGTGGCCATAAAATTATAAAAAACATTCATGTGCACAGCAAAGAGTGTTAGTGGCTTTTATCTTTGCTCTGTCAGAGACACATTGCCTACCCATATTCCTTAGTATGCCCCCTGGACAAAGAAAATGCACAGCTAAATGTTCCAGTTTGTTTGAGGGATAAGAAGGTGGCAGATTTGTGATATTTAAAACTAAATGAAAAGATTGGCCCTGCCTTGGGTTCCCTGCAGTTTAGGGGTTTACGGACACCTGTGTCAAAGTCTCATCACAAGTAGGAGTCTTCACACCTTCATAAGGCAAACGTTTCTGAATATGTTAAGGTCAGCATATACAGTTGTTTATAAAACCTATCAAAGGGAAGTTTCTTCACAAACAAAGGAAGCATTAATTAGTTAAAACGTATGGAAGCAAAGTGTAACCAACAACAAAGACACTTTTTGGTGAAAATCCTTTTTCTTTTTTTAATACAAGATTCCAACATACAGTGTCTAGTGGCATAAATTAATCAAAGCTATTGAACACAAAAAAATAATAAAATAAAAAACAAATTCATTTTGTATGCATTCTCTGTATTATTAATTTATGCGACCCTCTTGTCTAGATTGTAAGATGCAGTAATTAACTGTAATTGTCAAGCTTCACAAAGTGTGAACAATTTCCCTGCTTCTGCTTTCTACTTCATCAATTATTGTTCTCCACTGTCCCTGGTGCTTAGTTAGTTACCACGATCAATCCTCCTACGCAGCTCAGGTGTTAAAATTAAGTTAACCCATCGTAGAGCAAGCCTAAATGAGCCTTACAGTAGAGTCCTGCGTGAAACACACACACAAAAAAAACCCCCAAACAAACAAAAAAAAAAAAAACTGGGGCAAAAAGTAAGATGAGAAGCAGGGAAAACAAATGTAATACTAGCCTTTCCCCCTGAATACAACACATATACAGATTAAAACATTATCCTTGTGTTATTATTAGGACCTCTGTCATCAGTAATCATAACTGTATTACCATTCCTTTCTGGCCATTTTAGGATAAAATAAAAGACAAACATGATGTCAGTAGTCAGCTGATAAAACATGCTGTGCCATACACAGTCATGAGTGCTGAAAAACATACAAACATATGCTTTCTGCATGGTGACAACAATTGAGTACATTATTCTAAATACCTTTGACATCGTAGATGTTTCTGTTACGGTAAACAAGGCTTAAAAATTGAGCATATGTGTTAGTTTTATTCCGCTTGTGCTATCTGTATATAACACAGTGAAAAGACCAAAAGTGTAAGAAATTAAATAAAAAAAATAATAATAATAATAATAATAATAATAATAATAATTCAAAACCAAAGGACATCTTGAGTAGCAAGTAAAGGCAAAATGTTAGCTAGTGACAGCCATTTCACATTTTGCATCTTTGGTTTTATATCTAAAAGCATTTACCCAGTCAGGTTATGTTCTTTAGAGTGGACTGAGAGCTCGAGTATATCAGATTCATCTGTGAAATCACACTATTGATGTAGTGTTGTGTATTAAACAAAACATTTTAAAAGGTTGCATATAGGCAAAAAGAAAACAAATCACTACACTATGAATCTCAAAAAGCAGTACATCTAATTCCTGATTAATGCTTAAATGTTTCGCTTAAACTCTTGAGCCAGTGAGTATTTTACCATTGCTGCCCAAGGAGGTAGATGGCAAATTCTTACAAGATACATACATAATTTTTCATGACTGCATGTATTAAAGTAAAAACATTGAACTGAAACAAATATGCCAAATATATTTTATTGATTAAAGCAAAAAAGGTGCTTAATAGAATCCATCCCATTGCAGTAGCTTTGTAGGCCGTACCGGTGTATCTTAGCAGGAAGGACACATTAACCAGCTAATTAATATTAAAATGTCACAAACTGCTGACAGACACGAATCAAAAACAACTCTCAGTGTATTTTAACATATGAAGCAATTTTAGGGTAAATGGAAGCATTTGAAAATTGATTACAACAAAAGCACATTCATAAAAATAAATCTAAGCTACATATAATGTGTTGTTAACTCTTCAGATCTGAAATAGCGCACACATCAAAATAACTGGGTCACACAAATGAGGGGCCATCTACTAAGACTTCACTGGGGTACATTATAAAGTCCCCAAAAAGTCTTTACACATTGCTCATCTGAACACATCTGTCATAACTCTTCCAGACCTTACTTTATTGCAAAGGGTCACTTTAAAAGGAAACCCTGAACCAAACAAGAGGTATGAAGCAGAAAATAATCTAAAATAAAATAAAAACAGTCATGACAAAACACATGATGAAACAATGCTTACATAGGTTCAATGATTTATTTTTACATTTTAGGATTTGTTAAACCCGCCCCCTCCATTAGCAGCCCCAAGAAATAACTTACTTAAAAAAAAAATAAAATAAAATTAAAAAAGTTACCCAAGAGACCTGTGAGGACAAATGTGCTATGAATGAATCGCTAATGTTAAACTTTTACAAATCGCAAAACACTATTCATTTATTGTTATTAATAAAACAATTTGAGGCTGTATCAAAAACTTTATAAAAATTAGACTGATTTTATCAACCACTTTTTCCCCCCCTTTTTGTGATGATTTTGTTAATGAAACCAAAACTTTCTCTACCATCCTCTTTCACTCTTAGCTGAAAGCGAGAGTAACTTCTGGGTTGTGAATATCACTACACATTAGAATTCGACCCCCACCCCCCCAATAAATGTAAGCTCAAGAGAACCACTACATAAAAAAATAATAACCCCTTGTCTAAAGCAAACTGCAGGAGTCTTTTTCCCATATCTGATGTACACACTTCTGGACTATAAATACAATGAACTCCACAGGCATATTATTATTTACAGAAGACACTTGCTGCATTACCACCCAGGCAAAGAATATAGCATTCAACTGCAAATATAGTATAACCCTTACATTAAATAAAGGATGCCATTGTTTAGAAGATGGTTTGTTATCAAAATATTCAGTCTTTATTTTCAGTTATTTTAAGTCAATCCAAGGAATACACTCCATTATTTGAAAACAAAAACAACAACAAAAAAATGATTTTAATGGTTAAACTAGACTGTGATTCTTTCAATCATTTGAGCTAATTGTCTCCTTGGTGTGATCCATGATCACCTGAGCAGACAGTCTCCATGGGGTGGGGGGGGGGTTTGTTCTGAATGCCTACTTTGAGATGCTTTGTTACTGTGTTTTCTTGAAAGGATAGGCTTGGGCTACATCATATCATGTCTCATTTAAATTAGATGATAACATGTTCTCAATATAAACAGATAACGGTGATGGCATATCAGACCTGAATAATGCTGTAGCCCTGGCCATGAACCTTAAAAAAAAACAAAACAAAAAAAACAAAACAAAACAAAACAAAAAAAACACACACAGAACACAAGTAGATAGTACAATAAGACATCTTTATATCTGTGATTATCTGTCCAAATCTGGCATGAATCTTCATAGGGACAGACTACACATTCTAAAACAATCAGCCAGAACATAACCATAGTATGACAACTTCTTCTATTATTTAGGGGCACAGACAGAGATTTCTGCATGTTATTTCAGTGTTACTTTGACCCGACACGCCCCCCCCCCCCCAAAAAAAAAACAACGACCAAAAAACCCCCAAAAACAATAATAAAATAAAATTCTAGCAGAACAACCATCAAATATACAGTGGATTAAACAAAAAGTTTCTATCTCTCAAGCTTTTTGGCTACCTTTTGTTATGCTCATCTTTGCTAGACATGTGAATAAGGATAAAAGCAGTATAATTAATGTTAAAAGGCAAACCTTTTTTAAAACAGCCCGGTTGACTGCACAGCTCTTTGAGTCATACTAGGTCATGTTTTTTTCCTTATTCATAGAATGTCTCTATGAAGCACTTGCATCTGCAGTCAGCTGACTTCTTCTCTTTATGTATTATTAAAAAAAAACAAAAAAACAAACAAAAAAAACCCCCAAGCATACAAACAAAAAAGTTCAGAAGATAAAAAGAATGCTGTTAGGCAAGTAAATTGATTTTGAAGTCAGTTAAAAAAAAAAAAAAAAAAATTACAAACAAGGGTTAAAAAAAAACAAACACACAACAACAAAAAGCCCATCTAGACACAAAAGCACTAGGACTGGAGTATGGATCTCCCAACTGTTCAGCAGTAGCCAGAGTAGTCAGAGGCTGAGGTTGTTCTTGCTGTCCTTTGCAGACTACCTAGGTCACCTCCCCCCCACCCAAACCCTCCCACCTCCCCCCAAAAGTACAGTTTTTAACAAGATCATCCCAACTCTTGCAACCCAATGTACCCAATTGCAGTGCCCCTCCAACATCCAAAATGCAAAGAGACAACACTGGATTTGGAACCGCAAGTTCCCTGTCCTCCACATACGGAGGGATCAACAAACATTAGGGTGGCACATATGGGGGTGGGGCTCTGTATGGGGTCATGTTCTTGGGGCGAGACCCTTTACCCTCCATGGGAGCAGAGAAGGGTGGTGGAGGCTGGTAAGGAGGGGCATTAGGGTCCTCATCCTGTATGCCTGTGTACTCTCCCAAAAGGTCCCTGTTTAGGGGGGTTGTCTCTGGACTGGCCATATTGGGATATTCAGGTGGGGGAAGAGGAGGTTTTTCTTCTTGAAGGATAAGGGGCATACTGGATGATGGAGGAGGCTTAGAGTCATCAAGTTCATCAGCGAAAATTATGGGTACTCCTTTCTTGATGAAAGTAGCCTGGTCTTCAATGGTAAGCTTCCCCTTGCGCTTCTTACGATAACAAATCATGGCAATGATGCCTGCAATTAATAGAATTGCAGCAACAACCACAGCTGGTATGACTGTGTGAAGATAAACATCATCGGTGCTCTGTCGTCCTGCTCCCACAGCAGGAGTAACAGCAGGAGGAGATGGGTCGGGAATGTCATCTGGTGGAACAAACATATAGTTGCGACAGCTTCCTGTACCTTTGATGGTAATATTTATGGCTCTGAAGTCTGGCTCCATGGCATTGTTAAATAATGGTGATGGTCTGCCTTCACCATCAGAGATCCTTCGACTCATTGCTTGAATCTGCTCCTTGGGACAGGGAAACTGCTGGAGACTGTTGTTCGTCCACTCAACTACAATGGATCCCTTACTGATGTTTTTCAGTGTAATTGAACTAGAGTTCCGATCACCAAATGAATAGGCCAGTTTCTTGATGAGAAGGATCTTCTTGTGGATATCATTGGTAACTGAACGTGGTTCACCTTGGAATCGAGCAGCAAACAGGACTGGTGGCTTCACATTATTTCCAAAGCGACTGACACAAACTTCAAGGGCATCAGTGGTGTAGAGACCACCTTTGTCAGTAGCTTGCATGAAGTACTCATGTGTACCCTCATGCGGCCAATCTGGCAATCCATAAAGCAACTGACTAGTGCTATTAAACTGAATCCAGGAGTCTTCCCCAACAGGATCATTCTTCTTCCTCAAGGTTAGCCTCAACTTGTCTGTTGTACCATCTTCTTTGTCAAAGAATGTGTCCGATGGAATCTTCACCTCAAAGTATGTGCCAATGTATGCCTTTACCTGATCAATTGGGTTGCGTAGCTCTGGTTTCACATTGACATCAGGTGGAACAACTGACGGAGTGCTACTTTTGGGTATTATAGGTGTGGGTGTGGTGGACTTAGGCTCCCTCATCAGTGGGGTGGTCTTGGGTTTCTTGGGCTTCTTTGTTGGTTTCCTGGTGGTTGGTGTTGCTGGAGTTACAGAAGGACCAACATAAACTGGCCTGGTTGTGGTGGGCTGGATAGCAATAGTGCTGGTAGTATCTATAACTCTTGTGGGCTGAGGTGGGCCTATTGTGGGAGTGTGGGCAGTTGGATCTCTGGTACGAATAGTGGGTTTCACAGGCAGTGGTACTGGACCCCACACAGGTGGGGCAGAACTGTCAGAAGTTGGACCAATTGATGGAGATGTTGGTGTGGGTACAATACGGATGGGTGGCTCAGGGTATGTTGATGGAGGAAGCAGAGAGGGCACAGGTGTAGGGGTATTGTTAAGCTGCCTTCGCACCCTTTTAGGCACATGAGGTTTCTTGTTAGCTATGTGCCATCCAACAACTGGGAATCCTAACTGCGCCGACATTGTCCCTTCCTTTGCTGGAATTTGAACACTGCTGATGTTGGGAATGTTGCTTTGATCTAGGGCACAGCCCAGTTTCCAGGACAAAAGAGCACCATTTTCCACAACTTTTTTAGCATTTCCTGGTCCAGCCATAAAAGCTGACATATCAAACAAGCGATTGTTGACAACAGGCAAAATCTTCATGTGCTGGAGCCCAACCCCTGAGAATTTTTTCATTTTGGCCAAAAGCTCCACTCTCTGCTTGGAGCTCATCTTGTAGAGGTCTGCATCCAAAATTACAGTGAGCACAGTAACAGGCTCTTCATTGCCACAGACAAAAGGCTGAGAATCACCATCGGTTGACTGGACTGCTAATTGAATGGGGTCAGTGTCAGCATGCTCTTCTGGATGAACCTCAATGGAGAATACATCAGGGATCTGGGACACACCAGTTACGTTACTAATTGTAACAGATATGTAGTGGACACCCTTGTCTACCTCCAATGGAAGTCCTTGAAGGGTGCTGCTTTCTGGGTCCCAGTGCAGCCATACTGGTAGCGTATCTTTGCCCGATTCTGTAATCTAAACAAAGAGAAAAGTATAAAAATTACCATCACTAATTTACATATAAATTGCTACTGCTATACCACTACTGATATACTACTGCTATACTGCTACCCGAAATAATTGTAAAATGAGACATGGGACAGGTTATCTTGAGAGTGGGATATAAAGTGAATTTTTTTCATGAAAAATGGGAGAAAAAAATGTGTGCACACATAAAACAGTTAAATACATTTAAAACCCACTCTATATAAACAAAGACCATTAAGACTTACAACAGTAAAAACCTAAATTACCTAATATAATAGCCATCTGCTTATTTAGATAAAAAGCATGGCTTACTGAAACAATACATTGCTTAGGCAGCACTGAGGCACAACCAACACATTGGTTATTTCTAACATCTGTGAATGCAGATCTCAAAATAAAAGTTAATGAGGTGGTATTCAAATATGGCACTAGGGCTCTCTCCAGTAGGAGAGACTTGACTGGTTACACAGCTGGAGAGTTGTTCGATGAGCCCTCGTAGACAGAAGAGTACAATAATGAATCAGTCTGAAGTGATGATACCCTTAAATAAACAATCTGCACTACAAATATAAAAATATACCTTCTGGCACAGGTACCGTAATCTGATATATAATAAATCCTGGTTGATAAATAATGTAAAGATGATGCTCCTGAGACAGACCGCTAATACTTTAACCAGTACACTGCAGCTGCTAGACTTGTTCTGGCAGCTGGGCTTTTTATTTCTGTGCTTAAACTCCTGTGATTTTAGAAGCATAGTTCCCTACCACAACACACCTTCCTATGCCTCACCTTTTACCAGCCCAGTCATCATCTGTTGTGATCCTAAATGCTGTTGTCATGTTAAGGTACAGCTGGGTCTACCTACCAATTTGTTCTCTTAGAGAGATTTTAATAATTCAGGTGGGACTCTAATTATAGGCTGATCTATAATCCAGATGATGAATAGTGCATTTAAAACACCAACACTGCAGCACTCAAACAGGTTCAAGCTCTGCACAGGATGCTGCCATTTGGAAAAATTCAAAATAGAATAAAAGAGATATAGCTATATCAATTTAAAAAACATTATAATGAACAGAGAAGCAAGGGGTTATTGTTTATGGTCTATAACAAAACAAACCACTGTAAGTGGGTTTTTATTTTGACTATTCTTTTGGATTAGGCAAGAATGATCTTAATATATCTCATCTTCATTAGCAGTATGAAACAAAAAAGTTGCTCTTGGATTTAAAACGATATGCAAAATTAAATTTAGGGTTAGCTCTTATTGTGACGCTTGAAACCAGTACAGCAGAATCAATCCCACTGCTAAAATTCCAAACTTGCTCAAATTTGGGCTACCACAGTTTCCAAACTGATGATTCATGCAACCCACTGTAATGAAAGCAAAGTCTCAGCCATAGACAAGTCTTTCTTGAAGGGCAGAAACAGCATCATAGCAACAGGCAGCAATATCTGGCCTCCTTTATCATATTTCCCTTGCTTCACTGACAGTGGCATTGTATGGGTGGGGTCCAATCCATGTTTAATGGGAAATATCCACTTTCCATCCCAACTGTCCAATACAGGCATACACACCTGAACAAATCAAACCAGAGACTTCCAAGTCTCAGTCAAGTAAAGACTGAGGAGAATAGAATGATCCTGCTGACATGGAGGAATTAAAAGGAAAGAAATGAAAACTCCTCTGTGAAAGATGAAGAAAGGGGCTCATTGTTAGTATGTATGAGTGGAGGAGTCTGTAAGAAAAAGGGCCTCATTGTTGTGGTGTGAAGACAGCTAAAAAGATAAGATTCATAGTTCTCAAGAAGTAGGCACATGCATGTCTTCAAGATATGAGGCTGAAATGGAGATTGAAAAGACACAGGGGGACTGGCAGAGCTATCCACTGGAAATTTTCAGGGGTGCTTTGGTCCAGCCAAGGGGATGTTTACAAAGAACTGGTTTTCCAGTCCATTTTCTACTGTTAAAAATGTATGTTAAAATTAATTCCCTGCCGCACAGGAATACACATGCACTCAGGGAAAAAATTAAACAGGTTTGAATAGAGACATAGAGGGCTATATTTCTGACAAAGGTGATGGGGGAGAACGACTAAAACTTGTTCAAACTGAAGCTCTCTTGGCTATGGTGAAACCTATAAGCCATATTAAGAGGCCTATTGAGAGAAAGTGACCCTTTTTTTTTTTTTTTTTGTATATAGCATGCCAAAGCAGGGTCCGATAAGGTTACCTGAGCATTCGTACAATGCACGGCAGAGCTTCTGTAATGGCAGAAATCACAACAGATTTTAAATGGCTGCCACTTATTTCCACTACCTTTCTAAACATTAACCCAGGTCCTCAAACAAATAGAAATTCTGTGTTGCAACAATTCACAAGAAAGAAAAAGTAATGAGAGAACTCCAGGACAGAAATATTTTACGCAGGTAAAGCAATGAATTGGTATTCAGCATGAAGTAAGCATCAACTTTTCTTCTAAGTTTTCAAGTGGCATGCGTTTTTGTGAGGGAAAAGAATGCATGGGATGGAGAGTTAAAGAAAACCACGTAGCCTGACTGCAGAGAGACAAGCTGGAGGACTGGTAAGCTCTGTTCAAACTTCAGCATGACGTTAACTAACACACATCCTCAAAAGCCTACCCAAACACCGAAAGCAGAATCAGCATGAGGTCGCTTAAGAGAACATCTCTGCATTCACAGCATGACAAAGGGGGAATGGTAGAAGATTCCATTCAGCCAAATTAAAGTTACACGACACTCTCTTAAACAGGCGCACGTCCCACATGGGGTAATAGGAGGGGGGAAGGCAACCCAACTAACAAAATAATCAGCAAAATTAGAGAATGGGGTTTTTAAATCAGCCGATTCCTGCTTACTTCAACACTTGAAAGAAAACAGCCAAGGACAAACATTCCTTAAACAGTCAACTCCCATCGCTGCACTCTTGTGGACACACAGGGAGTGACGACGTGAAGGGAAGGATGGCCTCTCACACAAGTTGTGGGTTGTTTTCCCTCTTCCCCTTTAACTAAAAAGGCTGTGTGTAAAAGGAGCCAGCTCCCAAAATGACAGACTTGTCAGGGATACTGAAATAGTCTTCAGAAAGGGGGGGGGGGGGGTGTGTGGTGAATGAGTGTAATGCTTGCCTTCCATATGACACTGCCACCGCAATGCTGGTTGCTATGCAAGATGCATCACAACAAAAACACAGGGAATATCCCTTAACATAATGGTTCAGAATAAGCATGATTAATATGTGACCATAAACATAGAATGACTCATATTTCCAAGCCCCCCCCCCCTTTTTTTTTGTCTCTGTATCTGTGTGTGTGTGAGAGAGAGATGCAGAGTGATTGGGGGGGAGGGGGGGAAAATCTGCCTCAGCTGCAAGAATACAAAAGCTTTCCAATGCCATGCATCCAAAGCTAATTAGATTTCAGTACCGGTCTTTGTGCTGTGAGAAAAAAAAAGAGAAAAAAAAAAGGGTGGGGTGGGGTGGGGGGCAGGGGAATGAAGAAAGATCCTGCCGTCGCAGGAGGCGAATATCAAGGTGCGGGAGGAGTAGAATACAGAAGCAGGTATTCGGGGACGCGCTGCGAGACACTCGCCCAGTGCTTCTCAGGGACGGTGGCAATAACGGCAGAAACATCTGTCACTATTTATCAGGACCCATGAGATTGATGCAATTGTCAACTGCTTTTGACATGCTGTACCCTTTTTTAAAAACACACTTTTAAATTTATTATTAAATTATATTACATTATATTAAAATTAGGCCTGGGAGTTTGAGAGTGTAGTGCAGTCATTTCACTGCTTATAGGATTGCGCGCTGAACTGGGATTGTTGTCATTTATGGGACCTGTTGGTGCCACTCCTCCATCTTAGGGGGCACAGTCCTAAGTGCCCCCATCACCACTGGGAGAACTTGGGGTTAACCTTCAACATTTGCTCCATTTTTTCTTTCAGTCCCTGGTATTTTTCCATATTCCTTCCTTTAGATGTTTCCATCACTTTGAACTACCACATCTATTACCATTGTTTTTTTCTGCATCTTATCCACCATCATGTCTGGATCTGAAGGTCCCTCCTTATCTTATCCTTGTTGCTCTCTGTGGTTCCTCACATTTGGGCTTGGAGGTGTCCAGCACATGCCTTGGTTCAAAATGGTGATGTCTGTCAGGTATTATTCATCATCAATGGCCATCAGCCCATGCCTACCTCACACGCACTCCCTCATATTATGTATTTATTGCATGGAATTTAATGGTGTGGATTTAAAAAAAAAACAAAAAAAAAACCCCTAAAGCTATTGTGTTTTAGCCTCCATTCCATTAGGTAAAATTAAGCAAGATATCCAGAAGCATTAAGTAGGTCAGTGACTTCAAAAACATCCTTTGCTTTGTGTGCCATTTTTCCATCTCCCAATAGTTAAAGTACTTTATTTATATTTTAATACAGCTTTGCTTTGTTATTAACATGGGGCATTATGAGATGCTCTCCCCTCAACCCTTGTTTGAAGTGAACAATGAGGATGATGGCAAACTAGACTGTTTGCTTCTGAAATCATGACATGTCTTTCTGGTAAACATCTTTTCTTAAGCCCTGTCATATTAGGTTATACAAATGGGCAGACTCAAATGTCTACTTATGTCTGATGAGTTCAGAAAATGGGAGAAAAGCCTAGCTTAAGACCTGCTGAAATGAATACTGTCAGTCCAAAGTTGCAGCTCTCAGCTCAATTCTTTACGCTGGCCTTTGGACAGGCCGTTTCACTTTGAAATATAGGAAAGAAGAGTTTCTTAACAGTTGCTTCACACAGCACCCAACACCCATGGAGGCCAAATTCATTATAATGGGGTAAGGGTGGAGAAGCAGAATGAGTTTGAGCAGAACCCTGGAGACATCGCCTGTACCCTCCACTAACTGTTGGGTCTGCGCGTTGTTTGGCACAGCTGTCGGGGGAGATTTTCCAAATGTGCGCAAAGGGGCTTGTGGTCTGAACTTAAAAAAAAAATGCGCTTGACAGGGCAGAAAAGATCCAGCGAGTGCAGGATACACAGTTGCCATGGGAGTGTCTCCTAACGATGACACGGGACAGAGCAACACAATGACTGGATTGGGATCAGGGGGGTCACGCTGTCGAGAAAGAAGGGAGGCAGGGGTGAGTAGGGAGTCCATCAGATTTGGTGTGGTGGTTTAAAAATTACTGGATGGGAGGACTGAATGTTTTCAAACATTCCACATGCATCATTTATGCCAGCCCAGCTAAGGCTCTGTACACTGATTTAAGCAGTTGTAGTAATTAATATAGCACACTGTCTAGTGAGCAGGAAAATGAGAAGCCACAACAACAAATCATCTGTCTATACGCAGCCTCATCTGCTGAGTCCGGTAGACAGGCAGACACCTCTGCTTCTGCTATTAGTACTGGAAAGCACGATGAAAGCAGCATATAGCATGTCATTAAACGTATGGTCAGTGTGTGCGGAGCATGCCCATGAGAAGTGGAGGGCGGGGAGCAAACCACCCTCGCCGATCAGCATGCACAGCAGGCCCACGTCTGCTGAACTCCGAGAGTCCTGGCACCCAGCGTGTGTGCGCAGCCTGACGGGATTCAGAAGTAGTGTTGCATTATTTGAGCGTCCGCTGGCTTTTACGGACCATCGCTCGGCAGGGGAGCGTAGAATAAGTTTCACGGAGCAATGCTATAGGCAATGTCACTTCTCCCACTGACTAAGTGTACTGGCCAGGGTCCACATCTTAACCATGGAACACGTCTGATATGCAAAACTGCCAAGTGGGATGAATAACGGGAGGGTAAATTCTCTTGAATACATTTGCGAAACATTTTGAGAGGAAAAGGTGGGAGGGGGCTTGCATGGGGGTTTGGTGCAGATGCTCACCTTTACCGCTCTGCTGTCCTTGGCCTTCGTGGGAACGTGCATCTGGAACACCCTCCCCACCACGGCTGAGGAGTCCAGAAAGCCAGAGGGCGGGGCCGCCGCGGCAACTTCTGCCTTTTGGAGGTCAGACAGCACGGCTGAGTGCATGGATGCTTCCAGCTGGCCGAGGTCCCCCAGCACATCCACGGGCCCCTGTGGCCAGGAGGCTTGGGTCCCGACTAGCAGCACCGCCATCAGCAGGAGCAGCATGGCAGTCTTGGCCCGTGGTACGGCCACGCTGCGTTTGCTTGCTTTATTGTGCATACTTGCTTTTGTGTTCTCGCGCTGGCACAAAGGAGGATGTCCAGTGGAGGGGGCAGCATGCACGCCCCCCCGGCGAGCCCAGAAGAACTGATCCTCTTTTGAGAAGTGCCCCTGCGGTTCAACCCACAATCCGCTCCCTTTTGTTCTCACGGTTTGCCCTCTTCCCTTGTCTTTTGTCAGAGTGTCTTCAGTAGTTCTGAAATCCCATTGTCAGGGGTTGCCTCTGAGACCTGTTGAAAGAGAAGGGAATTCATTAGTGTGCATTTCAATACCAAAGGAGACATGTCTAGCTGAGGAATCAAAACAGAGGGCACAACAATGGGGCTCCAATTCATGTTGTGTTAAAGGTCTAGGTAATTCCTTAATTTTTAATCCCCCCCAACAAACACAAATACACATAATTACACACACACGTGCACACACTTGGCTCCGCACACACACTGTTCATACAGGTAGATGAGCTTAATCTGATTAACATTCACAGCTTTCTCTCTGCTGTCTTGCTCAGCCATTACCAAACATGTCTCCTAAAAAGCACCATGCTCCAAGTCAAGCGGCAGGCTTCCTGGGGGCCGACAGGAATGTGCAGAGGCGTGGAGAAGGGGTCAGTGCACGGCGACCGAGAGACTGAAGCACTTCTGAGGGGGTGGCAGGCATGAATGCATGCCTATCCCCCCTATTGTTTAACGGGTGGGGGCAGGTGCACAGAGACAGAGGACGCAGAACTCTGGGGGTCTGTTATTCATACAGGTCCTTTCAAGAGAAGGGTCTTAAAAATAATAATAAAAGCTCAGAGCAAAGGAATGGGGTGGGGAGGATTGGAAATGGGGTACTATAAAGGGGTAGGGGGGTTTGCATGTGAACTGGGGAGTAGCTCCAAACAATAGAGGCGATTTCTCCAGAGGGCCTCCGATCATTGGCATCCAGGCCGGGGTTCAGTCTCCAAACGGGAGTGGTAGGGAGGGGGAGATGGGAACGGAGCTGGCTCTCACGCCCTCACCCAGCCTCAGCCATAGCCAGAACACAGGAGATCCTCTTGAAATAAAAAGAAAGGAAAACAGCAGCCCTTTATGTCTAGATCATCCCCCTGGTATCCGGCAGGATTTCATTTCTAGTGACAGAAGGTCTGATTGTTGGTTTTAAGTGCGATAAAACGATTTGTCCATCTTTAAAGTCTGGTTCTTGTTAGGCTGCAACCAGACACCTGTGTATGGCGAGGTTTCATGTGTTGTGGAATCAAAGACACAAACGGAAGGAAAACAGGAGCACTACTGGGGGACAGGGCGGAATAACAGCAGAACACATTCAGGGGGCGGAACTCTGCGGTGGTCCCTGACTAAGAGGTGATGGAATATGACTGAATGAATAACATATCCGAGTTATGCAATGGCTTTCAGAGTCAAGAATCATCAGTAGATTACACCCCCTGTGGCCTGACCCCGCTCTGATTTGAACCATCTTCAGTGTTCAAGCCATTCCTTCCTGTCAGAACACTGTATTTATAGTCATATAAATATATACATACATACATACACACTCCCACCCACACTATATTTAACATAACACTCAATCTCACAATCTATTGCACTTTTTCAGATTTATTAACATCTGCCGGTAGAATACAGTATTCAAATAATATTGCATTTCACTTAAAAGTATTATATTCTTACATAGTTGTACTGGCCACTACCCCATTGACTGCTGCATTACTATGTGCCATAAGCATATCTGCAAAGTACTCATGTTACATTTTTTTGCACATCCACTCGTTGTGCACTGGTTGGTGTTGTACTATATGTTATGACTTGGTCCTGTATTTTGCATTTATTGTTTGCGCTTGTGTTCTTTTGTGCTTTTCCACTGTCTCTGAGAAACATTCATTTACTGTATACTTGTATATAGTTGGAAATGACAATAGAAGCTGCTCATCACTAGTGAACTAACAACCAAGCCTAGCTACCATTCTTTAGCCTAGCACTGTAAATAAGAAAAGAATGAATGAATGAATGAATTAAGTGCAAGTTTCCATTTTACACAAAAGTCAAACACTCATTAAACTGAAAAAAGCTTTAGAAACTTACCACAGATGCATGGTTTACAGCAGTTTTATATCCTTTTGATAAGCAGCAAAAGATCTAACGCTAGGGTGGACCTTGGCCAGGGGCGTTACAGCCGATCAGCCCAGTGCTCCCTTTGAACAGGCTGGGCAATGGAAAGTTGGAAAGGGCCTGGTCCAAAACACAGCCACACCAAAGCAAACAACTCAGCAAACTCGGTCTGAAGCGCATACTTGAGCACTGCAAAAGCCCCCATCTCACACTCATCAGTTACTTCTGATTGAAAAACACACTCCTGGACCTATTGATTAGCCAATAACACGCCGAACTCCAGTAGTATTGATGAAAGGGGAGGACAGAAAAAAAACCGAAGTCCCATCTTGGCAGAAAACTCGTCATTTTTTTTTGGTCCGTTTGGAAGCCGGCTGTTTGCCTTGTGTCTGATCTGCCAAGACTGAAAAGGTTGTGTAGTGATACAGTAAACATGACCATTTCCACTCAGCCCCCACTGCCCCCCAACTTGACATCCCAATTTTAAGCTTTAACAATAAGCCTGATAGAATTGGAAATAAATGAAAGGAATTTTAACCAATCTCCGGTAGGGGATAAAGCCATCCTTACAATGCTCAAGAAGGAAGGGCCTCCTACAAAAGGCCAAAAATGGAACGTAAGCATGGAAAAAAAAAAAAGTGCCTATCCCAGGTATTCAGTCTTGGTCAGCCAGGCTTAGAGGCTGGAGTTGGTGGTAGAAGTTGCAGCAGCCTGCTGAACCTTTTAACGGTGAAACCGAACACGAACACCCCCCCCCCCCCGTACCTTCCTAACTGGGGCGAGAAGAAAGTCGCTTCAGTGAACACAGAGGGAATGAGGAGGGTCCAACCATGTTCCGCGTTCCATGTTCCGACAGTGGGCCATTGTATTGGCGGACTGAAGCTGTGTGGCAGGCTCCGGTTGGAGATTAAGATTTAAAACGGCGCTGGAAAGGTTTTCGGGGGAGGTGGGGGTGGGGGGGGAGTGCATGGGGTTCTGGATAAGGCAGCTTCTGGAAACAGGAGCTCTGGCAGCGAGCTAACACTCTCTCTCCCTCGGCAACGTGGCGACAGCCCATTGTCCGCAAGGCTTTTGGAGGCTCGCGCCATTGGACGGGATTATAAAGGCAGTGACTCACTCCCTGTCTGCAAATGCATTCCACTCTGGGAGAGTCACCGGACCAGTGAAGCTCACAGCCTTCATTTCAGTAAAATGAGGGGGAGCAAGAAATGCTTTGTTGAACAAATCCTGGCGTACTCACTCCCTATTAGATGGTACAGAAGAAAAGAAAGTGCTCTGCCACTTAATTCATCATTATTTCCGGACTTGTTAAACACACAAAAAAAAAAACAGCACTTGTAATTGGAGAGGAACCATGTTTAATCTCCAACTAACCATTCACAAACCAAATAACTCACACCAAAATTCTAAATATGTTCCCCAACACAATTCTCTATCACAGTGAAATATAAAATTTCACTCATTTGAACGATCAAGTTGTGAAATCCATTTTATAGATAAAATGGGGACTACTCAAATCACAAATCTACCAAGATGAGATTATTCATATTAATTCAAACAAAACAGCTCAGCTGACAATAATGACCCATTGCAAATAATGATCACAAGCATGCACCATGCTTTATTACTTACTAGTGAGTTAGAGTACACTAGTGTTGGGACGATAAATGATGCCATCATCCATCAATGACTGACAGATATCACAATGTTGAGACTTTTTTGTTGCAAGGGCTCAATTAATTCTAAAACAAAATTCTTAAGTAACTAAAACCTTACCTCTTTTTCCTCAGTACTGTAGATTGTTTTATTTGACAACAATTAAATTAATGAAATTGCTTAAAAATGCTGAATAAGTGAAAATGATTAAAAGCCATAGACATTGAATGATGGACAATCCTGACATGAAAATTATTTGAATGAAGCAGATTTTCTTAAATGCTGCATGAAGCTACAGTAAAATTATTTTTGAAGGAATGACAAAAGAGTCTAGTAAACTTTGATGAAATGCCTGTTATAGTTTGCCTATTGATTAAATGAGAATTTCCCTAAGGGTACATATACTTGTTTGGGCTGATCAGACTCCTTAGGTTGTTGAAAACTTGCAGCAGGGATACCATGTTTGTTTTGGTTCTAAAGTGCTTTCCATTAACAAGCGATTTAGCCATTAAAAGCACACACCTTTCCACTTCTTCATGAGCAACCTCTCATTTAAGTGACTCTCGTGCACAGTGAATTATAGTGGTCACCTCGACATGATCCATGAAAAGAAAGTCCCATTGTTTAAGGGTACAGTGAGCAACAGCTGGTTCAGAACCCATGATGCTCTGAGCAAAAGGCAAGGAAACAGGTACCGCAATCATTATAGCATTAGGTGAATTCAGGTGGGAGAAAATGCACCAGTCTTTCCTTTCCTCATTTATGTTTTCTCACTAATGTTTTTTTAATAGTTGAAGAAAAAGTAGCAGAAAATATAGCCTATTTTTTCATAAAACACAGTGCATCAAGGGACATCAAGTGATGGCAAGAATAATCGGTAGTGGCATAGTCTAATTAATTGAGTGCCAAGTTGTCTACTACACCATAGTTTTGTGCATTCTATTGCAGTAGGCCACAAGCTACATCTTTAAATAAATTGCTGCCAAACAGGTGATGGCCTCAAGCACTTTTAGCATTCATAATAATGTTATTTTAACTGTTGCATTTCTTTTGGTTTGACATTCTCTTCTCAAGCACACTACGTACACTTGCTTGGGTCAGTGGCTGTCACCGCGCTGCCTAATTTGGTGAGCACGAGGGCGAGTGTCTCCCTCCATGGAGTGGAATGCATCGGTGATTGATGGCTCTGTGAAGGTGTTGCAGGACAGGCCCCGTCCCGCCCAGGTGGCCGCAGCCCTGTAACGGATCTCAGCGCCCGGGCAGAGAAGCCCGGCTTTTGGGTTGGCTTGCAGGTACCCCAACTTCCACAGCCCTCAACCTTCGCCTGAAGCGCCACCGGTCTTTCTATTAATTGCCATGATGACACTTAAAGATGAGGGGATATGGGGTGGCCAAAAGCAGAGCACTCTTGACTGGAGAAGCTCGGTCGGTCTGACAACAACTCAAGGGGCCTGGGCACCGAGCACGACAGTGCAGATCATCTCCGGGAGTCTCCGTCTGAGAGATGTCGTTACGGAGGCTTCTACTGTGGTATATGGGCGCACATATGGCATTGCGGAGAATGGGTGCATCGCGTCACAGAGCTTAACAAGCAAATCTTGACTCCATCTCGGCATACGTGGGATATAAGAGGAAACTGAACAGTGCGAGTTCCCAATACCTATGATGAAATAACAGAAAGAAACAAATAAGACGACTCTACAGAGAACTGCCAGAGTGGAGCAGAAATATCACACCCAGTCTCTTTTTAAATTGAAAGTGCCCTTGCAAACATGCAGGTCTCCACACGCCTGCCGAGCAAACATGAACCCAGGGGCCTGGCGGTAATGGTGATACTTGAGTAAGGGGTGTGGTGGGCATCTTGAACCTCTGCACATACCAGCTACAATAGGAAGCATTTACTCTCCCATGGTTTGTTGCAGAGATTCATAAGATCTCATGTTGCAAAGCTCACCAGTGGGCCAAAGCAAATATTAAAAAGCTCATCTCCAAACAGATTAGGGTGTAGCTGCATGGTCCCACACATTCCTTCGCTGCATTCATAAACACCAAGCTTGTTAGAACCCATCAAAAACCCAGAGCTAGCCTATAAACAGGGATAAAATATGTTTACCCTTGATCAGGGATGTTTTTACTCAATCTGGCCATAAATTAATTTATAATTTTTAAAAAGTAGGCTACAGAAGCATTTTAAGCCCCACAAATGGATTTTTAATTCAACGCAATGCAAAGCAGAGCTACAGGAAAACAATTCTTGGGAATGTCATTTTCTTCCCAAAACACGTGTTCACTTTGATTACACTTCCGTAAACTTGGTCGTCAAGCTCTTTTCTGGAGAACAGTTACAACACATGGAGGGTTCATCTGTGCTTTTCTACCTAGGCTCCCTAAATCGCTTTAATTATAATCGCCACAACATAAGGAAGGGAGAAACGGCAATTCTTGTTAAATCCTTCCAAATCTGTAGGTACCTGGGGTAATTACATTTCTGACTAAAATTAGAAACTTTTAAGTTCTTTTTCACCTCTCTCTCCAGACTGCTTGTAATAAGGATGCTGTTTCCAAGACCAACAACTTTATGAGATTGGGACTCCAGAAATAAAAGAAAAGGAAGTAGCAGTAGCCACATTCAGGCAGTAGCCAGGAGATTGAACTGTTATACTGCAATGGTCAATCTTGTAAATGCCTAATATCATTAAATGATTGCTCCATTGGATATGAAGACCCAGGTGGTCGTCTTTTAAGGCAGGCTAAAAATATTTTTACTTTTTATCGTCTCAGAAAAGTATGGTTTAAGACCTTCCAGTGCAACATCTCATGGAATGGTTGGGAGACAAAAATACAGCCTGGTGTCCCACGTTCCCTCCTTGACAGCTTGTCAGAATAAATCATACTTATCTCCAAATACATTCCATCCAACTCTGAACAAGATACACACTGTGACCTTTCTAATTACGTGTGATGAGCTGCGTTCAACTCACGATTACCCAGAAACAGCCTATAATCAAAATAGACTCTGAGCGCAGGTGAACGTAATGCCAGTTATGTCTGTGCATCTCTTTTTAGCATGAGTCATTGCTCATGGCTGCAAGAGGCTACAGCTGCTCCTCTTGCATGTTTGGTTGTTGCTATCAGACACTTGGAAGACCACCACCAGTTTACCTCCCCGTTACAGAATGAGGGGTGGAGGTGGCGACAGCTGGTACGCCAGAGCTGCAGACACCCCCCCCGGGCAGCAAATATGCAACCACCAGCCACCTCGACGTCAGGGCTCGTCAGACTGACGCAGCTTGGCAAGGTCAGTCTGCTAATGACCGTGTGAGAGCAGCCTGCTGGCCTGTGAGGGTGGCTTACACACAGGTGCTTCTGCGCAGTCTGGCTTATTTCCAGGAAAGGGCCTTCCTCCGAAGCAGAGCCACAGACACATGCATACACAGACTGGTAGATGACCTAGCTGTGACGTATGCTCTAGACAACCTGCAGGCTTGGTTTTGCTCATCACACTTCGCCGACGGGGCTATAAATAACAAGGCCGGCCCCCTGCGATACCCCTCCCACCCCCCAAAACCACAGCTCTTTCTGTTCACGTAGCCAGACAAAAATAGTCTCAGCAAGGTCAGGGCAAAATGCACCAGAAAGCAGGAAACACCTTATCTCCACCAAAACATTCATAAATGAACCATAAAATAAACAAAAACATGAAAAAGCTGTAATAGTGAACAATATTTAAAAAAAAAAAAAAAACAACAAACAAAAAAAAACCAACAACAACTCAAAAGGTGACGCATTCAAGGACGAAACAGGACTGACTCCAGAACAAAACCATCCAGGGTCACTTCCTAAAATTATCAGTGACGAAAATCTCCCCAAGACTAGAGGCTCCCTATTTTAATCAGAAGATGGACCCCCCTGATCCTGTGAATGAGCAGTTCAGCCCAAGCTGAGATGATGCCAGTGTGTTAAATCAGGAGACAACCAAATGCCACCACTTCCTCACTTTCAAGACACTGCTCTGGGTGGGGCGGGGATGGAAGAAAGAGAGACAGAAAAAACATGGAGCAAAAAACAGAGTTGAATAAAGTGACAGAATGAAAGAATGAAAAAAGAGACAAAAGAGGAGAAGAGCAGAGGAGAGAGGAAAGGAGAGACAGAGGGGAGGTGCACTCACTCTCAGGTAAAGTGATGGCACCGGGGTAAGGGGTGACCGCTAATCTACATGAAGGGGAAAGCAGTTTCCTTGGGGCAAGCGGAGGACAATGGCATTCAGTGCATGTACAGCAGCCAGCAAGCAAGATGGCACCCTTTCTCTCCCTGAGCCCTGTTGGGCATGCGAGTGTGAGACACACCGCAGTGCCGCCTCCCCACCACTCTTGGACGGAGCAGGCGTGTATGCAGGACTAGGAAGGCGGGGCGGGAGAGTTGAGGAAGGCGGGGCCGGGTCAGGAGCCCATCGTTTGCTCTGAGCAAACCATGGCACAGGGCTGCGAACCGGAGGCAAATCTCATTTCCCCCCCTCACCCCATGTCTGACACGCACATAGCAGAGGCCTGTGGAGAGATCCACGCACTATGCTTCAAAAGGTGGAACTCATGTGTCAGGAATGGAATAAAGCTGTTGCTCTCCACCCCCCACCCACTACCACAAACCGCCATTGGACTGAACCAGATGGCTTCTCTGTGGTTAAAAAATTCACTAAGCACATGTTACCTTGCTAAACAGAAACACATCTGTTGAGTCCATTGTGGGACTAAAGGCCTGGGTCAACAAATAGTTCAAACATGCACAGTAGACGTCAAAAAACTCGCCAGTGGTGTCAAGTCAGGCTACGCAACTGGAGGCGCCTGGAGTTCGGAGAATACAACCACCTGTTTGGAGAGCAGTGGGACCACAGAGCTGATGAAAGGTACCCTGAGGTTCTGGCAACTCCAGAAGGCCACATAAGTACATTAGCCAAAAACTAAAAAAACAAAAAACAAAATGGATAGTTCATGTATGCACGTTATGGAAAATGGACGTCATTAAATTAAACAGAGAGTAACACACCCAGACGTTTCAAGTGTTTTAGACAGCGAAATCTACAGTGCATCTAATCTACCGGAAGATTACACTGACCCACTTTGGCTATTTTGGAAAAACGTTCTGCACTGTGTTTGTGGAAGGTATCTCCACGTGATTCCAGTGAAATGTGGCCTAGGGACCCATGTGTATGGTGCTAGGTGAAAACTACAGGTCTCCACTGTAGACATCAAAGCTGTGGCAAATTACAGAGCCCCCACGCTGCAGCAAACAGCTGCCAAATTGCAGCTTACAATGGGACTGTGATGTTAATCCACATTAGTCCATATAAGTACGCGGCACTGGCGGGACGCCATCTCGTACCCCATCTACTCGAGTTTGGAAAAATGCAGCAATATTTCCACAAAGGCATTTTGCAATAGGAAGATCTAGGGCTGGTTCTTACAAATGCCCCAGGAGCATTATTAAATGTTCTATGGAATTCACTAGCATTATAGCCCCATGTAGTTTATCCAAGCAATCTAAGCAGCTTCCATACTTATGATTATTAAACATTCAAACACCCTAAACCAAGGAAATAGTTCTGTTTTAATTATACAAGCATGCTATGTATTCCAGAGCAGCAAAATATATCGTTTGTTAATTTATCTTGATTTTGGGACCTTTAAAATAGTGATCTCAGATTGCAGCATTCCTGTGAGTTTAAAAACAACAACAACAACAACAAAAAAAACCACAACCCACTCCAACCCACAATAGCACATTTTATAGTGTGTTGCAAGCATCCAGAGCGTCAGACGTTCCAGATGAGTGCTCAGTGGGTGTCTGCATGAAAAGCTCCATTTACAGTCCAACCAACGTAAATAATTTTTGCTCAACAGAATGCAGACCAATCTTTAACTCCATCAAGAGCGGTTCAAAAATATCATTTTAATACGATGCAAGCAAAACCCATCTTCCATATGCATGGATAATAATAATAATAATTATATATATTATTATTATTATTAATAATATTATTATTTAGTTCTTATTAGTCTATTTAACACTTCCCTGTCTGGCCATGATGGCAAACTACAGTGTCTTCTTATCAGCCACATCGATCAATTTGAAAGCTTCACACTTGCTTCAACCACACTGCCAGCTCTCCGGAACCGGTCATTCTAGGAGGCAACTGGGTCAACATGAGCAAACATGTGCAGCGGGTGTGCATGTGAACCGAGAGGCAGAGATTATGCAATACCAGCATCAAAAAAGTGCCTGCACCCATTACCAGCCCCCTCCCTGACCTGCAACAACCCCACAGGTCAACCTGTTGGGTGGATGTGCGCGTGCGTGTGAGAAAAGCAGACGCTGGTGTTTAACTGCGAGAAGTAGCATGCCTATGCTCATGTTTCCCCCTGCTACGTAGCAATACCCCACTGTGTTTACCAGGTCAGCGGCGCCCGAGTTGAGGCCCAGGTGGAAGGGCTCATCGTTTGCCGCTACTGCAACCCCTCCACACCACTCCATCCCTGCAGGGGGTGGATAGGAGGGGAGTCAACAGCAGACTCATCAGCAGGCTGCGCTGCTTCTACAATGGCAACACAACTCCCCCCCACCCTCCATGAGAATGCCCCACATTTATTCATAAAGACCCCCAGAAACCATGAAGCTGAAACAATCGCAATCTACTATTCTTCTACTGTGGTCCATTAATGAAAGGTTAAAAGAACATCCTGTACCTGTATCAATAATTACAAACCTAGATATTTAAAACAGCAGGAGAAAGGCTCATCAGACTCATCAGTAGAAGGACAAGACCAAGAACATTTCCTTCTCGGCTTCATTATTCCGTGTTACACTTAACAGCTAGGAACTGGGCACTGAACAGGGTAATTCCTCACGGCGGGTCCACATGCTTTTAATGATAGTCAACAACTGCCTTTGCAGCTGCTTCTGTTCAGATTCAGATGGGGCTCGGCCATAAAAGCCTCTGTCAAAATTCATCAAGTAATATCCCATGCATTGCTGCACAAGTTATTGTCTGTGGGGAGCATCTCCGCAGAGGAGGGGCATACGTGAAAAATTAAATTGATGGCTTTCAGAGCTGCCGGGGTAGCCGACATCCAGCTGCCCATCCGAACCTCCCGCACAAATGGCTTGCTCATTGCTCAAACTGGATTGCAGAGTTTAATTGCCAATGATGTACCTAACCAGGTCTACAAAAGACGCCAATGCCATATTTTAAAGAGATATTAATTTCGTGGAGCCACTTCAAAAACAGGATCTTGTTATTAACAGTTTTTTTTTTTCAGGTAATCCCTTTTTAAAAAAACAAAACAAAACAAAAGACAAGAGCCAAAAGAATTCATGGGGCCAGGACTGTGTTTAGGTTTAAAATGTCAGAGTCTCATTTCTACCAGGGATCAGTGTCAAGGGCACATAGCAAATAGGATATTGGGCGTGCAATCGAGCCAAGGAGTGTGCAGAAGGACAAAGTGTCTGGCTTACTATTTTCTTTATCTAATAAAGATTAAGAAAACCTTTTGAATCAGACTTGTGAGCTTAGGTTTTTTTGTTTTTGTTTTTTTTTGAGAACATGACAGCTGAAATTCTTTACATGGTCTGTCCTTCAAAAGACATTTGATTAAGAGGCTAACTGGTTTCCCTAAATACCCTTTTTTGAGAAGGAAAACTTTTTATACAACATTTTATTTATTTTCATATTTATTTATTTTCATTCCTGCAGACATTTCTCTGTTCTCGGCTGAGATGGACAGCACTAGTGCTTAGGTATTCTGTTATTCCACAGTATTTGTGTGTGTGTGTTTATATATATATATATATATATATATATATATATATATATATATATATATATATATATATATATATATATATATATATATATATAAATAAAAATAAACAAACTGGTGTTTTCCAAGAATCCGAGGCACTGTGAAACAGACGTAAAAAACAAGCTGACCAAAATTTTTACAAAAATCACTCAAATACATTTTTTAAAACAATTACAGACACAATAAAAGCTAGCCTATTTAAATTAACAGAAAATGCACAAAACAAACGAATGAACCGAGGAGTCATTAGCAGAGGGCTTTCGGGGCTTAATCCCTAAATGTTTTGATGCCAGCCCCAAATTATTTTGCCATCTTCGGTTTATTAAAACAGTGCACTACTGACACTTCAAAAATTACACTACAGTATCTAACCAGGACCACATCCCTTGGAGAGTCACCTTCCCTCACAGACCACCCTCCTCTCCAAGGCAAAATACAGACAACATGGACATGCATTTCAGTTTATTGCGGGACTCACAAAGGTAGACAGGTAACTAAATAATTTATTTATTTATTTTTATTGTTAGCTAATGAATGTGAACAGATACTGTTCTAATACTATCTTAGCCAATTAGATAAAATGCTATAGCAGTACATTAGCCATCTTCAATATGAAAAACTTGCTTGGTGATCTGGCCGACATGGCTTGGTTAAATGACTGAAGACCTTTTCCACCCACTTAGGTAACATTACTCAAAAAAACCCAAAAAAAACAAAACAAGCAAACAAAAATTCCCTAGTGATGCTGCTGGAATTAACTGTAAAAAAAGAGCAAGATAGCACAACTATAATAACAGCAGCAGCACACTATTCAAATGTTCCTAAAACAGCTGAGCTCTTTGGCATGTTGACTTCCCTTTAATGTAGTCAACGAGAACTGAAGTGTGACAGAGTGGGATGTCAGGCACCTGAGCTGAGATGGTATTCCTCATTTTAAAAGTGCAATTAAAAAGTACAACTCTAGTACAAGAATGTGCTGACAATTTATTTTGCAGTTCGCTTTTGTTGAAAACCTCCAATTAGCCCCCTCAAAAAAATCAGGCAGCCACAAGTTTAAAGCTGAAAACCAACCCAAAAAGTAAATATCTGAATAGTAGGATATAGTCAGGTCTAGCACTGCATGCTGACAGGCTTAATCTTTGGGACAAATGTACTTTAGTCAAAATTCCATCTCAGGTTTCTCAAACCCTACATTTTCATTTAAATACGGTAAAAAGTGCACCTAATCTTAAGGTTAATAGGTTATCAATTAACCCAAACACTTTACAAATCACTTCCTCCAAGGTAAACAATTCCAACAGACTCCTTGTGAAATTGCATGCCATTCATTTGACTCGCTCCTTTGTGAGGAAACAGGTGGGAATGAATAGGCAGCTCTGCATCCAAATGCGGTTCCCCGGAATGACCACCCGCACTTTCTCTGCCGTTTGCTAGGTCTAATCTGGTGAAGAATTGCAGGTGGTCCCTTTGTTTCCCTCTCCCAGTTTGAGGGTGGCAGTGAGACAGGCTCTGGGCTTTATCGGTTCACCTAGTTCTGTGCAGGCAAGACAAACCCCACCTTCCCCACCACCTCAAACGCACTCTGGTAGGATCACACCATACCCTCTCCCCACTTCAAGAAAACCTATGCAAGCTGCATACAGGTCAAAGAGCACTCGCAGCCTAGCCGGAACTTGTGCCAGGAGGTTTAAAAAAAAAAAAAAAAAAAAAACACTTCCAGCAAACATTAATTAGCCATGTCCATTTTGATTTTGTGGTTTCAAATAACAGCACACCAACACAAGATGGACAACTACTGATCAGTCACCTGATGGTCCTAAGGGAACAGAAACCCAGTAAATAGGTTGGTCATAAGGTCAGTTAGGTTTAGGCTGAGTTTAGAAATGCACTAGGTGCAGAAGCAGCTTTCTTCATCTGGGTAAAGATAAGGGTCTAATCCAACCATTAATTACTAACATGCTGCCCTGAATTAAGTCTAGTGCATTCCATGACAATGAATAAGACCTTCTCTGAAAGAAAGATCTAGACACATGTTCTGAAGAAACTATTACCACTGTGCCTACAGAAAATAAACAATGAACAAACAAACAAAAACCTAGCAGGGAAAAAACAAACAAACAGTGAAGGTGAGTGAGATGAAGGCAAATCTCTGCTACACTGAAGCCTGGTATTCTTGCTACTAAAGGCCAGTTTTATCACAGCAGTACAGGAGTGTTTCACAGAGGTCATATGTCTATTCTCAGCTACTTCTCTATAAAAATGCCAAAGCGCAAGTCTGGACAAAAGAAGAGCAGCTTCTGACGCAGCATGAAGTCCTAGGATACACTCAGCCCTGGTACTGAACTCATGTGATTAGGGGTGCTGAGGAGAGTTTGGTTAATTTTTTAACTTGCCCAAGACCAACAGTAGGGCTGCTGTTGCTGACACTGGTCCTTCTGAGCCAATCATACAGCTAATCTGGGTCATTCTATCAATTGGTTCCAGATTTCTGGTAGTGAGGCTAAACCAATTAATGACTCAACAATCTAGCTTTCAGAGATCTTACATGATGTAGCCAAATGCTCCTTCGAATCAGCATTTCTCTTAAGCTTTACATCGAATCAACGACATTTGCCTTAGCTGTAATTTCTTAAGTAATTGTGTAGTTAAGTACTACTTAAGTAAAGTCAAAAATAATTTAACAGTAATCAAAATGACTACTTTTACTTCTAATTGAGTACTAATTTTTTTAAAAGCAAGAATACTTTTAATTGAGTAGTCTTCAGCTACTTGTCCCACCTCTGCTCTCATTAGCTCAAAACTATGAACAACTGGATGAAAGTTGCATTTGGCTTTCATTAAAAGACACTAATCATAAAATACTCACCAGAGCATGTTTTTCTCTGCTTTTCACCATTTTTATTTTAATCATAACACGACAAGTTATGCATTTTTCTTTTCAATCAGTTTTCACATGGCAGGCTTGTTGTACATGTTTAAGATACTCAAAGTTATATCTATAACTGGGTCAGGGGACTCCAAGCAAGTTCTTTGGTAAATATGAGCCCCTCGTTCAGTGGTTTCAGCAAATAGGCCTGCTCTGTCGCCAGCGTCATTTTTTCCAATACATGCTTTGCTTGTATGGAATAGATACCAGCACACAGGCTGTTATCTGGTTACTGCATCTGAAATTTACACAAACTGCTAATCTACTCAGATAATGTGTTACTTGAAGAAGCTCTTTAGAGATGGGCATTTCAAATACTGATTGTATATGTTTATACTCAAATGTTAGTAGTTGGGTGTAGCCAATATAGCCAAATACTGCTCTTTGGTCATAACTGTAACAGGTCAGGGTTTTTGTTTCTCCATTTATTTGTTTTTCCAATACTTGGCTTTACCCTGCATCATTTAACCAAATGATTTAAAATCATTACTACCTTTCGTAAACAGAAAAGTCAGCTAAACACTCTCATATGGCCAATTCCAGAACAAATACAGATGTTCCAGTGACAGTTAACTGGTGCAAAAACGCAGATGATGCAGTTGTTACATGATTCACTGTAGCACCCCCTCCCCTTAAAAGAGTACCTGAGGTTATTTACAAGCACTACTACAGAAATCTAGGTTAGGCTACGACTGAAGTGTGAACTGCTGGCGCTCTGCAGCAGACAGCGCTTTTGAAGGCTGAAGGGACTCACCGGGAAAGCAAACAGCAACGCTGTGTGTGCGTGCGAAGAAAGGGCTTCTTACGCTATGAACACGCGGCTAGCGCCACGCACCGCAGATCATGTTTACCCGCCCACACTGTCTAATCTCAGAGCCAATATACAATTTTGATTTTGAAATGACGATGCTGGATTAAATAATACTAGTAATAATTATAAAATAATAAAAAAAGGGAAGGTGGGGGTTGTCAGGTACAGCTTTCTCGCCGTGGGACTTCGGAGGACCTTGCTTCGAGGCTAATATGGTGAATGGGATAATCTGAGTTTAAGGTCTTCATCTAGAAAGATTCAGGCCACACCTCAATGAGGCAGTTGCACAGTTCCGTCACCAAACTGCACGTCACCTGTAGGAAGTTTCAGCTCCCCCTTTCCTTTCTATTTTTAAACCCAAGTGGGGCAAAGTCACACGGCTAACATTAGCTCTCTATGGGGATAGGGGGGTTGCTGGTTTCCAACACCCTCTGGCATTGCCTGAAGGGCTTATGAGTCAATGAAATGCACAATAAAACACTCAACTGTAAAGGTGCACTAGTAATACATTAACCCACTCAAACTGAAACTACACACCAAAATTTCTCACTTTGACAAAATGTGGTCACAGTAGCAGTTATTTGCTTACTGTATAAAACCTGAATCCCAGTGCAATGTGAAAGTAACTGGACAGGGTTTTTTTTTTTTTGGCACACTGGATTTGAAATGAACCAACAGCTATTGAGGTTAAGGGGCAGAAT
Organism: Electrophorus electricus; assembly: GCF_041902795.1. Classification (NCBI taxonomy): domain Eukaryota; kingdom Metazoa; phylum Chordata; class Actinopteri; order Gymnotiformes; family Gymnotidae; genus Electrophorus; species Electrophorus electricus. The sequence goes on from NC_137518.1 coordinate 4,762,865, forward strand.
GTCAGCTTTAATTTGAAAATACTTACATCTGCACTGGGTGAACCATAAAGGAACCTCCTACCATATCACCAGACCTCTGTAAGCACCATAAATACAGTATGATGATACTCCTACAAATGATAATGCGCCTCTTTTCCCTTGATTTGCCCAAAGCTGTGTCAAAAAGGGCACCAGTATAACAGGGAACTCACTGTAAAGTGGATGCATACCAAGAAAGTCAAAACTGCACAAACAGCAATGTTATAAAAAAAAATGAACAAGTGAATCTGTCAGAGAACTTCAATGGAAAAAGAAAAAACTTAATGGGCAACACTTTTTATTGACATTTATACAACAAGGCTGACTTATTAAATGAATAGCTTATGTATGTATTACAGTGACTGGTTGAAACAATAAAAAAGGAAAAAGAAAACCATAACCATGCATAGCACTCCTAGAGCCAAGAGAGTTGTTTTCAGAAGCAATCAATATCAAGGGATATCTGTTACAGTACTACACCCAAATACCCTCGCGAGGTGACGGCCTCCGGGGCCATAGCAATGGCCGCTATCGTAAGTATACCCAGGACAGCCGTGTAAAATTAGACTAATTTACTATCTTTACCGGCTTGTTGGGATGTCGTTGGAGCCTACGCTAAGAAATGTAGACTTAACAGGGCATTTTAAAAGTAACCAAGAAAGCATGCTCAGTACGTGAAACACAATATATAGTGGCGTCACCAATCTGACACAAGGGGGGGGGGGGGAGACATTAGGAAACTTATGCCTGTCTTCTAATTTTATCCCATCTCCTCTAGTTTTTCCCCCTGAGGAGGAGCGAGGGAGTTGGCAGAACACTGCGCAGACTGCATGCCAAGGCAGATAACGCTCCAAACCTACTACACATAAAATACAGTCTAGGCCAATGGTGCCTATATGCAGCGATATAAAACCAGAGAGTCTGTTCTTCTCATCCCACCCATCGTCACGGATTCCTCCTTCAGTTCTAGGGACTCTCAGAAGTAAACTGGAGAATTCTATCATACCAAATGCAAGAAAGGCGTCAGGCTCTTGCCCCAAAACATCACTGGGTGATATGGTGCAATTAACCTGCCGGAATGCCGTGCGCAGTTTCAGTAGCAAGTTACAATGAGGCAAGGCAAAGAATACAGTCATAACCGATCTAGCTAACCGCTACATTACAAATTTAAAATAGCATGTCCAATTACAATACTTGCACAGTGTTCCCAAAACGCAAAAAAAAAAAAAAATTGGCTCGAACGTTGCTCGTTCCACCACAAAACTGAGTAGTAACAAGTTAACACTCATGGTACAACAAATTGCTATTTGACGAGAAAATAGTCTATAACATTAGCTAAGCGACACCGTGCGAAATACTGCCCAGTAGCTAACGTCTAAATCACTGCGGTGACATTTAGCAGATTTAAAGATAGTGTTTGCAAGGATTTCAGCTGACGGCAAGAGGCCGTCTCACCAGAGAGACGCTTCGCGAAGCTGAAAAGGTTTCAAACGTCTCCATGGCGAGTCAGACGTGAGGAACATAAAAATGATTAAACAAATGCTCCGTTCTGGTTATTAATATACATTGCAGTAACCGCTGAGCCCAACACCAATTAATGCGGCCATATTCATGTTCAACGACCTTAGTCTATTCTTGAACAGTTTTAACTACCTAAACTATCTTAGCTAACCTACGGATTGTGTTGTTCCTGTTCACTCTGCTACACACAAAACTTCTATGACAGGCCACTTACTCTGCAATATCCAGCTAACGTTAAATCTCAAACCAAAAACGGTAAAGGGCGCTACGACATTTCACTCTAAACACGGAACTTAGCCAGGGTTACATTAAGAAAAATCTAACGTTAAACGGCGTAACAGCACATTCACACCAATTCAAAACCGAGAAAAGACAAGCGTGTATAAAAGCTTAACACCATGAAATATTTAGACAGTAGCTAGCTAGCTAACTTAGCTAAAGTTACAAAATATTTAACACACCTAAGTTAGCTAGCCATCTTAGTTAACCTATCGTTGACTATCTACCTAGTAGAGCTACCTACAAATTAAATTATAGCTATGAAATTAAACTTTATTGTGACTTGACATGTGTTTACACATTTGCCTTAACCTGTGGAAAATAAAGCATTTTACGTTAGCCGGCTGAACAGACGTTGCATTTCAAATCATTAAACGAGCTGATCCGACCGTATAACTCAGGTCGACGCTGAATGACTAACTTCAAAATATCCGGTTTAGCCGCTTGGTAACATTTAACGTGCGGACCACATATGGTTAACTTACCGAATTTAGCTCGCAAGCTAATTTCAGTAACTAGCCAGCTATCTATGATAGCCAACCTAGCTAGCTATGCAGGTCGATATCAATACAGTTTAATGCAAAAACGTCAAAGATTAGGTTATCTTAACTAGTAAATAGGTTTCGGTTGTCGCTGCCATTCGTCAAGCTTGTTAAAAAGCCAACACCTGTTAAAAATACAAACCCCAAATGACTACTTGCAGTTGTTAGCTACCCAGGACTGCTAGCGAACAAACGGTGAGCTTCTTATACAAGCACAAGACAGCTCGCACGGAAAATAAAATATCAGACACCACAATCCACGACGCCAACCACAAGTAGAAAGTATATACCCGTTTAACTCATTCTCTTACCTCATTTCAATGTTGTCCGACCTCACATTGTAGCTAGCTAGATTTTCTTTTCGGGCTGTGCCGCTTTTCCCTGTCTGACACTACTGCTACATCGCTCGTTATTTCCACTGAGGTTAGGCGAAATAATCTTAACTCGCCCTCTCCTTGAATTTTCTCCCCATCTACAGCTACAAATTGAGCACTTTCACTGACAGAAGCAAACCGTCAGTCTTGACTAGTCGATCCAAGAGAATGTACATCTATACACAGGTTAAAGACGTTCCTAGTCGATCCAAGAGTGTAAATCTATAAACAGGTTAAAGACGTTCCTTGCAACCATTTCAGACATTCACAGCGTTAAAGGGAAAATTGACTAACCGCTCCGAAACTTGATAAAATCCCTTCAGTGTGTAATCTGTGAAAAAAAAACAGCGACGAATAAAAACGTGCTGACTGTCCCGTGACCCCGGTATTCTTGAATCAGCCTTCAAAAATACGCCTTTCTTCGTTACAAACTCCCTTTGCTTGCAAGCCCGTGATCTAGACGACTTCCTTGAGTTTTTTTTTTCAGCACTTTCACAGAGACCGCTAAAAACAAATCCACAATTTAAAATTCAGGAGCACTTCGTGACACGGTGTTTGATTATAAGTCCTTCTTTGCCTCTTAATGACGAAGAAAATCAAAGTAAAGGAAAAGGGGGGGGACTAAACTAAAAGCCTACAAACAAGGGCGATCACATGACGTACTTATGCCTCCGCAGAGCGCGGCGGCGAACGCTGTCCCCCGCTCGCAACGCACCGTAGCTTTTTCTTATGTATTATAACCTGCTTACAGCACGTCCTTCACCTTCTCAGCTCCTCCGCCAGCAAGGCAAGGCTAACTAAGGCAGTTAGGTTGGCGTATACCGTTCCCTTGAAGACACCCCCTCTATGGGAGAAGAGGCGGTTAGTTTTCTTTTTACTCCACCCCTTGAACACTTTTGCTTAGTGTGTTTGTTTTCAGGTTACCACAAATAAGGATGTAAATGCCTCCACTTTTTAGTAAAACGATAAACATATTTCAATATGTAAATAATTTTAGACCATTTTACTTAAAAAGCGTTTTTTTATATTCATACAAATGTTCACAATTACACCCTAAAGGGTGGATAGCTATTTTGTTGATTTTTCTTTTTTTCTGGCTGTAGTGAACCAAACACTTTAGTAAACTCACCGGCTCTTGCACATGATTAGTTCTTAGGCATGTCAATATTTGTCCTTCTTAAAAAAAAAAATTTGAACATATGAATAAGCCTTTTCCAGCTATTTGGACTTAAAGACAACATACATCAGCATCAGAAGGTTTTGCTCCACAAATACGTACGTCACCTGCTGTTTGTGACACCTCTGACACGCCTATCAAACTTAAGCAAACAAAGCGTATCATAAATAGAATATACTACCTGAACCGTTTAATCTCCTGCCATGGAATATATTGGGGGCCTATTATATAAGTCACTAGTGTTATATAACAAACATTACTTGGGTCTACAGTACCATAACGCATACTGAAAATAATACTGATAATAAATGAATAATTATATAGATGCAAGATGAAATATGATATAGCATATGCTAGTGGTTCACAATAAAAATGTTTTTGACAGAACGTTAATAAAAATAACAGAATAAACTATGTTTATGATTTTGTAAGTCAAAGGTAATGTTATTCCATGTAACAGTTTAAACTTTTCATCACTGCAACATGCCAAAAAGAACGGGATATTCTGACATCAGGCGTGATCGTGCATAAATGTGTCGTCACAAGGTAACATGGAAGAAACAACAGCAGATTTCTCCTGCCAATTCTACCCATATTAACTATCATATGGCACAAAATGCCCATCAAATGTGTCGGAAGCACAGTTTTTACACTAGATATAACTATCCAACACTCTGGGTCGATTTTCCCAGACTTGTATCTTACGGTCAATATCCAACCATTTCCAGGTATGAAAATGGTCATCTAAGAATGCTGAGGGTGACTATGGATCAATAAGGGTACACTTTAATAAGGTCAAATGTCCCCAACAGGATCCTATTTACAGGAAATGTTACAGGGAATACTCTCCAATTGTAGGTAACTGATTGATGAGAATAAGACTTCAGAAACTCAGTAGAAACAGCACACAAAAGACTGGCAAATAAATAAATAAATAACTCGGAAATATTTGCTCACGCTCTGATGGTTTAGCTGCCTGTTCCCCATAACCTAGATTATATTATTTCACAGACAGCAACATTCAATAAGTTACAAATCCATGCACCCGTCAGCTGTAGGATAGGAATATACCTTCCATGTAGCAGCTTTAGACTTAAGTTGTTTGAAACACCATATATGTACACATTAATGAATACATTACTGAACAACGAAAAAAAAACTATCCTGAGGACTATACGACCTGCAGAACAGCTGTGTTTTATATTTGAAGGAATCTATTAGAGTGTGTCTAATGTAAAGTGACAAAGCAAGGTGTCGATGAGTATTCATGTTCGCAAGACTTCCAGTCCTATTTGCTTTTCCACATAAGTTATTAAAATTTACGACAAAACAATGGTATCGTGAGCTATTTGGAATATAGATCTTTTGGCTTAACATATTCTTTAGTAGAAGTGTGATATACACTGCATAACCTATATATGTCTATATTTTTTGGAAATAAAAGGCTCAGGTTTTGAATTTGTTGACTGATGTTGGATGACAAAGTACAGGTAGTAATCAAATTTCATTTGAGGTTGGGTAACTGCTAAATATGTATATGTAGCTCAGCAACACTGGTGTTCACACAATATGGAAAGCATTTCAGTAAGGGAGCAATAAACTCTCAATAAACATTAATGATAATGCCCAGTGCACAGTGCTGCATTCCACATAAGTAGTTGCAGTTAGTCACCTATCCTTGCAACTGACTCTGCTCTGCTTTCTTTGTTTTCACTACTATACATTCAGAAGAAATATGGCATGCTACATAAGGCAAGGATCAGACAGAAGCTCAGATGATCATATCTTCAGTGCCGTCCATATGGAATTATGTGTTTATGTTATTTCACCACTGCAGCATGTGTACACAGTGCTACAGGGGGGCAGAATGAACACAGCAGTTGTTCAAAAAGAACTCACTCCAACCTACATTCACACACCCAGGTTTTATAGGCTTCGATGGGCGGTCACCCAAAATGTTTGAATAAGAGCACTAGCAAGTAAGATTTCTTACAACGATACTTATTATTTTACCATATTAACAAAGAATAAAAGTCTTGTTTCTTGGCGAGTTTTCTTTTTGTTCCCTATAATATATGTCAGAATTAGAAGTAATCAGTAAATCCAGATATACATTTAAAATTAGCAGGATACTATGCATTCAGTTTGGCCTCCTGGACTGCTGTGAAGGGCAGAAAAAAGAAATGATTGTGCAGAGGATAGAAGCTAGCTTGCTAGGTATCCAGAGGTCATTTTGATGCATCAGGCGGCATCTCCGACTTTCTCCACACACAAGGCAGATTTGTGCTTGTTCAAAAACCTTGTGTTCACTGTAAAGGCATCAGCAACTCTCACTGAATGAAAATGAAATTTAAATGATTTAGTTAAGACACTTAATCAGAAAACTTTGAAATCTATGGGACTCTATAAGGTAAGTCATTTTATCTGCAAACAGTAGACCTGGCTGCACGTTTTCACTGCAACCAATCAGGCACACAGCCGATACAACAAATCAATTCTTTCAAGTCTGAGACAGAATGATTAAACAAGTATTTAAGTGTTTAAATTAATTGGAATAAGTGGACTTGGAGTTTAAAATAAAATGATGCAAGCATTCTTTTTCCAAATTAATGACCATCACAGCATTTCCCATCAAAGCATGCAACCAGCATAGGGGGTATCATACATTTTTTCATGCTTTGACATTTATTATATCTCTAATGTGGACTATTGTAAAAGTTTCCCATTCATAAATATCAAAACAATGACCTGGTTGTGTGTTAGATATTTGTGTCTCTTTCAGTTTGAGAGCAAGAAAGAGATATGAATAGAGACTCTGCATTTGTACTCAGTCTCTCCAGAATTTGTGCATGTTTGTTTGTGAATTAGAGAGGGAGAGCACATGTGTATCATACAATGAACCTTGTCACATAAATAATCATCATAGGAAATCTTAGCAAAGCTGCTTCTCCTTTAGTGAATAATTTATATGTGTTACATACAACAATGATAGTGTGACCACAGATGACAGCCAGCATCCACTGTTAAATGCATTAATGTGATGACCATATTTTAAAACAGTATTTTTCCACTGTAGTATTCTGGGGCTTTGAGCAATGCATAGTTTATTGCTTTCCAAGTGTGAGGCAATTTCCCTGCACAGCTGATGAAGGATCTCTGTCTGAAACGTCCTGTTTCTCTGGAAACAGTGAAAACATATGACCTCTCTCTATCTGTGTGTGTGTGTGTGTTTACATACATACCAAGTCACACACACTGTGACTCGGTATGATATAGATGATCCTCTATTATCATCTATATCCTAGTACAGTCAGTTTTATTTATATAGTGCTTTTTACAACAGATGTTGTCACAAAGAAGCTTGAGTGCAAGCCCCCAGTGAGCAAGCCAAAGGCCAAAGTGATGAGGAAAAACTCCCTAGAGCATGAGGAAGAAATCTTAATAGGAAGCAAGACTCCTCTTGCTGAGTACTGACTAATGCTCAATATTACGACTTAAAAGTTGTAATATAGTTGTAATGTCTTTTCTTGCCTATGAGTTACAAAAAAAAAAGTGGAAATAATTTTAAATTAGTACAGTGGACACAAATTAGATTACAAGCAATTATAAAAACTTCTCATCCTTTTCTTACATTCTGACTTGTTTACTGGAATTAAACCAATCATAACATTATGTAAATATGTAAGTTAGCCCATAAGCTACTCTTAAACAAACTATAGAAATCTGCACTTGATAAAAGTGAGAGAAAACAAAAATGACAAGGTAAATTTGCTCAGTGAGAAATTTGGTTACTCCATTGCAGTTAATGCCATCCAAACATCTTCTGCCGGAACTCATTGAATATCTTAACTAATCAGAAGATGACCTCCTTCTCTACTAATTGTTGTCAGTGGTTGGCTTGTTACTACTGACATAGTGTGTTCATTTCCCCTGTAATTATTTGGGGAAAAAGCACATTTTAGGCAGCATGGAAGCTTGTGTCGTAAATGCAATGCATTAGTAGAGCTGATCAAATACGCAGTGACCCATAATAACAGTAAAGCAAGAGTTGACTTTCCAGTGCAATCTGATGCTTGACTATAATACCACACCAGGCTGGCAACAGAATGTCACATTCTGGTTTTTCATTCCCATTAATGGATCACAATGCCAGAGAGCCTCCATTGTGTGCAGTGAATTGGTGCTATTTGAAATTGCACACTGTTACTTGGTGCTGCTTGAAATTGCACATTGTGACTTGGTGCTACTTTAAATTGCACAGAAGAGTGACTTTGAGGACAGGCAAGCTGAACTGGATGTGAAAAAGTAGGCCCCTCAGTGCAGGAAGCAGCTGGGCAAACAGCAAGTGAAGAACTGCAGCTCATTGGTCTGATCACTCCTGTAACACATGCTTGCTCACATGCACTTACTCATTGACTTCAAATCTCTCATCTTGTTATGGCATGAAGGCACACATAATGTGCAAAGGGCAGGTGTCAGGTGCAGGGCAGACAGCACTGTCATGTGACCAGGCACAAAGATTAGTCTCTCAGAGAACATCTGGACTGGTCAAAGACACAGACATGATTCACAGCATCTGTCTAACTAAATTAAAGGTCTCTTGGGATGAGAGGTATGTGGATGAAGCATTGAATCACTAAGATAATGGAAAATCTAGATAATGTCCTCCCTGTGATCTGCAGACATCTCAATTCAAAGTCATCAGCACCTATCACACTGTAAATAGACATCTGGCCACATCAGGTCCACCCTGTTACCTTGGGCTGTTGGAAAGTTGGCAACAACCTTCCTTACCCTCCCTCTGTCTTTCTCCTCTACGGGCCCCTTGGGCGACAGAATGGGTCACTAATGCCTGAGAACTGGGCGAAATGCGAAGCCACACCATTGATCTTTTGTTGCCAGGGGGCTCCTACAACAGCCTAGGCCCGAAAGCACCACTTTATGTCTCCCCTGTGGTATTCCACCCGGCATAGCGGAGGGCTCATACGTCTGTGGGGCGGCCATTCCGAGAGTGTGTCACCTTGCTGTCTGCCCATTCTTTGGCCAAGAGCCTTGTTTATCCCAAAACAAAAACGTTGCCGCCTGCCCATAGACATGCGGAATGTCCCAGTTGTACCATGTGGAACTGCCAAAGCAAAACAAACAGGGCCCCAGCTTTAAGGGCCTGGAGCCATGGAGGCATTCCAAGGCAATTTCATCTGGAGAAAGCGCTGTCACCTTTTGCCGATACTTATCAGCATCAGGCTTTATATCAAGGCAACTCATTATTCACCCTGGAAATTACTGTCGGTGTGCATCGAAGCGGGCTGCAATAGCAGGGCCCTCGCGACTCCATGATGCCATACAATGTCTCTGCCTTTGTAAAGAGGAGAAGAAATCCTCCCAAGAGGCTTTGGGTTTTGCTGTGAGTTAAATGAGCCATAAAGTAAACAGTAAGTAAATTGGCTACAGTGAATCCTTTATGGGAATTCCTGGCTGTAAAAGCAACACTGGGAAGCAATGCAGAACTTAGGCTACCACGTAAGGAGTAGCAGGCATAGAATCATTCAGATGTGACACTGTAGTACAAATCCCTGGATGTGACAGGCACTAGTAGACTCAGGCTATAACCTTGCTATTTGCCACTGCCTACATGAATTCACCTGTTCACATCCCCAAGGGGAAAAACACACACTTATCTTGAATTGAGGATGGCCAGTCACTTTTGCGATCGGTTAAAGCTAAACATTCATGATACATTATTTTTCTTCTTCACGTGACAAAGGACATTTCAGCCTACAGCTGGAGAAACCAAAAACAGCTCTGGGATTTGAAAAAAAATCCTTACGCCCTGGAGCATGGCTACCTCTCCCAATGACATTTCTGTTAGTCCCTGAGCTGTTCAGCCATATCACCTTCATGATCGGGTCACTGCTTGTAGCAGTGCTCAATGGGAGAGGGTTTATTACTCATCTGTTAATACTATGAGACAGGATTAGCACTGGCTGAGACTCAGCAGAGCTCTGGGGTCTGAGGATGACATTAAACACTCAAACGGCGAGCCATGTTTTTTCAACGGAAGAAGGAACACAGGTAAATGACCTTAAGATGAGGTGTCTGGTAGCTGCCAGATGTTTTATTACATAGCAAAAATATGGTATGCTTATACACTGCCTGGCCAAAAAAAAGGTCACACACTCTAATAATTTGTTGGACCACCTTTAGCTTTGATTATGGCACACATTTGCTGTGGCATCATTTCCACAAGTTTCTGCAATGTCACAACATTTATTTCTGTCCAGAGTTGCATTAATTTTTCCCCAATATCTTGTATTGATGAAGGGAGATTAGGAACACTGCTCAAAGTCTTCTCCAGCACATCCCAGCACATCCCTCAATGGGGTTCAGGTCTGGACTCTGTGGTGGCCAATCCATGTGTGAAAATGATGTCTCATGCTCCCTGAACCACTCTTTCACAATTTGAGCCCGATGAATCCTGGCATTGTCATCTTGGAATATGACCATGCCATCAGGGAAGAAAAAATCCATCGATGGAATAACCTGGTCATTCAGGTAGTCAGCTGACCTCATTATTTCGGTACATAATGTTGCTGAACCTAGACCTGACCAACTGCAGCAACCCCAGATGATAGCACTGCCCCCCACAGGCTTGTACGGTAGGCACTAGGCATGATGGGTGCATCACTTCAGCCGCCTCTCTTCTTACCCTGATGTGCCCATCACTCTGGAACAGGGTAAATCTGGACTCATCAGACCACATGACCTTCTTCCATTGCTCCAGACTCCAATCTTTATGCTCCCTAGCAAATTGAAGCTGTTTTTGCTGGTTAGCCTCACTGACAAGTGTTTTTCACAGTTGTTTAGTCCCAATCCCTTGAGATCCCTTTGCATTGTGCATGTGGAAATACTCTTACTTTCATAATATATAAACATATCCCTGGGTTCTTCTGTTGTTTTTCTATGATTTGATTTCACCACACGTTTAAGTGATCGCCGATCACGATCATTGAAGATTTCTTTCCGACCACATTCCTTCCCCGAAGATAATGTTTTCCCACTATCCTTCCATTTTTTATTTATGCATTGGACAGTTCTTAACCCGATTTTAGTAGTTTCAGCAATCTCCTCAGATGTTTTCTCTGCTTGATGCATGCCAATAATTTGACCCTTCAGAAACAGATTAACATATTTTCCACAACCACAGGATGTCTTTCGACATGGTTGGTTAACAATTGAGAAGCTGCTCACTGCATCAGTTAGGGTTAAATAACTTGTTGCCAGCTGAAACATACTCACCTATGCAGTCATTATCTAATGGGAGGCTCTTACCTATTTGCTTAGTTAAATCTAGGTGGTGACCTTTTTTTTTTGCCACTACTTTTTTGTAGTGTTTATTAAGTCAATTGGCAATATACACTCACAAGCTACTGTGTTAGAAAAGCCAAACCTTATTAGAAACTCCTACAGCACATCTGTCACTGTGCAATTTGTGTTAGCCATTCTCTAGCCTTTCATTAGTGGACAGTGTCCAATACCAGCACAGGTGCTGCTGTTTGGAGATATTTTTTAAGGCTGATCCCTATCAAACCCACAGTGACACTGCCACGTGTAAAAAATATCTGCTGTGCTTGATAAACCTGTGCCAGTTCAGCTTCTCTGGTCACGCTGTGAAAGCTCACGCTCCTCCATGTCTGCATGAATGGCGCACTGAGATGGGCCTACATCCCAAATGATATTGGATCAGTAGCAGTCAGAAAACGTCCAGTAGATGAACTTAGTACTTCATTAGTATTTAGTACTTCTACTAAGTTCATCTACTGGACGTTTTCTGACTGCTACTGATCCGATATCATTTGGGATGTAGGCACATCTCACTGCGCCATTCATGCTGATATGGAGGAGCGTGACCTTTCACAGCGTGACCAGAGAAGCTGAACTGGTACTGGTGATCAGAGCTTGGTGACCAGAGAAGCTGAACTGGCCAGCTGATGAGCTGTGCATGCCAAGAGATAAGCGACAGCCTGTAATTCCGCACTTTCAAAATGACTGATGCACCCGATAAAGAGGCCATTGACTATAAGTACGAGTTTGGCTGTTGAGTATAGTAAAATATACTATGTTGATATGCTGATATGGCAAATGTAAATATGACTGCATAAGGTTTGCATAGTATGCATATTTTTGCAGATGGATACATTTGAAATTTATTTCAAGCAATATAACAAACATTTGTCATCCACTGGATGCATATTTGATTTCTGGTCTCCAGGAGACTTCCATGACTGTCATATTATGCATCTGCAATTCATGCTGAAATGTAATTGGAAACATTAACTCCCCAAGCCAAATATGGCAGTAGATAAAAAAGGAGAAAAAAGAAAGGTAGTGCAGTCCTATTTACACTTACTTACAGTTTGGTTTGCTCTTTTCATGTCCATCTGCTCTAGTGAGCGCATCACCAGAAGTATGATGGTGTTAAGAGGAAACCCATCTCTTGTGAAAAGCGGATGTTTATGCACTTAGTGTAGGGGGATGATATTTGGTGTGAGTCAACTCTTTGACTGTCAACTGCAAAACCATTATGGGGGGGGGGGGGGGGGTGCTAATGCTAATTCTGTACCCCTGGCTTTCTTTAATAGTGGTACATTAAGCTTCATTACCTTGCAGCACACCCCTCAGTGTGTCATAAAATCAATAATACAGCTTCCTCACAGAATTATGTGCATGATGATTATGGCTGAGAGATTTCATTGAACTGAATCAAAGTTCCTAATTCATTTGCAATGCAAAAAAGCATGAGCCAATAGCCATGATCTCTGTTGAATCAGCGGCCACATTTCCTACTGGGAAAAAAACCGGCAGAGAGGGAAGGGGTTAAGGCAGTGAAATGTTGCTAGGCAACATATAATCTCCTTCTGTTATCTTGCATGCATGTCATCATTTAAATGGGAACTCTACATTCTAATTATGCACCTAATTGGCAAGTAAGGAGACAGCATCATATCAGAGCGAAAGTGCATGGCTTTCACACAGGATCACCAAGCATGTCTCATAAAGACAGAGCAATCTCAGCTGCAGGAGTTTTCTCCTCAAATAAACAATGAAAACGTATCCTAAAAAAAGACACGTTTGACCAAATGGCCCGAAACAGCACTAATTTCAGTACAAAGTGCTTCTGTTGGTATGAAGGTCACCTTTAGCGTGTTACTTCTTCCATTCAGATCTGCTGTGTTTTCTCTATACCTAAGTTCATTTGTTACATAACTTCAGCCCTCACTGGCTTTGTCTTTGATCTCTGATTCTGTTCAGCTTAGGCAGTGCATTGTGAACCAAATTGGACAATTACGCACAATTACTCTTCCCATAAAGGTTTTTTCCCCCCAAACATGCTCTCCGTGAGCTTTCAAGGGGCGAGTTTATAGTGCTGCACATTAGCCCATAAAGAACTAGTTCTAGTTTGAGCAATTAATCTCTTCATTTTTAATGGCCAAGAGTCAGAGGAATTCATCAATACCATGTTTTCTCCATGCATGGAGACTGGAGATAGGGAAAGAACTGCTTAGCTGAGCAAAAGGAGACCTTAATGAAATGGCTAGATCTTCTCACAAGCTGTGGACTAAACTCTACGACAACACAAGTTAATTGTTAATAAATAATTATCCTGTAGATGAGTGTGAATTGTCTGTCTTTGGAACGACTTTCAGTTGAAGTAGGTATTTTATTCACCAGCTGGACACAACTGTGGACTCTGCCAGGGTTTGCTAATGGTTAGTCTATGGAATTATAAGAAAAAAGTTCTGTTTATAATAAAGCTACTGAAATATTTCCACAAGGGATTGTTAGTAAAATAAATTAGGTGCAATGAGTAGTTTTGTACATGACTACAACTCTTAAGGTTGTATTTCTGCTTTAAGTGCATATAGTTGGCAAATGTTTCCTAAAAAGAAATTATGTAGAATGTAGGAAGGCATTTTTGCCAAAAAGTTTTTATTTGTTAAAATTATATATATATATATATATATATATATATATATATATATATATATATATATACTCACCACTGCCGCGCTCCCTTCATTGGCTCCCTGTAGCTGCACGCATCAGATTTAAAACCTTGATGCTTACCTACAAAGCCAAAAATGGACCAGCCCCTTCATACACGAGGTCAATGGTCAAAGCCAGATCCATACCTCGAGTACTTTGAACCTCAAGTATGGCTCGGCTTGAAATACCTTGCTTCAGGTCTCATGGATGACAAGCATTGAGACTATTTTCTGTTCTGGCTCCAAGATGGTGGAATGAACTCCCACTTGCTGTCTGGACAGCGAGTCCCTTGCAGTCTTCAAATGCAGACTGAAGATCCATCTATTTGCAGAATATTTAAAGGACAACTGACACTGCTCCCATATTGACTGACTAAATTAATACTTATTGTAGGGTATTGTTTAACACTCTAGCACTTATCATCGTTTAAGTTAGACCTTATGTATTTTGTACTTCTAGGTATCAGCATTCATCCCTGTATTCTACAGTATTCTAGTTCATTGGTATTTTTGATTCTACCCTACTGTACTGTACTAGGATATATTCTATGAGTAAATGACAAAGCACTTTTGTAAGTCGCTCTGGATAAGAGCGTCTGCTAAATGCTGTAAATGTAAACACACACACACACACACACACACACACACACACACACACACACACACACACACACACACACACACACACACACACATATATATATATATATATATATATATATATATATATATATATATATATATATATATAGGAGAGGCACCTTGTAAGTAAACATATTTGCCTGAACTAAATGCACCATGCCTGTGTATTGATTTTAGGAACAGATCTATTTTTAAATGATTCTGACTTAACCAACATCCACTATTAAAAGAATGGGCTAAGCTGAAAACCTTCAACACTAGGAGACAGATCTTACGTTCCTGATCTGGACCGATGACATTTGTGTCAGGCTGATGCAGATGAGCAGCAGCCACCCGAAGCCAGCTGCACTTTGTAATTGCAGACCGAGGAGAGACTGGCTGTTGTCCCGGGGCTGCTCCCACATCACTACTGGCCAGACACTCTTATATGGATGTGCTGACAGACCTTCTCTTCACCACGCTTTCATGTCCCTGTCCCCGTGCACAAACACATGCCCTTTCTCCCTTGCCCCAGTTATTCCCTCTCCTGTTTTCCAGAACAATGCTCCATGACCCAAAAGCCCCACCAATCAGCACGAGTCTGTGATCCCTTCTGAATTCTTATTACATATTGGAGCATTCAGCAGTAAATTAATATGAACTAAACTAAAATCATATTGTAAACCTCAGTGGGAAGAGCCTGTGTGACTCCCAGACAAAGAACAATTGAAAAGCAGGAGCCTTAACTCTGAAGGTGTTGCATCGGAGCCAGGCAGGCTGATCTCAGAATCTGGTGCCTGCTTCGACAGGCCTGGAATGAATGCTTAGCCAATAAGAGGAGTTCCCACAGTGAAACACTAACCAAGAAGTATTCTTTTTGTCCTGAGGCTTTTGGGCCCGTTTTAGATCAAACAAAAAGATATCATTAGGGTACAACCTGACCATAAATGAGGACAAAGACCTCGCATGATGTTTTAAAAATAACTCTTTGATGAATATCTAACTTCTTGTAGTATACAGCAAATGTTTATTTGTTTTTTTTGATTCAGTAAACACACACACACACACACACACACACACACACACACACTTGCTTGCATGAGCACAAAGAAAGAACCAAGAGCTTGGTTCCTCCACTTCTCAAATAACATCATTGATTTACATTCCAGAGCACCTGTATGGAGACCAAGATGAGTCAGCACCCTCCTACTGGATGCGGAGGCGGCTCTGGTGTCTCTTTGCGCGCTCACACTCCTCCTTGGATTGCAGACAGCAGCCAGCACTGATGCAGAAGCTTAAAAAGAGCATGGTTCAATTGGCAATGGTCATCAGTCTGCGACCTGCTTGCAAAATGTAAAAGACACGCCAGACCTACTAAACAGGCGGGGCACGCCTGTATAAATAAGGGGACGACCTGCAGCGACCCCATAAAGACAGCAACACAGCATTGGTTAGTGATTAGCCTCAGCTTGAAGTGTATTTCGGAAAGCTGGTTATTTGGACTGTGACTACATAGTGCCAGTGTTCCTACACATAAGCAGCCATTCATCATAATATGAGTCAGCTCTGGACAGATTTAGAGTCACAGGAACTTTGTAAGAGCTGATTTGATATCAGGAATTTGGCATGCAACTTGCTTGATTAATTATAGAAATGCACAGGTTTACATATTTTGTCCTGTTTTAAGATTTAGTGGTTGCTGTCTGCAAAAGTGAGTTCTTGTGTTTTCTTCTGAATAACTTGCATGGTAGTTTGTATGCAAACTCAGTCAACGCCAACCTCGGCGGAGTTCACACCCAATTCTTCTCCTCTGAGGAAAAAAAAACACTCCAAACGTCTCAGTCCGGGGCAGGCAGACGCTTGTGGCAGATCGATATGCCGAGTGTTCACCAAGCTATCGAAGCCACGCTTGAATCTGTGTTTGTCAAGAGAGGAGTGGCTGAGTGATGTATGCACCAATGTCTCTGAGTGTCGGGGGAGTGGTCAGCCACATGAATCTGGATGAAAAAGGGCGATTGATCCAGCAGTAAACCAAGACACTGCCATTAGCCTCACCTTCCATTAGCTTCAGGTCTGAGCATTAGAATAATGAAAAGGAGAAAAAAAAATGTTTGTCAGCAGGACAAATGCCACTATTGCTTATTGTTCCCATGGCAACATTGGCAGGGTCTTATTATGATCTCTGCTGTCATCTTAGTGGGAACTCACGCGATTGACTTCCAGCTCTTGACATGGGATGACACTGTCTCATTATCTGGAACTCTCTCTTGTACTGGGGACCCCCAAAGAATCAGTAAAGATCTCAAGACCTTGGTGCTAATATGAGTCCTGCAAGTTCATGAAACAGGTTAAGTCATGACTGAGGTCACTGCAGAAGCATGAAAGCTCACGTACCTGTGTTTTTCTCATTAGGAGTCTTGCATTCACTAGTTTGTTCTTTGCCAGCAGAATATGAGCTGACACTTTTCCTGCTTCCTTACACTGCCTGGCCTCATCACAGTGGACCCCATCTCAGGCCTCCTTCACCACTTCCACATGCTCCACATCTCTAAAGCTCTGCTTGAGTTCTGGTGAGCGTGGCCAAGACTTCTTCGATACATTTCAAGCAGGGTGGGAAACCTGCCACCAGAAGCGCAGAGAACCAAGGGTCATCCAAAACCCGAATTTGTCCCCGTATGCTGGAAAGCACTTAGCGTGTCCCTGTAGGGGGTCACTAATAACAGCTGTTGCTCTTGGCACTCAGTCTGTGACACCCACTCCCCTCGCAATAGAAGCAGCACACCAGGAAATGGGGGGGAAATAATACGCCCGCTCCTGGCTGCTGCTACGTCCCGTTGAGCAGTACTCACAATCAGGACGCTCCACTCACACGCCCGACCGGGCTCACGCTCACCCTGGGCCTTACCGCAAAGATGCCACTGCTGTTCGCTTCTTTTTCAAAGGCCCTTTAGAGGTGTTGTGTGTAGCAATCAATATTGCTTCCTGAAATCTTGGTGTAGTTACCTTTAAATTAGCGTCTTCTTATGGGCACACTCATACTCACAGCTGCTATATTTTAAAATCCTGTGCTGTATCTACACCCTCTGGCCAATTTATTAGGTACACGGGTCTTATAGGTGTATTTTGTAAGTGGACAATTTTAGACTGTAACCCATTTAGGCAAGCTAAAGCCTTTAGCCACACTCCATATTCAGTGTACAGCAGTCCTATGGTCAAAAATGCATGATCACTAAGGTGCAGTGGGACCAACACAATTTGTGCATTGCTCGTGTTCTATAAGCTGTATATCTAAAAGGTGTGTGTTTACGATAAAGGGTCTCGCGAGCATAGGCGTGCAGCTGAGGTGTCAGTTAGTCCATTTTTTAAGAAATGCTCTAAAGCACTACAGCTGAGCTGAAAATGTTCAGATTCAATGGCCCAAATGCTCAGCATGGAAGCAAAGGTTACACGGGACCAAAGTCTCTTACTGTAGTGAGTCCCCACCAGCCAGAAATTGGACTACACAAAGGTCGGGTGTACACGGGCCAGTTTGGAATGCGTGGCTGGGAGCCCACGTGCAGCACAGGGGACTGGGGGTTAAGCCTCGCCGAGCCCACCGAAGCAGGCTTCATGAAATAACTACAAAGCAGCTGCCTGCAAGATAAGGAAGCCTATAAAGAGCAGGTGGAACTTCGCTCCGTCTCCAAACCGCTTCCCCCGCCTTCTGTATATGCCAGTGCCACAGAATCTTAAAGCGGAGCGAACATGGAATTATTAATTTCCTCACACGGTAATCTCTTCAGCAAGGTGCAATTAATCACGGGGGTTATGGCCTGGGTACGGCCGATTCTTGGCAGCGTGATTCAAAGTGGCTATGCAGAGGTACACAAGCTCAAGACAGCCTTGTTTCTTCAACTTTGTTCATACTGAGAAGCCCTGGGTGTCTGAGGAAAGCTCAATTTAGCACAGTAGCTATCCAGTTGACATTACATTGTGAAAAATCATAGTGAGAACTAGGAAGAAAAAATAAATTAAAAAAAAAACTGTTAGAGCAAACAGTGAATTATGATACTTGGACCAATTCAGGAAGATTTTAAGGCTTCTGTATAAAACCAGCTTATGCTAAACCAGGAATATTTGCGTTAATTCACTTGCAAACAGATTCCAAGCATCCTGAGGTTTAAAGGTTTTATAACGTGTGCGACATCCTTTCACATCCCTGTTGCCATTTAAACCTCTTCTCTCATGGATGGCTGGTATAAATTAGGTTTTCAGTCTGCATTTGTACAGCAGCTCAGTGAGACCAAGCTAAAACAAGCCTTATCCTCCTTGCCTTCCCAGACTGCCTTGGGTAGCTTTCATCAGCAATCATCGGTATCTGTCCCATGCTTCACGACACAAATAAATTTAGGGGGTGGAAAACATTCCCGTGGACATCCAAGAATACACCTTGGCCTGCTAATTGAGCCAGATAAAGTGAGACACAGGGCTCCAGCTGGAGAGAGATTATCAGACTTTCGCCGTCATGGCCTGCACCATCGAGACCCAACCACTTACTGTCGGACTCCTAACAACTGCTGATATCGCCCTCAGGCTCCCTCGGTGCCTCCCTATCAGCTGAGCTGCGTTACGAGCAATTATCAGCAATCCAGACACGTTATAAAAAGAGAAAGAGAGAGAACAGAAAGACAAAGAAACAGAAAAACTTCTCTATGGTGGGTTTTGGGAATTTGAATGAAATGCAGGCCAATCACTACCTCGCAGAAGCTTCACGAAGTGTACAGAGTATCGTACTTTCCAAACTTCCCTGGCCTCTGCCCCGTTGATCCACAGGTAACAACATTTGGTGGTGATAAGGGGCTGCACCAATGGAACCAGATATGGACCACAATGGGTATGGGGGTCGGGGTGGTGGGTGGTGTAGAAGAACCTTCTCCGCAGTTCCCAAGAGCGTGCGGATGGCATGGTGCAATCGTGCAACCGCAGTGCTACGGTGAGAGCTCGGCTTCACGCCGCGCTGACTCCGGCCCCCAAACTGGCAGCGGGAAGAACTGCCCTTTTCTTTCGAGCTGAGCCGAGCACACTTTGTTTGCTTTGACTCTGGTCCAGGCGCATTACCCGTGGGAAGGTTGGCCTGGTGGGGGTGGAGCCAAGCTGATTCGAGAGAGAGAGAGAGAGGCACACACACACAAACACACACACGCAAGGAGAGACATGCACAAAGGTGCTGCATCACAAGTCTGAGCAAATGGCTAGGGTAATATAGGGAACTGGAATGCCTCTCACCCATGGCCTACCAACCAGCTGTTCTGAATTAGCTGCAAATAAGGGCAGTTCTTTTACCTTTTTTTGTCTTTTTAAATATTTTTCTGTGGGGAGGGGCATTTGGGCAGAAGTTAATTGATGAGGTCTCGGCTAGATTGTGATCGATAACTAGAGTTCAGTCGATTTTGGGGGAAAAGGCGACAATAAAAGAGAGTTTGACGCCACCGAAGACTGAGGCAGGGCTGTCTGTGCCTTCATGCAGATGCAGGACTGTAACGAGACGCAGGCAGAGCGTCACACCAGCGTGTCACACACCCTGGGTTTTTTCCTGCTCTCACCACTCCCGCCACCTACCTGCCCCTCTCTGTCCCCCCTCTCCCTCTCTCTCTATCAGAATGACCTCTAAGTCCTTCAGAAACATAACGAAAAACCGACACGTTTCTCAGTACCAGTACCACCAATTATACACCACGCCTTTACCTCCCAAAAGGTAAATGCAATTCCAAATTTTTAGGGCTGATACTCATACACCCTGGTGGGGGGGGGGAGATGGGGTTTCTTGTTGTTATTTTTTGCACTGCTCTTTCATCATGGGCCAGATGCTTGGGGACTCATGGATCAGCACATGCAACAACACTACTGTCACGCCATTCAGAGGCATTCCCTCAGAGTTATCTCCACACATATTGATCAAAAATGGCAGAGGCCGGGTGTAATTTGATTTGTTGATACTGTTTATCTGAGTCTATCTTCTCTAACAAATGCTTAGACACACGCAAATGCTTACCCGCCTTAGCCAAGAGCATTTGCAGAGTTAGTCTATTGAACTCAGTATAAGATAGCCAGTGATGCTGTCTTGTTGAGTCAATAGAAAATACAAAGTGAGTCATGCTTAAGTCAAACACACACACACACAAACAAACAAATGTGCATGCACACACACGCACATACACACACACATGAACACCCACATGCTCACATGTGGACATACGCACACCACACACCATGGACAGAACCTAGTCGGCGAAGCCAGTGCAATATTCTCTTCCACAATGAAGCCTAGATATAGTGACGGAATCAAATGTCTGGTTATCTAAGAAGGAAATTAACTAGGCCCTATAGTGTATTTGGGATATTAGACTAAGCCAACCATGACATTTTCAAGTGTATTTCAAGTGTATTTCTCTAATGATAGGAAGCATTTTGAAGGACACTGAGAAGCTTTACTCTAAGAGTTAAAATATCAATGAGGGCTTTTTAAAATGAGGACTTTAACCTTCAGTATTGTGAGCTATTGCAACAGGTCTGGAAAATCTTACACCAATATGTATTAAAAAGGATACACACTTTTAAGAGATATATATTACAATGTCAGTTATGACATGCTATGTATTATGCATGCATCATCATGTTTTTAAGCATAAGGAAATAAAGGAAAACATTTTGTGTGTTTTGTGTGTTACATGTTGTTGCTTGAGAGAGCTTCCATAGTAAAAGTTCATTCTTTTGGATTTCCAAACTGGTGTGGACAGTCAATTGGATTTTACAGAACACAATTCCAATTCTGAACCATGAGAAGCAGCATTCATCATAGTAGCATTCATAGTTTGATTGTCTTGAGGCATTTGCACTAAAACCAAATAATATATACATATACATACACTAGATATTAAATAATAGAAATTTTGAAAATTGTAATACAATAGAAATAAGCCAAACCTGATTTAGGTTAGTCATGCAAGTAATGCAAGTTGGGTTTGTTCATAGGATGTAACAAGGATGAGTCATGAGGAAAAGTTGTTTCCATGATCCAAAAACAGTCATATAATAAACAGTTTGGCGCTCCATAGCACAATCGGCGCTCTTCAAAGGCTGACAGTTTGGAAGAACTCAGACTTCAAGTATCCTGTTACTCTACATGTATCCAATTTCAATAGTCACTGTTCGGCGAGTGAGACCTCGAGGGCTCTGACATTTAAAATGGGTGCTACTCTGTGTTGATAGCTTATGTCACTGTAAAGCTCAACTCTGATTTCATGCTTCAGCTAAAAGGGATATCAGGAATCACCTCCTCTCTCAAAAAAAGAAAGAAATAGAAAATAACATCTTAAGAAATATTAATCTAAAAGTGTTTTTGTTTTTTTGTTTTTGTTTTTTTTTATCAGAATTTACTTATGATTATTGCGTCACTATAACCTAACATCTGCCATCATGATTATACTGCCTTTGACACAGTCTCTAATAGCCCCAGAGAAAGTCATGGACCCCCGTGTGACCCAGAACAGGAGACCAACGACATGGATGGATTCTCTCTAATGCCAGAGCGAATAGCATCCAAAGAGAACATAAAAGAGCGGGCATGTGATCTGCTCAGATTCGGACGCGTGAGCACATTTCAGGCTTGACCTGGCAGCTTAGCACACTGCTCAAAAAGCTCAGCCGGAATTTGCACACATGAGCCTCCCGCTTCCCCCAAGCTTCAGCCGGGCAAAGGAAGGCTGGGCTGGGCTTGCATTCAGAAACGTTTTTTAAAAGGCCCAGGGTCCTTTTAAGTTGCTGAGAAAGATTACCTGAGCCCAAGGTATGGTACATTTACGGTACATTTAAGATCCAACCAAATGATCAGCATATCAAAGAACAAAAATGTATCTACTGCTCCACTGACTTAAATCGCTGACTTTTCCCTGTGTAGCAGATACCAGGAAACCAAGAAAGACCCATGGCCTGAGAGACATGACATAACCATTAAGAGAAAAAGAGAAAGCCCAGACTAATATGTTTTCTTTACGTAACATCGATGGGCCTTCCACCAATGCTTATAGAATGGATTGCTATGAAGGGCTGGGGCCAGGAAAAGCTCAAAAATGGCACAGCCTCAACCCTCAAACTAAGCATGTGCTCTTCTTGCTTCTCGGCGACTGGAGGGTGGATGACCTGTCATTTGCAGCAGGGCAGTGCCAGCTCTCAGGAGAGCGGAAAAGGAGTGCATATGGAGATCGGCTCAGTGGTGAGTTGGGGAGGAGTGAGGGTGGAGAGTAGAAGATGGAGGGCAGAGAAAGAAGGGTGTAGGATGAAGGGTACAGGATGGAAGCTGGAGGGTAGAGGATAAAGGGTGGATGATGGAGGGGTGTAATATCCCATCCCACTCCCTAAAGCCAACTTTGGTTCTTCAGGCAAATGCATCCACATCAACAGCATTATGAAGCGGGCTCAGAACTCAAGGGTTCACAATTTTTATTACATTAAGCATGTTTAAAATTCAATTTTGAAACAAACAAAAAAAAAATCTTTAAAGTATGACTAATTGTAACTACCAGCCATAATTTAGGAAGAGTCAATTCCACTTCATCTTAAATCCTGAGTTCATATATTTATGCATTTATATATGCATTTATTTATGTATATATTTATTTACCCATATATCCACCCCTCCATTGGGACAGGCCTTCTATTGTAATGGTAATTCCATAGAGGTCACTAACACCAATTTTATTACATACGAACTCAGAGTCTTTCAAGTTTTATTGTCCTTGGTATTCATGTCTCCATGGAGATTTGTCGCAGCTGCAATGACAAATGTATCTGATGAGGACTATGTCTGATTCAAAGATAAGGCCAGGGTCACCACAGCCTCCAGTGCTCAGCCACAGTATTCAGCCCAAGGCTGGACAATGACAGAATACCCAAGCACCAGCTGGACCGCTTCAGGCTCCTCGGAATGACCGAGGACCAACAATATCTCATTCGGTTAGGAAAATCGGACGAGCTGGATCACTACGACCCTGTTTTGTACACTTAGATGTGTTCACATGGTAATGGCAAAAGGACTGTTGTGTCAGGTTTCAATTTTTAGTCTGTTAATGAAAATTAAAAAAAAGCTACACACGTCACATAGCATTATTCCCATGATGCTAACTTGTTCTGGGAGCAAGCATGAGCTGATTGGAGAATTCCTGTAACTGCTCCCTGTGTGATCATTCAGTAAAATTTAAATGTGATGGCAAGTTTGGTTACCACTCTAAAATGGTAGCAAAAAAAATAGAGGCACTTAGACATCTTAGCTTGCCGCAAGATCACTCTCAGAGCTGAGGTGGCAGGAAGAGAATTATTGATGGATGGGTGGATTGACAGAAGGATAGAAGTGGGTCAAATATGGTTCCTGGCTGTGTTTCTTTCTTCTTCTGCTCCAAAGCTAAATACCTAGCCACAGCTAGCCACACACCCTATACAGAAATGATCTCTTCATAGCATCTCCAGTGAGCCCAGGTTCAACACTCACCCCCCATGTACAGTTGTGGCCAAAGGTTTTGAGACTAACACAAATTTTGTTTTTCACAAAGTTTGCTGCTTCAGGTTTTTATGGTGGCAATTTCCATTAACTCTAGATTGTGAAGAGTGATCAGATTAATTAATTGCAGTTATTCCTTGCCATGGAAATTAACATAATCACAAAAATCACAGCCACTGTATTTCAGCCCTGCCACAAAATGGCCTGTTAATAACATTTAAGTGATCAACTTGTTAGCTCAGGAGAAAGTGTTAATGAGGACAAGGCAGCTGATATCACTCTGTCATGTAGATTAGAAGAGCAGACTGGTTGCTTTAAAAGGGTGGTGGTGCTTGAAGTTTTCTTCTGTTAACCATGGTTACCTCCAAGGAAACATGTGCTGTCATCATTACATTGCATCACATCAAAAGGGCTTCACAGGCAAGGACATTGCTGCTTGTAAAATAGCACCTAAATCAACCGTTTACCGAATCACAAAGAACTTCAAGGAGAGAGGTTCAATTGCAGTGAAGAATGCTTCAGGGCACCTGGGAAAGTCAAGCAAGTGCTAGGACCGTCTCCTAAAGAGGATGCAGCTATAGGATCAGGTCACCACCAGTGCAGAGCTTGCTCAAGAATGGCAGAAGGCAGGTATGAGTGCATCTTCAAACACAGTGAGGTGAAAGGCTTTTGGAGGATGGCTTAGTGTCAAGAAGGGCAGCCACGAAGCCACTTCTCTACAAGAAAAACATCAAGGACAGACTGACATTCTGATGGAAGTATAGGAATTGGACTGCAGGAGACTGGGGTAAAGTTATTTTCTCTGATGAAGCCCCTTTCAGACTGTTTGGGACATCTGGACAAATGATTGTCCAGAGAAGAAAGTGTGAGCACTACTATGAGTCCTGTGTCGCGCCAACAGTGAGGCATCCTGAGACCATTCATGTGTGGGGTTGCTTCTAATCCAAGGGAGTGGGTTTGCTCAATTTTGAACACTGCCATGAATAAGGAATGGTATCAAAACATCCTCCAAGAGCAACTTCTCCCAATGATCCAGGAGCAAATTGATGAGCAATGCTTTTTTTTCGGCATGACCGAGCACCTTGTCACAAAGCAAAAGTGATAACCAAGTGGCTTGGAGAACAAAACATTTACATTTTGGGTACATGGCCAGGAAACTCTATCCTTAAAAACAGGGTGGAGAAACCTGTAATCAACTCCAAGAACTAATTAGGCAAGCTTAGGTTGCAATCAGTCAGGATTTGCCCACAAGCTGATATTTAGCATGCCAAGGGTCAACACTGTAAATATGTCTTTGCATAATACTGCATGTTTTTTGTCAAAATGCTTAAATGCTTATAATTGTACTTCACTACATCTGACAAAAGGAAAAGAACTGAGACAGTAAACTTTATGAAAACCAAAATTTGTGTCAGTCTCAACTTTTGGCCACAACTGTACAGCTCACCTGTTACGTACATTCCACTGACACAAATGCATATGCATTTGGCATATAACTGCACAACTTTCTCCTGCGCATTTGCTTCCTGTGCGGGGCAGTGGCCTGCCAAGGCCAGCTCACATGTCGATCTCCCCCTCTCGCTCTTTCAGAAATCGGGATGCTATTCCCCTACATCCCTAGTGCCTAATCTTGTTTTGCCTAACTTTAACATTCCTGCTCTTTTTTGGCTTGAAAGCACCATATTTATTTCAAAAAGATGTACCTGGCGATCCCTCAGAAATGAAGCGAAGTGAATCAGTGTTGCATACCAGCAGCGAATCTCCAGGTTGGGTGGCTGGGGCACAACAGGCTGATGACACCTTCATTTGAAATGCTTGGTTTGATGCTAGAATCACATGAGAAGTCAAGCAAACATAGCCACAACTTAGAAACTATGGCTTATGTTTGGACAAGTAAGAAAAAAGTGTGCTTACAGCATGGCTCAGTAAAACTATTTCCGGTATCAGTCCTCGGCTACATGTGATGCACTTCTATATACCTCAGGGACTTTGTTTGGATTTGTATGTGTAATCCTCTTTGCGGCTTAGAATGACACAAAGTCAGAACACTTTAAAGTCTTTGAATGCCTAGTAAAGACAGAGAAACAGAGAGAGAGACATATGTATTGCCATGTCTCTCTATATATATTGGCTATATTATCTTCTGTCAGCCTTGTCTGTTAAATATCTAATACATTTTACCACAAGCCTGTTGGCCACCATTTAGTAATAGGCTCAGAGCCCAGATAGGTCTGCAGTAATATGCTATTGGCACTTCTGATGTACTAGGCATTTGACGGTGGACAGGTGAGCAGTGATTTTTAACCGAAAAATGACGTGAGGCACCTGTGTTGTGAACTACACTGCCTTTGGTCTCTTTCTGCCATATGTTAGCCCAGGGAGCCCTGCATGTGAGACAGGCTAACATTAAAGACTCAAAGCTCATGCTTGATGTGTTTTATTTTAAGCACAAAGTGATATGACAGTTTTTGGCACCCACAGCACTGCTAGGCATTGCTAAGCGATCACAATTTGGAATATCATAACAGCTTTGGTAGATAATATATGGATGTCCAGTTTTCATATTTTTAAATTTGAATCCCAGTAGTTTCTAAGTTATTTTTTATTTCATTTGCATATTTTGCAGTGGTAACAAGATAATGTAATTTGTTTATACTTCAACACCTGTAGAGTTACTGTAAGTATTTTTATAAAAGCCATATAAAAGTTATACTTGATGACTCAGTACAGATCAGGTTAGTTCTTTTTCAGGAATATTATGAAGACACTGAGACATGGACTCTGATCCTCCGGTGTCTGCAGTGGATAGGCGGGTGTCAGTTGGGGGAGGAGTCTGCTGGGGGGGGGGGGGGTGCTGGGGGCAGGGCTGAGAAGAGACCGAAGGGACTGGTTGGGTTTTTGCCATTACTTGTTGCAGGCAAACATGCCTTGAGAATGTAAATCCTTGGGTCATGCCTCCCCACCTCCCAATGCCTCTGTGTCTGTTTGGTTATGGCACTCCCCCATTTCAGTCCTCCACTGAGAAAAAGACATCCATTGACCACTTTAAGCAGAAGGGTACAATGCGTTCTTAAGTGAAAATCATGCCTATTCAAAAACATGGCTCCTATAAGCAATGTTGTTCAGTGTACACACAACTGACAGGAAAGGAAACGTTTATCTTTTGCTCTGTATAAGCCTCTGTAAGTACCATCTTAATTTTAGGAAAACTGACTAATGACCATGTAAGCACTAGTAAGAATATATGTTCATATACTATTTCATATAAATGAATATAATAATGAACAATTAATCAAAAGGCAGATGTTTGCTCATTTCAAGTTAGAAAACAGGATTCAAGAGCATGTACTGAATGTTGGGATTCATGAGCATGCACTGAGTGCCAGGATTCAAGAGCATGTACTGAGTGCTGGAATTCAAGAGTATATACTGAGTGCCAGGATTCAAGAGCATGTACTGAGTGCTGGGATTCAAGAGTATATACTGAGTGCCATGTTCTCAGTGTTTGTCCCTTTTCTCCTCATTAGTGATACCTGGGTACTTGCTTAAACACCGAAACTGGTTATACTGATTGTGAGTCATAATTTGCACTGATTGGTGCACCTTTTATGTCTCTATCAACAAAATGTTACTACATCTAATGCAAAATTAATTTAATGCTTTGATGCTTTGCTATGTTTAGTGCTAAATGCTAACAGAGATGGTCAATTACTCTGCAAAGAGATGATGGAATAGGTTCAAATTCAAACAGTTTTTTTCTGGGGGGGAGGGGTGTTACAAATTATATGTTCCATGTGCCTATTTTAAAATCAAGCACACTAACTTACACACAAGCTAACTTATTTAAAGACCACTGTTCAGATCTTTTGTTTAGGGCATGTAAAATACTAGGTGGTTGACTTTAAGTCAAACAGCGGCTTTGAAACACTCTGACAGAGCTTCACACTCTTTGATGATTTTATTGCACTTGCATTTAGATACGGCCCCATCTTTCACACCTAGCCCCGTAGCAACTTAGCAGCTGCCAGGTCTGAAAGCTCAGAGACCTTACACACTTTGCCTCTCTCCATGATTAATTAAAGTGTGGGTTGCTTGGTTACCCCTTTTCAGATTTGCTTTTCACACACGAGATTTTATCATGAATGTGAAGAAAGCATGAAATAGCCTGTTGCACTGGTCATCATATTTGAGGCATGGCTTTTCTGTAAACAACACAGATTTACAGTGCACATTAACAGACATCACACGGGCCAATCCGCGTCAGTGAATTAAGCAAGCCATCAGAAAGCATACTGTGACCACACTGGCCTCCCTCCAGTGCCGAGACAAGTTGAGATGATGACCTGTGTGCCAGATGAAGCACAGTCCCCACCCTCTCTCACCCCACCCCACTCTTGCATCTCTGCCGATCTGGATGGAGCTGCGTTAACTAGGCTGTATTCATATTTCATGGCCGTATCTGCAACCTGTCCAAGCCCACAATGATTAATCCAAGAAGCCCTTTCATCAAGTCATGAAAAATGTACGAGGCCCCACCGAATGACTCGCTTCAGCTCGCGGGCATATGGGCAGAGTTCTGCCTCCACAGCTCCAGTTCAGAAGACGTTAGCCGCCCTGGCGGCTACCCGACAGGCTGGCTTCACACTGCGCTTGATTCACTGGTGTTTCTAAAGAGCAGATAGAAGGAAAAGCGTCTTTTTGAGGTGTCCTGTATATGGGCTCGCCATGTGTTTGTTGATTTTGATCAGCTGTGGTGAAGCAGCAGCCTTAAAGAAATCTCCCAGAACAAGTGACCTTTACGTGAAGAATGCAGGGTTACCCGAGCCTTCTGCGCCAAAGCTAATTTTTGGTACACGATTTTCACACGCAGAACTCCCCTGGTCGCCTAAGTCCTCAGAAAATATCAGGGCTATTTGGAATTGAATAAATGGTGTCACATTCAATCCTGCTCCTCTTTCTACCCTTTACTTTTCAATGCGAGAGGAGTTTTCCATCATCGAATCCAAACGTTTTGAATGTACCATGTCATGGGCCCCGGAGAAATGTGGGATATCTTTGGTAGGGGCAGTCTGCTTACACTCTGTGTGTCTGAAGGAGCTTGTCTCCCTCTCGGAAAACCTGCTCTTCGGACTGTGCAGGAGGGAATGGATTTCCTATCAGGATACAAGCAAGGACATAATTAACCACTAACACCCTGTCGCCAACACACATGCCCGCACACACTGTACACAGTGCATTTAGTGCTCTCCTCTTGATCACAAGAGTCACCCAGAGGATGATTTTCAAAGTCGTCAAAGGAAACATCAACTCTGAGATCATTTTCTGTCAAGATTTGGTGAAGCAGACGTGTCGGCACATTCTCTCAAACCCGGCTCGCTTGCTCTGGGATCCGGATCAGGTGTTTATGCAGCAGTTCCTAGGGGACATGCTGGACTGAATTTAACTTGGTTGGCTAATGTTGCCAAGGCAGCAAAAGGAAGGCAACACAAGTGAGGTTTTTTTGGGGGGGGGGGGGGGGGGCTGTTGGCAAGCTTCATCCTGAGTAGCTAACTTTGTCATTCTTAATAGCGGAGCCAAATAATCATGAGTCACAGTGTAATTAACTCTTCAGCTCTGTTCAGTTGATCCTTTTCATGCTGCTATTTATCAGACTCGGCTATTTTTAGGACAGAATTGGGAGCGAAAATACGTCAACACCAGCATTCCGCTAAAACCCACAGTGGCCCAATGCACTGTGCTACTCTCTGCCTGGGAAGACGCTATTTTTATTCTACATTCTCCTACAGGAACATTTAAATAATATTTTAATTTTGTTAATTTGGTAATACATATATGGAGGGGGAGGTGCTGATTCACTATGGGCCTCATACAAGGTAAGTGGTCAAATCAAGAAAATGTGAGGCATAATGGATTTACTATTTACCATAGCAGGAGCTAAAGGCAAACTTGTAATGATAAGTAAATGTAAATCAGTAAATCAGTGGGACACCATTAGTGGAGGGGTTACTCTATGGTAAAAGCAGAGCTTAAGTGGTTTAGCCTAACCTAAGTGGAAGCACAGAGGATAGAGAGAACTGGGGAGAAACACCATGGTTCTAAGATCCTGCTGTAGTCACTCCAGCAAGTGGGGACACTGAAAGAGGATAGAGCACATTAATAACAGTAGACGGAGCTGCCAGTCACTTTAATCAGGGGCTGACCGAACGGAGCAGACAGCTGACAGACTCCCCTGAGCCCCTGCCTATGTAGCTAGGTGGTCTGTGATAGAAAGAAAGAGACACAGAGAGAGAGAGAAAGAGAGACAGAGAGAAATGGAGATAGTGAGGGTGAGGGTAAGGGGTGTTGCAGAAGCTGCATAACTCCATAATCTCCACTCTCATCTCAACTAATACTGGTGTTAACTCAGGAAGCAAGACATAATGGGTTTTTTTGTTTTGTTTTTAAGTTAATCTTGTATATAAAATTCTTAGATTTCTTACAGGTGCTAAAGTGTGATTATTCTAATCTTTTAATTATACTAATCCAGGTCCCGATCTACTGATTTACACAGTTAACACATCAGATAGCTAACGCATAATTAACAATTTCATAATAAATTGAGACCTCTAACCTAATATGTCACTGCTGGCTAATGCACATAGAAAACACTGGTGATGTCAGTCACATGTGAAAAAGTGTCTCTTCCAGAGATCTTTTGCTCCTGCAGTGATGTCAAGAAGCTGTTTTTAAGTGTTTCTTTCTGTGTAGATTAGAGCCAGACTCAATCAGTCAAAAACACCTTGAGTGTGCAATTGTGAAGCGGAGTTTTAATTAACTGGCGCTTACAGAACGTTTGATTATAGGTCTCCTCTGCATCCAAAGGTTCAAAGATCGGCAACAAAATGGATAAACACTCTCAGTGTACCAAGCTTACTTTTTGTCCTTTTAAAAACATTTCTAAACATATAAAAGAATCAAGTTTCTTAGTAGTAGAGCTATGTGTGCTTTTACACATAGCATTCCTTGCTTGGTGGTCTAAACCTGAATGTTAGATTACACATATTATGTAACTCATGACCACATGTATTTGCATAGATTTAGAAATTTCCCTTAGAAGGTTTTTTTGAAACTTGGAAAATTGGAAAAGCAAACCTTTGGCCGTGTCATGGATAAATCTTTCCTTCTAAAGTCTCTGCAGGTGGTAAAGCCTTAAATGTTAATTCCATGTGTTTAGATGCTTATATTAGCTGCCCTTTAGCCCCACAGGTCCCCTCATTATACCATCCATCCCAATCATCCACTACAACCCTGCCGTCTTTGTCTGTTAAACCCCATGCTTGGTTATAAACATTCTATAACGTAATTGATTATTGCCCATTAAAACATGCTGAACTCTCCCAAAGGAGTCTGCTCAATAAATCCACTGGGCAGTGGTGCGAAGGGACTAATCATGTTTCAGGAGATCAAAAGCACTGCGACAGGTTGCTGCCCACATGGGGTCCACTTTGGGACCATTCCCCAAAGACCACCAATGTGTAATAAACATTCCAACCTCAGGCAAACAAATACACATGTAAATGAACCCTTGGACCATCCCTCCACAAGAACTTTCAAATGCTTCTTTTGTCACATCACACAGCCACCCTTACTGGCCTTTGAGGCTTACTGCCACTGAATGGTCCATGTTTGGGAGCATCTGTGCAACCCCCCATCCTCCAGACACACACACCAACCCCCCACACGCTAGCATACAATTGAGCTTTACAGGAAATATATGTGCATATTCAGCCCACGAATGACTGAAAATAACAGCAAAACATTTCCATTGCATAACATGGTGGCTGATTATTAAGTTGCCTCTTGTGTAGAAAAGCGGCACACTTTGGCGAGCTTTAAAAAGCCATCAGGACAGAATAGAAGGTTGGCTTTTCTTGTGAGATAGTTGAATTATAAGGAGGCAAACCAATGACCGTTATTAAAAACTCGGGTCTTTTCCTAGAGTTCTCTTAATTAGAACTTCTGTATTATAACAGTGTTACTATACTGTTATTCAGATGGACTGCTTAGTGGTAATGGTTACTCCTCCCTCTAAGCTAGTCCCAGACAATCATCTTTGCTACAATTTTTCTTGCATTGGTTTTGGTATTGTTGTGTCTTTAGTTTAAAAAAATAGATTTTCCATAGAACAAGTACTTAGGATAAAAATCACCCTCAGTTTTAAAGCTTCATCCATTTAGCAATGATTAATAGATCCTTCCACAGAAGACAACCTGCTGCAAATTAATGATTTGCTCATTCACTCTTTTTGAATTGTATTCAAGAACATCCTGACATTCAACAACCAACTCAGCAGAAGTACTGATTGTATTGTCACAATTTTCTGAATATTGGAATGTGCTCAGAAAACGCCATGGCTCTCGGTATTCCATCTTTGCCGAAAAACAGATGCATCTGCCGTCAATCCCGGTGACACTGGGGAGGAGGGGGGGGTTAAAAAGATGGAAGACCCAGCACGAACTGTCCTTCTGCCTGCAGAGATTCCTGCCCAAAAACAGGCTTCATTCACTAATCTAAGTTTTAAACTCGCTTGCGATGCATTGGTTGTAAACCAATTGAGATGAACTGTCTGATGGCAAAGGCGAGGTTGTGGCACACAGTGCAGTTGCCTGTCTTCAGAGGAGAAGGCTGTCACAAAAAGCCATACAGCCCCATGGGCTTATTGGCAAATCTCCCTCCCGATGTGCATGCTCTGTCCAATCAGATGTATGGATTTAGACTCAACTGACTACGTCTTTGGTCTGGGCTGCACCAAAGATGCAACTGCAAGTAGAACAACCTTTTAACAACAACAAAAAAATCCTTTTTATCAGGTCAGTCTTGGTCCATTAGGAGCATTTTCCTTTTTGTGCAAGGTTACCTGATTGTGAAAGCTAAACATAATCAGTGCTGTCATGTCACACTGTCTCTGGGGCAAGATGGGGTCAAGTGGCTCACATAGGCTGATAAGGGTTTATGGAGAGCCGGCAAACTTCGGTACAAGGCAGACGCTAATAGCTAGGATAGAACCAGAAGCGCTCTAGTGCTGCTAGCTGGTTTTTGGAAAAAATAATTCCATATACACACCAATGAGCTCTGACCTCTACAAAGGTTTATACAATAGTGCTTGATATACCACCCTATTTTGGTAATACAAGGTTTATTGTATACATTATTTCCATTGTATTTATTTATTTCTAAAAAAAAATATATATATATATATTTATTAAACCTTATATTACCAAAAGATGATTTATCTGTTTATAAATAAATTAATAAATGCATTACAGTTAAATGGATTTGCACTCCTATATTTGAATCTCAGAACATTCTTTCTTTAATATGAATGATATTTTTGGCAATTTTGTAAGCAACACAACATATTTCATCCTTTGTAACTTATTGCATCAGTCATTAACGTGTTAGTCAAAGACCTGTAGTGCAGTCTATGTACCAGCACTCCTAGGCAATGATGCAACAAAAGGTGAGTGGATCTGGGTGCTGGGGCTCATAGCACGGTACCTTAGTGCATGTTCACTTTAAGTGCATGCTAACCTTAGTGCACGTTCACCTTAGTGCACATGCACCAGCTGCCTTCTACAGCCTCCTTCCCCTGGGCAAGTACCATCTGATTAGAGAGGGGGAGCATGACAAATCTTCTACATTAAGCTCCAGGACCGCACTGACTCAGGACCGCCCTGAGCTCTCCCTCCACCGCTGTAAGTGTATATCCCCTCTGCTCTAAGGTCAGCAGGCCTGCACCTCCATGCTGAGCATCCCGGCTTGAAATGCGAGACGCAGCCAAAGCTCAGCAGAGAAGATGGAGTCAAACTCTGGGATTGAGGGCATTAAAGGGCCAACGTAGGGATGGGCTGGGGAGAAACAGCTGAATGTGACTGAGGATCGAACCCAGTTAATAGTTCATGCACCTTAAAGTAGATTTGTCAGCTAATACTGTCACTTTTTTCACCACATTTTCTGAATAATTCCATTCTTCCACTGCATCAAAAACGTCACTTTGCTTAGTAGAAATCCTAACATTTTTTACTGAATAATGTTGGAGAAAGCACTTGATATTATTCAAACTCACTTCTAATGCATCCATCACAAGCAAGTATGGACCTTTCAGGCCATGTTATACTAAGGTGGATGTAATTATGTGCTCTTTAAAGTAAAACCCACAGCACTGAATTTCAAAAATGCAAAGACTTATAGCTTGGCTTTGCAGAGATGCATCCATGTGTGCATGTGTGCGTGCATGTGTGTGTGCGTGTGCGTGTTCATGTCCAATTGTGCGTGATCCTTTGGGGTGATTCGCTCACCTCAGTAGTGAATAGTGCCACTGAATCACTCATAAAGCCTGCATCTGAGCAATTCAGTTTCTGATGAGAGCTTGATTACACTTCACAGACTAAACAAACGGCATATACAGACGCAAAAACAACAAAAAACAGCACCCGCAGTACATACATCAATATGTATATGAACAGAATAGGATGAACAGCACATGAAGAAGACTATAGAGAGAATGGAGAATGTTTCTCTGCAGGCTTCTATTTAGCCATGGATGGGTGAACAGAGCGCTCGCCTGAGTTCAGCTACTGCCGTTTGAGTTGCATTGGAGGGTCCGCCGATTGTATTATTGAAAACAAATCATGCGTTTGATTTCAGTTCTGGCGCCGGCCAGCAGGTTGTAGAGCCATTTTGGTTCCCCCAGCCGTGGTTTAATGGCTCTCGGAATCGCTGTGGAGAAGAACGGCTGGGATCCCTTTCTCTGGGTGCCAGGGCAGTCGATGTCACTCGCCTCCCTATCGCTGCACTCTCACCTCCGCTTATTTTTACAGCCCTGCTTTGAAACGGGGCCCGTAACAAGAGCTGGGGGTACAGCTGCCACCTCCCGCGCACTTTGCCCAAATATGTCAACAAGCGCGGAGGGAGCAATCGAAATTAGCCTGCAGCAACCTCACCCACCCTGTGTAATGGGTTTGGACTGTGAACGGGTACGGAGAAGGCAGAGGGCATGGTGGGAGTGGCTACTTAGCGGGCCCGGGACCAGATCCGCTCAGTGGGTGGGGGAAGAAACTCTCCAGACCACACATACTCATGGCATCCAGCTCATAGGGGCGCCTCGGGTCACTTTCCACCTTGTGTCACTTTCCACACTGAAACACAATAACACACGCGGACGCATACCGCACACTGCAGGGGACAGACGGCCGATAGCTTATAGGTCGGGCTTGGACCCTACCCCTTTCCTGACCCAGCACTTAGAGGTCAGACAGCATGCTATGTCCGCAACACAAACTGGGATCAAATAAACTGTTGAATCCATTGCATATACATAGAACAGAACACACTTCCCTGACACCACTCTCTCTATGGAGCTTTTTTGTTTTTGTTATTTTTTATTTTTTATTTTTTGTTTTTCTTATTTTAATTCTGCTTAATCTCAAGTAAATCCACACAGCCTGCTGGCTACTCCTCCGGCTGCGTGGTGTTTGACAGCTTGACAGCTGAAGCTCACTGAGATGATGTCTGCAAGTGATCTGGAATTTTTATTTACTTTACCTCAAATACCAGCCAGCTACAACAACACTTGGTGCAAAAGAACTAGAGGAACTGTTAACGGAAATTCTTTTAATTATTCCTATTGGGCGTTGTTCTCTGATATTCTTTCTTTAGTTGTCAGCTCTTGGGGACTGGAGACCCTTTCATATTCTCTTGAATAATAAGTCAGTGTCTCACTGTCTGATTCCTAGTTTCTAATGGTATTTCTTTGTCGCCATTCAGAGTTGAGCATCCCAAAGGCATTGCCTTATAATCACCTTTAGTGTCTGAGAATGGTGAAAGTGATATTGCCTTGACCGTCTTACCATGGGCACAGTGGTGCATATGGAAAAATCACTCTTGAATACATCACGCCAGGTCTAACCTAGTTTCCCTTTTCTCAAAAAAACCCCAAAACTGCAACCTTTATCTCTTTCAGTAAATGCAAAATGCACACATCTCTGGCCTCATCTGGCCTTAAATACTAATGTGTCAGTCATGGCCTAGATAGGGCAATGTCACTTCTCACATGCATGTGAAATCTGGTGGACCAGCCTTGCGCAATTGTTCATTTAATCATGCCTCTCACCACCTCACTGCCTATTCTAGCCCAAACACCCCCCCCCCCCCATCTATGTGGACCAGGGTGATAAAGGCAAATAGATCTATCATGTCGCCTGTGATGGTCTGAAGCCTAGTAAAAATGGAAATGCCCTGGGAAGCTAATGAGCTCTGCAATACTGTTGATAGTCCCTGTAATCTCCCTGCTTTTCACAGACAAATGCACTTAACACCTCCCAAATGCTTTGGTGGGAAATATACCATAGAGGATTATTCTTGTCTTGGTTGGAGAGCTGGCCGCCCAGTGACCCTGAAGAATGAGGTGGAGGAGAGTATGGAAGAAAGAGGTGTGTGGGTAAAGAAAGGAATGCTCTAGAGGTTCCTTTATTGTTCTGAAGAAGCATACCCCCATCATTGTTGTTTTTATTTGTTTTTTATACTGGATTCAAATCTGGGACAGATATTTCAGGTGTGTAGTCAGCAAATAAAGTGGAAAAAAGTTTGAGCTTCTTTAGATTGCTCCATAGTGCATCGCGTCACATTTGGAAAATAGCAAACAGAGTGCATGTTTAACAGAGTGCTTTCCGAGAGCTTTTTGGCACATTATGAGCAGAGTCGCCTTTCCTGCAGGAACTGGTTTATGCATTTCGATTTCCCCAGTAATAACTTAGAACATCATGAGTCGATCTACAGAACCAAGTCATCTGGTTCTCACAGATGGTAGTCGGGTTGATTTTCTGTTTGTTGGTTTGTTTTTGTCTCACGCCTTAGCTACATGCCTAACTGCTTAACATGTCTGACATGCCTAACATGCATAACAGGCCTAACATACCTACCTGCCAATCATAATCCTTTATTAACATGCACAAAGGAATGCTCACCAAACCAAGAAAGGGGTGGCACGCATTCAAGGGCACATTGCTAAAAAAATAAATAAATCATTGCACAAAAAACAGGTCCTGTAGCCCCACCCCCTCCACCTTGGGTGTCCCAGCCCAAAGCTGGTGTGTCTTTGAGCCTGGGGACCTCCACAGAAAGGTCTGCGGTCTATTTGGGGAAGCTGATCCCAGAGCCCCAAAGCTGGGTAGGCTGATTGCGGACTCTGGTTCACTGGGGGATTTGGCTGGCTTCATCCTCCACCCTTGCTCTCCCTTCTCCCACTTTGTCTGTGAGTGATATACTTCCATGGCTGAGAAGAAAATAGAGCGAAGGCTTTGAGGAGATCCCAGGGGGCAGCCAGCGTGAGGGAACCTCCAGCGTGATGGAACAACCAGGGCAAGAAAACAGCCAGCACAAGGGCACAGCCAGTGAAAGGGAACAGCCAAGCTAACAAAACAGCCAGCGCAAGGGAGCAGCCATGGGTGAGAGAATAGCCAGGTTAAGAAAACAGTCAGTACAAGGGAGCAGCAAGGGGGAAGGAACAGCCAGGGTGAGGGAACAGCCAGAATATGTTGCCGGAGGGCCTCAGCCATGCGCCTTATTGCATCCCCTGGCTTTCATGTGACATCCTCCCCAGCCAGGGTCAGCTACTAAAACCACTGCAACCATCAAGAAGCAGAGGGCGGGGCTTAATGAGATACACTCTAGGAAGTCTGGGTCATTGACCTGAGGTTGTATGCTCATTTCAATGCTGACTTGTAGAATTGTAGACTTCAGTTTGGTTTTTGCTATGCTTGATATCAAGCGGATGGGGATGAGAGGGACCTTGGGGGAGTCGGGGAATTTGAGGCTAGTCCAGAAGATTTCTATTTAACATTTAGAGCATGTTTGGAACTTAGTAGTGATGTGCGTTACGGTGTTCATGTTCACCAACAACTACTTGATCACCTTGGTCTATATTTGGGAATAACATGTAACATTTTTTTCATATACTGTATAAAATGCCATCAGTGACAAAAATGAAGTCCTGTGGCAAAAAAAAAAAACATTCAGTGATGAGGTGGAACCAGAGCGGATAGCGCAGCGCGTGAGTCCAGTGAGTCGCGCAAGGACCGTGTGGAAGGGATGGTTGTTGGTGCTGTACATCCCATGGTGCAGGTGGAGGTCCCAACATATTTCAATTAATAAGCTCCATGGGGCACCTCCATTGCGTCAAGCGAGACAC
Source organism: Electrophorus electricus (assembly GCF_041902795.1). NCBI lineage: Eukaryota > Metazoa > Chordata > Actinopteri > Gymnotiformes > Gymnotidae > Electrophorus > Electrophorus electricus. Next base: position 4,801,199 of record NC_137518.1, read on the forward strand.
CTTGCTTGCTTCATCCGTTTAGCATGGGGGCAGGGAGCAAAGTGGCTCTTGTGTTATGGACACAGGACCTGTGTTTGAGGGGCTTTTTTTGGTTCCTGTTTTTTTTTTTTTACAGTGAGAGAGGCAGTGTCAAATATGCTCTGTCAAACGTAGCTGCAACTAAACCGAAATGGATAGAACAGTAAAATAGAATATTTGCAACTCACCAGGGGTGGGATGCTTCTGTAGTGGGGGTTCGGGGTGGGGGGGGGGGTGAATGAATGCTCCAATAAAAATGCAGGAGTGCTCACCTCTCTCGAAGGCCCCCAACCCCTCTCCCCCAAGCTGCATTCTGGGTCACCTCACAACTCCTGAGGGAAATGTCACAACTGCAAGTAACATGTAAATGTAAATGAATTCATTAAATTGAACTCAGAGGCACTTTGCTAGCAGTGAACAACAGACTGATGGCTGAGCTTTATTCTAGGACACAGGGGCTTGGGAGTTAACTCCATCAAAAGCCCTCCAGTGAGCTTAGCTCATTATACCCTGATCCCCATGCTTTACTATTGTGTTGGCCATTGCACAACATGGCTGCAGAAACTGAGCACTAAGATAACACAAGGGTTAAAAATAAGACATGCAATTTACATTCTTATTCATCTGAGCTTTAGGAGCAGACCATCACCCCCATCAGCACCAGTCTGTTGTGGATACGTATTGCTTAACCACTCCCACACATATGTGAAGCAACTTCCTGCAGGTTGACCGTTTTTCTTTCTGTATTTATTTATTCATTTATTTTTCAGCCCTGCAAGGCTGAAGCAATCGCTGTGGCCGCAGCAGGAAGACTAACGCTCCCTATCTGTAAGCGCAGGCTGGCGAGCAGACTCCTTCGCCGGCATCACAGTGCTCCAATACGCACCCCCCCCCCCCAATACCTCCCCTAGGCATAAAGCGGCTGTATCGCGGTGCCGGGTGCAAGGGATGGCAATGGTTGCACATGCTTGCTAGTGGCTGTGCGCCCAGAATGACTTCACGGATTAACTGAAGGCGGCCGAGGCATAAAGCCTTCCACAGCGCTGCCTTGAGTCAGAGCACTAGGGTGAGGCGAGGCACTACATACAGAATGCAAAGTAGCTACTGAACACTGGACTTTGCACACACACTTTTTTTTACTTATATTATAATTTATATTTCTTTGAGGAAACATCAGAGGACTACATCAATATATTGCAAAGTGGGCACAAATTGTACTAAATTGGCCCCAACTCAATATTCCTGCAGTGTGGTTTACCATGTCAGTATTCAAAAAAATAAAAATAAATAAACATTGTTAAACACTTAAAGTTAATAAAACTGGTTTCCTAACTTTACAGCCTCCAAGCCTTGGGTTATGTCACAGTATGCCTAACAGGCATCTTTTCCTGGATGGCAGAGATGCCTATTAGAATGGCAGGTTATCACTTGAAGCTAAATCTCAGCAAAATCAAACTGATATATATCACTGGAGATTTTTCCGCAAGTCAAGACCTTGGGATGTCACTAGAGAACTCTAGGATCCCTTTAACTAGGGATGCAAAGCAAGCAACCTTTGGGTAACTGTATCATCATCTCACCATCTTGTTAACATCTACTACAGCATTAGGAAAATCCAGGCATTTCTGTCCCATAGAATCCAGTCAGATGCTGATTCAGTCCCATACCATCTTGAGAGTGGACTACTGCAACTCATTCCTGTCAGGTTTTCTCCTGGCTGTGGCTGTGTGGTGCATTTTCAACCTCTCAAAGTTATCCCATTATCACCTCCTTGCTGCATTTCCTCCACTGGCTCCCTGTATCAGCTCGCATCAGATTTAAACATTGTCACTGATCTACAAAGTCATACCTGGACCAGTTCCCATGTACCCACCCAAAAGCACTAATCAAAGCCTGGTCTGCAGAACACTACTTTCAAGCCTCTAGTCTGGCTAGAGTCTGACTAGACTCAAACCACCATCCATCAAGACACAAAGAAGACATGCATCAAGACATTGATGCTGTACATATAGGACAACGAAAACTGAAGACCTTCATCTTCACTGAAAGATGCATTTAGAAAAAAACTTTTACTGTTTTCTGTCCCACTTTAGTCAGGGCTTTAGCCCAATATTATTCTTGACACTAACCTATGTGTCAAGACTCTATGCTAGCATGAGGATATGTATTTGATAGTACAAAGGACTTCTGTAAGTTGCTCTGGACAAATGTTATCGATGTAAATGTAAAGGTGAGAATAAAAGATTAATTCACACAAAAATTGCTCTTGTGACTAATAAATTACATCCATAATACAAATTCACCAGGACATACGGTCCATTCATTTCCCACAGCATTGCATTTTGGTAATAGATGGTGCATTGCTTGCATATTCAATTTGTTTATTAAAAGGTATAAAAAAAAAATACTACTCTATTTGAGAAAAAAAACAAACACTCAAGCCAACCCAAATAGCATTGGCTATTTTAATTTGTGGCTTCTGATCTCCATGACTGTCACATAGCTGACTCTTCAGCCTGACTCCAACACATTCTGTCTGTCATACACTCTTTAGTATCTGTTGTTCCAGCTGAAGTATCCTCCAAACTTTTTAAGCTATTTTTCAGTACCATCACCTCCTCTACCACTCTTCTGACAAGATCTGCAATTCCTGGCTATAAATTTTAGCAGATTGGCTCTCAAATCATGGCCATGCAGACTAACTGAGATTCTGTCATTATGCTTGGCGTGATACCCTAACCTTGTTGCTGTGTTTTTACAGACAGGTAGCTGGGCTGGGACCATTAATGAGTACATTTAGTTTAAGAGGTTTAGTCTGTTTCACCTCCCCAATTCCCCACCCCCAGAAGACCCAGGTCTGGTGATCATGGAAGCCCACGGGAAAACCCTGACCCCTGCCTCGCTCACGTCTGTTCAGAAGTACCTGCTGTATGTATTCAAGCCTCCACTGTACGCTCACCCACCGCTGAGCCAAAGGTGAAAAGCCTCTCTACAATGCATCACAGTTACTGATCTTCAGCTACACTTGCTTCCTACTGAACGTAACTGTGGGTTAGCAGCTACTGTATAGCCTTCCTTTGGGAAATGTCATATGGCTTGGAATATAGAAATAGACACGCCGCCTGCCCTTCACTTCTCTGCTTGTTACAGTATGGTGTATGGTGGTGCTTCTAGGCAGGGCTTGTAATGGGAATGGGAACCATTTGCTGGAGAAGGTGATGGCCTGAGAGAAAATGTCAAAACGAGCTAAGCAGCCCAGTAATGATTCTAGTGATAGCAGTAGTATCACCACTCCTGATCTCCTCCTGGTCCCTGCCCTCCCATGGCGATACTGCCGGGTTTATCCACACGAGCCTGGAACTGGGCCCACCAGGCTCTTTAATTACTTCATTAATTTTAATCAGATCCAATTAATTACAATTTTCTCTGGCCCATCGGAAGCCCTAGGTGCGCTGACCACACCGGGAGACCTTGTGAGTCTTGTGATGCGTAAAAAAACCTCCAACTCCCTGAACAAAAAAAAATCAATTATTTCTATGAGCCAAACAGAGCCTTTAGTTATTCAGTAATTATTCCCTGTATGCCATGTGTCTAGGATACTGCTCCAGCATTTAAGGATGTCTGACCCACAACACACTGCTTGGCACATGGTTAAGCCACTGAACATGTCGCAAAGTCGGTGTCTCACGTGAGGGGGAGGTGACACACGTCACAGAGGAGGATATGAAACTTTGTGAACAGGTTAGAAGGCCTTTGGGAGCCCTTCAGTTGTTCACTTCCATCTGTACTGACTGTAGTGCACCATACATGCAGCCTCGCAGGACATATGTGTGCATATCCGTAAATGCATAGAACCCATGAGCAGCACTGCTGTGAGAAAAATCAGTCACATTGCTGTTTCAGATACTTCTGGATTGGGACACCTATTAAACATAATATAAATCCAAATGAAAATATTTGAATTGCAATGTAAAGCAAATCATGTGAATCAAACTAAAGTAGCCAATTAACAATTTTAATAAGAATAAGAATGCCAAACTGATGCACTACTCAAGCATTATAACTTTGCTCTATTGCACACAAGGACACACACATAACCTCACACACACACCCACTCGAACAGCCACACCCCCCCTCCCCATACACACAAAAAAAAAAACCCACACACAAATGATTAACGCTGCAGTAATTTCTTTGTAATTGATCTCTTTAACATGCTGGTGCCTAATCTCAAGTGGCACAGTTGCTTTTGGCTGCAGGTAATATGAAGAGCTTTATTTCGAAAGGCAAACAAGCTGATATAAAATATGCTCCAAGTAATGTGTTTGCACTGCTGAAACCATCATCTCAATAATGTGCAACCAAATGTAATTAAAAGCCAGCTTGATTACAAAGACAACAAAAAGCACTGTAAAATAAAATCTGTTTGTGGGTTTATCTCGCAGTGCCTGGAGGTAACCATTAAAATATTTTATTTTATTTAAAAAAAAAATTTTGTACATGCAATGTGTAATAAAACTTAAACTTCAGATAAGCTCTCTAAGGTTGGGACCTAGAAAAAAAACACAAACCAGATCCCCATCACTCTGTCTTCCTATAAGCAGCCAGCTGCTCTCCTTCTGAATGGTTAAGACATCTCAAAGTGCCATTACATCAGTAGGTTGACAGAATGCAGGTCCACTGTGCGCTGGAGGGCTGGAAGCTTTCACCATGCTCATGAAAGCACCTGTGATACATGTCTGTGGGAAAGGAGAGTCTGAGGCAGACGGTATGGTGCAAGCTCCATTTTATGAACGCTGAAGCAAAAGAACAAATGACATATATCGAGCAACAAAAAACCAAAACGAACCATTTCCTGGCAGATAGTGCTCTTTTCACCACTGCATCGGTGCTAGTCATGCAGGGTTTGTGTGGTTTTTCTCTCTTTCTCTCTCTCCCTCCCTCCCAGGAAAAAAAAGAGTTTAAATAGGCTATTCCAAACAATGAACAGGTGCATCCAATATCAATTATCTGTTGAATCAACCTGAGAGCTTGTTCGCCTCACAGACAATGCTCAATCAAGGCCCTGCTCCCAGGGCATCATTACCATATCAGTATATTATCACATATAACTGTAATGATCATTAGGATCATACAAGCTGTTGTTTGGCCTCTGCTAAAGAAAACTTGACTTCTTGATTTAACAGTGCACAATTGCAGACTAGATATTTAACCTTCCGTTTCTTGGCCAAATAATTGATAAGGTACTATCCATTAAGTTAAAATGATTATCTCAACCCAAATAATATTCATGAAATATCTAGTTTTCTGGTCTTCCATTTTGCTGATTCAGCACTTTTAGATATTTTAATGATTTGAGAGTTAATAGGGACTGTGGTAGCATGTCTGTCTTGTTTCTACTAGATCACAGTGCTGCATTTGACATAGTTGCCCACCTGTTTCTCTTGACCAGTTGATAAGTCTGCTTGGTACTTGGTAGGTCTGTTGGTAGGTCTGCTTGACTCAGACTGGATTAGATCCGATCTAAGTGGCTGTGAGTGTTATGTTGCATTGGGCATTTATTGGATATCATAAAGTATCTAGAAAGACTCTCATAAAAGTTGATTCTGGCAGCCTATTATTTAACCTCTATATGCTTCTCCTAGCTGCTAGAATTAATAAATGTAACATTTGCTTTTTATGCAGAGGTAATGCAGAAATTCCTACATGTCTTTTGGCTCTTTGTCTGAATGAATTAATGTCCCAAATGTTCCAAATTTTACTGCGGTTAAACCAAACTAGACCTCCTGTTTAGTAGAAACAAGGTTCAGGGAAAGATCCACTTATTTATTTATCCAATTGGTCTGTAATGTCCAAAAATTACGTCAAAAATCTAGGGGCATTTTAACCATGACCTCAGTTTCTAAAACCACATCAGTAATGACAGTAAACAGTGTACTATCACTTCCACAATATCTCTAAAGTCCATGACAATCTTTTCATTCCTGACAGGTACAAACATATCTGTCAAATAGATTAGATTACTGCAATCTTTTCTGACCCTCTCAAAAGCACTTGTGCTAATTAGGTGTTCAGAATGCTGCTTCCAGAATACTCGCATCATTGGCTGACCATAATCTTTTAGAATCATTTCTAAGATTCATTAATTTTTTAAATATCTTCATGGTCTTGCCCATTTTTGCATTAGCAAACTGATAATTTTCCATTTAGGTATTTTCCATTTAGATTACTCAGATAACATCATTTTGCTGCGACCTGGCTGAAGGTGTTGGCTCATTTGGGCTACTATGGCCCCAAGATCTGAAATTCTCCATCTACAAAAAACCTGAGAATCACGGATACTCTTAACCTAGTACTTTAAAAACCTTTTGGTACTACTTACTGACAGAGACAAGACAGAGTTTGTAATCTGTAAAAAAATTAAATAATAAAAGCTCACTGCATATCCAGAATCTTATATGCAGATGTTTAATACTATTGAATTGGCTGTTCACTCATTTGATTGTCTTTATCACGGTTTATTTGCACTTGGTATTTTAATCTGTTTTATTCTGTTGTATATTGTGGTCTTATTATTTACTATTTAACAATTTTTGCACTCAAATTAATTTAATTACTCAGTAATTTACCTTTAGGATACCTTAACTAACATTATGGTACTAGTTACTGACAGAGACAAGGCAGAGTTTGTAATCTGTAAAAAATATGCTTATCCAAGAGTGCAGTGATGCAGTAATAATGTTAATTACTTTAATAAGATTACTTATGGTTTAATAATGAAATGCATGGTTTATTAATGATACCTATCCTATATATAACATTAGCAAAGGGACCCTTTATATAAACCATCATCATTTTTAATTTAATCTCTTTAGGGCTCAGTTCAAAGAACAACTTTACCAATCCCAATCCTTACCATTCTTGTGCTTCACCTTTTTTTGTAATTAATGGTATAGTATTAATTTGATATCATATTTAAAGAATTATAGCATACATATAAGTACCATGGTACCACCGTTTCTTTATTTTTCATGTTGAGAGAAAGGGACATTTACTCGCTGATCCCCATGACCGACATCTACAGCATGACATAGGACTGTCATAGTCTCATAGGAATGTCACACAACAGCGACGGACGACTCGTGATGCAAAAGTCATATTCAGAATCAATATACACATTTAGCAATATGGAAAAATGACAATAACTATCAATATCTCAAGCTCCAGTTAATACTCAAACTGGAGTACTGGATCATTAACTACTCAAAATGACATAGAAGATCACGTATCTGGATAACGTTATGTACAAAAGAGGCACATGAAAGTGCCACAAACACAATATTACTAGGTGTATTATGTCCTTACAAATGTTGTTGGCACTTTAGGATGGTTTGTTTAATTAAAATAGACAGATGTCGAACCTGTTTTTCCCTCCTGAAATTAAGAAGCGCTTCAAATGCAGCCAATTCAGAACCCTTGTCCTAAGGCCACATGAGACTAACCTGCTCGAGAAACTCTCAGTTTGTCCCTACAAGCGGCTGAATTGCTGCCATAAAGTAATTGGCCGTCCCTCAGAGGCTGTTTCTGCATGATTCGATGGAATTATTTTTGCAGGGAAACCTGCTTCTCTTGAGCCTCACACTTCCAATTACTCACTTTATCTTGCTCTGTGCAGGGCAGCACAAATAGCAAAACAGGTTTCCCAGCCCTGGCCGCCAAAACGTTGTCATTAGACGGCTCTAAATTACAAATTGCAGATAGGCAATATGCGTGTTTATATAGGAAGCTGGGGAGCCAATTGATTATAGCGGGCTTGCTGTTATCTTGTGCTGTGCTGGCAACCTGGAGCCTGTTTCCACACGCACTAATGTCTTTTTCATTTGCACATTATGCTTTAAAACTTTTAAGGTTCACACTATGTCAGTCACAAAGAGGTCATAAATATGATTACAGAGAGCATTATCCCTGAACCTGGGATATTTTGTCTCTTGACAGATTAGGGGTAAGGCTATGTAATGCAAAATTGTTTGTTGTTGTTTGTTTATTTGCCCCAGATGGCAGCTTGCATCTTGTTGTCTTTTGTAAGTAAGCTTAACATTCAACACAGAGATAAACAAGGCTGTAAGCAGCCTTTATGCAGTCAGTTCAGAGGCTTGAAACACCACTATTCCCAATGCCGACTCAAGTCATCACCCACAATGCATTATTCCCCTCAACCTAGAAGGAAATGCTGGAATGTAGTACGTGGTGGTTACAAAAGAGTCAAAATTATCTGAATACCGATAAGTTCAGGTTACCGGTTTCCTGTGGTGAACTTTAAATTAATAAAAACAATTACACCTGCATTTAAACTGTTAATATTATGCACTCTTAGAAGAAAGAGTAGGTTGTGAATTTTAAATGATGTCACACTCACATATACACACACGCTCACACAGTGTATGGCAGGTGAAGGTGTCTTGTCTAGCAAGTAAGGCTGTAAGTCTCTCAGTACAGTATATATATATATATATATATATATATATATATATATATACACACTGCAGATCAAAATTAGAGAACAATACACAGTTTGCTAAATTTCAAGGTCACTGTGTAGTCCTATGTGAATTTATCCTAAACAGGAGTAAAAGAGCAGTATTTTAAGCTTATTTCACGAGTTGTATATATTCTAAAGCACTGTATAAAAAACTTAAATGAGATAACTGAAAAAGAACACTGATCAAATTTAGAGAACAATTTCAGATACCTGCAATTTATTGGTATTAATCTGGCACCTGGTGCTAATTTCCTTAATTATCTGACAAACCCTATTTAACCGGCAGCCTAACTTTCCAGTTTTCACTGACTTTGCAAGATGGTGAGCCATTTCAAAGTGACTGAAACCCTTCGGCAGCAGGTTGTCCAGATGAAGGCCAAAGACGTGACCCTATCAGCCATAGCAAGAGAATTTGGTCAGTCCAAGTCTGTGATTTCTTGAATATTGCATCTTTACAACATCACAAACTCATTCAAGTCCCCCAAGAAGGCTGGTCGCCCACGAAAGACAAATGCAAGAGAGGACAGGATAATGCGGAGAATCTCCATGGGTAATTGGTTCAACACTGCAGATGGAATTGCTCGCCAGTTCAGCACTGAAGAAGAGACTGCAAGAAGAGTGGACCAAGAAGAGTGATTGGTGACTGTTTAGTTGTAATCTTTCTCTGTACTACAGTCATTGTTGTTCTCTAATTTTGATCATTGTGTTTTCTGCTGAATAAAGGTTTTATGTTGTAATACCTTGGATATTTTGTAAAACACTGTTCTAGTGGCATGGTATACCCCTAACAAAAAATCCTTCAAATGTTCTCTAATTTTGATCTCCAGTGTATGATACACACACACACACTGCCTGGCCAAAAACATGTCGCCACCTGGATTTAACTAAGCAAATAGGTAGGAGCCTCCCATTGGATAATTGCTGCATGGGTGATTATGTTTCAGCTGGCAACAAGTTATTTAACCCTAACTTATGCACTGAGTAGCTTCTCATTTGTTAAACAACCATGTCGAAAGACACATCCTGTGGTCGCAGAATATGTTAATCTGTTTTAGAAGGGTCAAATTATTGGCATGCATCAAGCAGAGAAAATATCTAAGGAGATTACTGAAACTAGTAAAATCGGGTTAATAACTGCATTATTAAAAAGTGGAAGGACAGTGTCAAAACATCATCTTCGAGCAAGGAATGTGGTTGGAAAAAATCTTGAATGATCGTGATCGGCAATCACTTAAACGTGTGGTGAAATCAAATTGTGGAAAAACAGTAGAATTCAGGGATATGTTTAATAGTGAAAGTAAGAGCATTTCCACATGCACAATGCAAAGAGAACTCAAGGGATTGGGACTAAACAGCTGTATAGCCTTAAGAAAACCACTTGTCAGTGAGGCTAACTGGCAAAAATGGCTTCAATTTGCTAGGGAGCATAAAGATTGGAGTCTGGAGCAATGGAAGAAGGTCATGTGGTCTGATGAGTCCAGATTTACCCTGTTCCAGAGTGATGGGCACATCAGGGTAAGAAGAGAGGTGGCTGAAATGATGCACCCATCATGCCTAATGCCTACCGTACAAGCCTGTGGGGGCAGTGCTATGATCTGGGGTTGCTGCAGTTGGTCAGGTCTAGGTTCAGCAAAGTTATGTGCCCAAAGAATGAGGTCAGCTGACTACCTGAATACACTGAACAACCAGGTTATTCCATCAATGGATTTTTTCTTCCCTGATGGCACAGGCATATTCCAAGATGACAATGCCAGGATTCAGTGGGCTCAAATTGTGAAAGAGTGGTTCAGGGAGCATGAGACATCATTTTCACACATGAATTGGCCACCACAGAGTCCAGACCTGAACCCCATTGAGAATCTTTGTACTGGAGAAGACTCCAGTGGTCCAAATCTCCCATCATCAATACAAGATCTTGGAGAAAAATTAATGGAACTCTGGACAGAAATAAATGTGACATTGCAGAAGCTTGTGGAAATGGTGTCACAGTGAATGCGTGCCATAATCAAAGCTAAAGGCGGTCCAATGAAATATTAGCATGTGTGACCTTTTTTTGGCCAGGCAGAGTGTGTGTGTGTGTGTGTGTATATATATGTGTGTGTATGTGTGTGTGTGTGTGTGTGTGTGTGTGTGTGTGTGTGTGTGTGTGTATATATATATATATATATATATATATATATATATATATATATATATATACACACACACACACACACACACAATTTCAGCTATATATTTATATTTTGTTGGGAGCTATGGTATGTGCTCATATGGGAAAGAAGACTATGTGTGAGAAATCAGTATTTGGTGGAATAACCCCAGTTTTCAATCACAGCGTTCATGTGTCTTGGCATGCTCTCCACCAGACTTTCACTTTGCTCATTAAAAAAGATTTGGTTCAGGTGATCACCTAATCAGTACCTCATTAAGCAGAATGAAGTGTGCTTGTGTCAAAATTCAACCGATACTGGAATGAAATGGTTGCCATACATGGGTTTTTGGAGTGGTCCCTTAATTTTGGAGTGGTCCTTTAATTATTTGAGAGAGAGAGAGAGAGAGAGAGAGAGAGAGAGAGAGAGAGAGAGAGAGAGATTCAAAATTGTTTGTAGTAAAGTACACAGAGGTTCTAGAGAAACAGAATGCTTCTGCCAGAGGTCCTTTATCAGCTGTGCAAGAAAAGTGCTTCTGAATTAGTAGGAGGAACCAGTTTATATATGAAAAAGTAGATGTTTAATTCATAACATTAATTCCACAGGGTTCTGAAGTTCCAGGAGTGTAAATTAGATCTTTTTCTTTATTTCCTAATTTCATTGCTACCAACAACTTGCAATGCCAGCAGATATGTCATTAATGCAATGTCCATTAGTATTAAAATGCCTTGCCACTGGAAGCAACAAATCCTTAATTCTGATGGTCCAAAGGTGTTTTAGATAGCAACCAGCAAGCCTTTTCCTGGTTTCTCCAATGTATAGCTGATTACATCTGTGCAAGACAACGCCTACAGTGATGCATGAGGAGGAATGGGTGATGACAATTTATGCCTTTGTGCCAGTTATTTTAGTGGCTGTGTAAATTTACATGTAGCACATCTAGAGGAGTTGCAGACTGCAGGCTATATTATATAGACATAAGTATTGGGACACCTATAAGTTACACCTACAGGATAAAGGAGCCTTTATGACATGCCATTCTCAATCCATAAGCATTCATATGGAGGTGGTTGCCTCTCTGCAGCTGTAACAGCTTTCTAATACAGTGTATCTGTAGGAACTTTTGCCCATACATCCAGAAGAGCATTTGTGAGGTCAGGGATTGATGTTGGACGAAAGTGCCTGGCTGCATTCTAATTCATCCCAAAGGTATTGATGGGGTTGAGGCCAGGGCTCCGTATGGGCCAGTGAAGCTCTTCCACACCAAACTTACCCAGCCATGCCCTTATGGACTGTGCTATGGACCACGCACTGGGGCATGGTCATACTGGAACAGGTAATAGCCTTTGCCAAACTGTCCCCACAAATTGGAGAAGGCTCACAATGTTGGGAGCACACATTTGTCCAAAATGTCTTTTGAAGCATTAAGATTTCCCTTCACTAAGAGGTCTAGGCCAACCTCTGAAAAACAACCCCATTACCCCAGCATTATCCCTCCTTCACCAAACTTCACAGTTGGCATGATGCAGTCAGGCAGGTAACAGCCTCCTGGCATGCACCAAACCCAAACTTGTCCATCAAACTGCCAGATAGAGAAGCGTGATTCACCACTGCACAGAACACATTTTCACTGCTCCAGAGTCCAGTGGCAGCATGCTTTATACCACTCCATCTGACGCTCGGTGTCGGGCTTGGTGATGTAAGGCTTGCATGCAGCTCCTTGTCCATGGAAACCCATGCCAGCTCCTGGTGCACAGTTTTTGTGCTGATGCCAGAGGAGGTTTGGAACTCGTTAGTGAGTCAGTGGATCATTGGCAACTTTTATGCTCTATGCACCTCAGCACTCCCGTGGTCTGTTACTTCGTGGTTGAGTTGCTGGTCTCTCACTTCGTGGCTGAGATGCTGTGGTTCCTAAATGCTTCCAATGTTCAGTAATAATACGAGGGAAGAAATTGGTGACGTGGTAGTAGTGCTGGCATCCTATTACATTACCACACTCAAATTCAGTGAGCTCTTTAGTACAACCCATTCTTTCACAAATGTTTGCAAAGTCAGACAGCTTGGCTAGGTGCTTGATTTTATGAATGAAACACCTGAAACACCTCTAACAGGGCAGATGTAGCTCAGTGGTTAAAGGTACTCAACTAGTAACTGGAAAGTTGCAACTTCAAGCCCCAACGCTGCCAGTGTTGGGCCCCTTAGCAAGGCCCTTAACCCTCAATTGCACAAAATTTAGTCATAATTCTACATTGCTGTTATTATTATTGTGACATCTCCCAGTCAGGAGCAAGGTGCCAGTGACTGTAACCATGGTGTTTATTAAGCGTAAAACACACAAAGGAAACTGAATTTTTGAGTAGGAGGCAAAAGAAAAATATACAAAGGATGTTGATTCCACTAGGCTGGGTTGCAAGTATAAGCTGTGACAGGCTTGGCAGAGTCTGCAGTGGGGCAGCATAGGGACCATCAGTGTGAAGCACCTGTGGGGGCTGACTGTGTGGAAAGGTGTGACAATTATTATTACTACTACTACTACTACTACTACTACTACTGCTGCTGTGACTATGTCATTAATTGGCTTCCAATGAGAGTTGAATATAGATGCATGGCTATCTAGTTTTCTCCCAAACCTTTGTTCTATTATGTACAGTAAATAATTGCTCTCATCACTACTCGGTGTTGGGACCTGAGGGGAATAATGTGGATGAAGCGTGCAGTCATTATGTTTATCATTGCCTGTTGTGCCTTAGACACTACATTACATACTAGCACATGGCTGAGCCTCGCAGTAAAGTCAGTGTAACTTAATGATGGTCTTTGTTGTCTTGTAACATGAAGTCAAGCAGCTGAAATTGTTTCGCAAAGCTCACAAGAGAGCAGCTACTGATATTACTGCACTAGCTCACGTCCTATGAGCCTTCCTGGCCTTCAAGGGACAGACTTTTCTAAAATACACATAAGTGCAAAAGGACTGTTGATTTTACATCTGTTTCCCAGTGGGTCAAAATCATAATAGAAGATCAGATAGGCAACATCTCTCTCCTACACAAACAAACACACAGACACACACACACACGCACACAGAGAAAGAGAGAGACATAAACACATAGACACATATACATACACAAATACATACAGATACACACATCTTGGAATAGAAACAAATGCCCACTCCACTCCCCAAATACACACACACACACACACACACACTCACATGAGCACAGACACACAAAGTGATGCTTGGCCACCTTCATATAAATAAATAAATAAATAATGACTGCACTGAGCACGGGTCACAGTGTGCCAGTATAGGCACAACACTACTAGGTAGCTAATTTGGAATTAGTTCTGGATTACTGCTTGCTTCTGTTATTAAACTCATAAATCAAAGCCCTGTCTTCCAAGGAAGGAAAAGCAACAGAGCAAAGTTTTGAAAGGCACTCGGAGGAGAAGTGCCCGTCTAGCCGTGCCCAATTTTTATTTATTTTTTTAGTTTGTTTTTTGTTTTTTTGTTTTTTTCTCCCTGAGACGCTCCACTAGTGTAATCATTACTCTAGTGACAAAGCTCCCTGTTATGTTGGTGGCAGTGGACATGAATCTGTGTGCCTCCGAATCAGCGGGGCATAGCAACAAAAGGAAACAGGGGCAGATCGCTGACTGAATTGAGACAAATGCTAAGCTCAACATCAGACAATAGCAGCATATCTAATGGAGCTTTGATCACTATATGCCAACTGAATATCGACTCTGTGTAGCAACATAGTAGTATGGAACATTTGCAAAAAAACAGCTCTTAAATTAATCTTAACCTTTCTCCATCCCAGATTGTTTAAAAATCTTAGACATCATCAGATTGTGTCTCAAAGTAATAAGCCTTTTTAGAAGCGGAGCACTATCGTAAGATCTGGAATACCTTGTGCAAAACAAAAAAGAATGAAAGAAGCAAATTTTCTCTGAAAGCAGCCGAGAGGAAGGTTAAGCGCCTCAGACACTCAAAAAAAGAAGCCGCACTCTTTCGCTCTTTATTCATTTATTTTTTTATTTATTGAAGCTGTAATTAAACCTGACTATCATTAATTGTTTGTTTGATATGAATGGCAGGAGAGATCTTGACTCGCGACTTGGAGGCATCAGTCTGAGAGCAGCTGAGAGACAGGGAGAGGGTAATTACTGCAGAGTCTCAACCCAAGGAAGGCGATGAAACAACTGGCCAAGGATGACTTAAAAGAGAAGGGGGGTGGGCGTTGCCCAATTCCTTTGATGATAATAGCACTCTCACTTATAATGCACAATATGGCTGGCATGGCCAAGTTAGCAAAGAGATTGGTAAAATCTATTTTGGGTCAAAGGGAAAGGAGAAACCCAGGAGCTGTGGTGTTATGCCCCCCCCCCCCACCCCCCCCCGGCCCTTAGAAAACACATTCACATGACGAATGAGACCTAAAATCAATGGCCATTCTGCATGTCACATACCAGCGGTGGCTAATGCGTTGAGGGATGTCGCCTCGGTAAAATTTAGTAAGGTCAGGTCGGGGACGTTGCTGTCTCCAAAATCCACAAAGGCTCAACTGTTCACCAGCACTGAAACAGAGACACTAACAGCTTGATGAGATGAAAAAGAAACTTGATAAAAAAAACAAAAAAAACCCCAACTTTTCTCTATTTGCTGGAAAAATAACTTTTCAAGGACAGCTGTGGACATGTGTGAGGGAATGGAATCTATGCTCCAATTATTCAAGAACTTCAGATGTACTTTGTTCAGATGCACCCATGTTACTATCTAACCCCAATCACTGAGACTTGATATTACCATGCCAAGGTCAAGTGAAAGTATTTCTCAGAGATGCTGCCAAGCTACTGGCTAGTAACCTTCAAAGACCGTCTAAAAAAATTGTAAACGTGAAAAGAGATGCCTGTTCAGGGAAAACAGCTGCTAACCATGCCCTGATTGAAAACCACATGAATGGAACACAGGATGGCCGAGCGCGCTGGTCTATCGCCAAAGTCTTGGGTTTGATCCCCGGGGAGCACACATACCGTCATACTGCTAAATATGTAAGCTGCTCTGGATAAGATCTGCTGCCAAATCCAGCAGCTGGATAAGAGCGTCTGTAAATGTGAGTATTGCTGTGTGTTAGTCACTCCATAAGGCCCTCTATATAAGCTCTGACATTAGCACCTGAAATATCACAGGGCCAGCATGTTAACAGGTTCTCTGGGCAGGTATACTGTAAAGAAAAATATGGGAGGCAATTCTGCATTTGCAAAGTACACAATGAGTCATATGATAGTGTGCTGCTAAGGAGGATTATGGAGATGAGCAATCGCCGAATGGTGTTTTGAGGAGGTCAAGCGAAGAAATGTGACTGCTCCTGATCCCTTTCCTTTGACTGAGTCATGTGATTTGCTTCCTTCCAAGCGGTCCTTGCTGGAGCTGGAATCTCTCCATTCCCAGAATTAGTCGGGCATCGTTCAGCAGAGCATGCACAACATCTATCCATGCTCTTTATGCCTGCTGTGGTGCATGTTCCCACCACTTCAGACTCAGCTGGGGTAATGAGAGAAGGCCATCGCAGCAAGATATCGGCTCGCACCATTCGGTTCTTTAAATTACCTTAGAGCCAACATTCCTTTCTACAAAATTACAAGTCGCCAACACACACACACACACACACACACACACACACACACACACACACACACACACACACACACACACACACCCAATGTATCCAAAGAATGTGCAAGCTACAGATCCTTGCCATACACAGAACAGAAGCATACTGTACAACAGAAGGAGAATAGATTTTCTTAAGCACAGCACATCATTTCAGTGCCAGGTTTCCATACTTAAGAAAATCCTTAAGCTCTTTTTTAAACCATTAAATAAGCACAGCTCAGACTGAGCTTATTGTATTGGATGTAACTTTGAAGCTCCTTGCCGTCACTTGACTTCATTTAGGGTATATCCCTGCAGAATAAAACACATGCATAAGAGGTTTATCAACCATAAATACTATGAGAGCAATTTTCGACAGCCCTCCTGGAGAGAGCCTTTTACACAACGAAGATGGGAAAAGATGTGGAATCGCGCTTCAAACGGGCCGGAGATCTCAAATCCGTGCCTTCTGCTCCCAGTGCCGGGAGATGGGTTAAGCTGCTGCCGGATGTGTCCTGATCCCCCCAGGAATCATGGGGCTTAATGAGGTGTACGGGGGCCCTCCAGAAAAGACGACCCCCACTGTGAATGCCCCTTTTTCCCATTTAGCATCCGCAGTCTCGGATCACAAAGTTTTCTAACCACACGCTGTGGGCTATCGGAGGCAACCAGCAGCTGTAATGCTGTCTACTGACATTGCTGCTTCTCTCACACCTCACAGACAGACACACACACACACACACACACACAAACACACACTCCCTCTGCCCACTGGCCTGGCAAGGAAAACGGCTTCATCAGAATTCACCCCATCTCCTGGCTCCCGAGAGCCTCTCAGCTGGGCTGGGATTGGACAGGGTTCATTACCCCTCTTTGATGTATTTCTTCTTTCAATTTTACAGCCCTGCACCTTTTCCTTAGTCTGGATCAACGCTGCGCACCGATAAAGACCACTGCTTCACAAAGATGTTGTGGAGGAAAAAGAGGAGGTAGGCACTTCTCCCTTCGGGGGTCTTTCTTTAAACCAGGCACTGAACATCATGCTGGAGAATTTGATTTCACGTGACCACTGACACAGCCAACACTCCCCACCCTCCAGACATTCGCCCATGAGCGGCACTTCCAGACACAAGCTGAACACATGAATCAGACAGCCAAGTAAAGAGCAAGTGAAAGATCTGAGCAGGGGGAATGAGAAGACAACAGTCTCTTCAAGGTTCCTTGGTTACCCACGGTTTCTGCAACACATTACCTCATCTCCAGCACAGGAAACTGTGAGGCATCACCAACACAAGGCCGCCGGCGTCCACAGGCAAACACTGGTGCTCGGGGGAGAAACGCACATTGAATGTACTGATGCCAGCAAGAATCTGGTTTTCTCCACTATTATGATAGTGCACTTTTGCCTAACTTAGTTTAGCCGCAGATGGCCACAGTGATCAGCACTGTAGCGTTTGATCCTCTTTTTTATACTCCATTTTTACCGATACCCACAAATGACTTACATGTAGTCATCCACACGTGTGTCTTCTCCACAAATGTGGCTTCCCCACAGAGGTTCACGTTTGGCACTTTTTAATGTCACGCTATTAGGCAACGTGCTTGTAATGAATGGTAACTCTGCAGCAAGAGTCTCTAGTTTTTACCACGGCGATTAAAAAAAGAATAAGCAACAGCAGCTTCCATGGCCTCTTCCCTAACAAGGTTGCAATGTTTCCGTTAAGGGCGGAGGGGAATGAATATGTGACTGGTATTGGAAGGTTGCTTTTTAATTTCACAGGTCCTGCCTTCACCTTCCCCCCTTCACAAGAGGGAGGACGGCATGTAGCCTGATGAGGTCACATCCACTGTGGTTGCCCCAGCAACGTCTAATTGCTTTGCTCTGTAAAAATGGCACTGTTTTTGTTTCTCTCTCTCCCACTCCCCCTCTCGCTCTTTTTCTCATCCTCCCTTTACTGGACTGAATATATTCAATTTATTTTCCGGCAGTGTCCACTAATCCTTCTCTCAGGCCCATACTCACCTGTTTTTTTCTTCGCAAGAGGCGTTCTCCAGCCTCAGCAGAGCCATGTTATACTGCGCAGCGATTCACAAAAGGTACCTACCACGCACCCCTCCCGCCCTTCCACCATGACAGCCAAGAGGGGTTGGGAGTTTGTGGTACGTTTTTTTTTTTTTACTAGAAGTCCCTGTTGTTCTCGGATGGTGCCCAGTTTTGGCGGTGGAGACTCTTGGCTCAGCAGCGCATCAGTGCACATGCAGGGCGGATCCATGGTCGGGGCACGTGCGGGATGAAGCCGTGGTCGGCGCACGTGCGGGATGGAGCCGTGGTCGGCACTGCGCAATCACTCGACGGCCATTCAACAACTGACATGCGTGACACCTTAGAGAGCCTTCATTCACAGCTGTATCAAAAGATTGCATTTCATCCTCTTTTTTGCCGTACCTTTGAGTGTATATCTCCCATTGTAATTTATTAACATCCTGCAGTTTGCAATTTGCAGAAACCTTTTCAACACGCCTGCATGAAATTAGACCCTCACAAGAGGCTTTTGTCCGAGACGTGCCGCATACACACGACACTGCTTGACCGTGGGCCTTTTTGTTAGACTGGTGGAAGGAGGACACTGTTCGCACACAAGCAGAGCTTAGAATTGCATTTGGGCCTGTCAGCGGCCTTTACTGCGGCCGTGGACTCTGGGTTGGCCGGGGCAGGAGGGGGTGGGGTTGGGGGTTTGTGGGGTGAGGTGGGGGGCCTGGCCTGGAGGAAAGCATGGAAACAGGCGTAGGGAGGCGGAGTCTAGCCACCTTCCCCTCTGACTTCATCCAGGCAGCTGCTTTGGCACTTCCCACCAAAAAAACGAGATCTCACCACCTCCAAAGGGCCCAGGTGAGCACACACAGCTTCACCTTCCTGCGAAAAGAAATGAAAAGGTAATGAGGAGACGTCAGAGCAGCCAGCGGTAGGGTTTTACCCCCCCGTGCCATATTTCTTCAGTAAGGTTAGGAATCTCTGCGTTTTATTCAGGCTGTCTTGCTTTGACTCTGAAATTTCTCAGAAGCCATATCCAAAGGAAATCCTGAAAGCTGACCAATCAGAATCTGCCATGTGCTATATCTCTCTGCAGATAAACAAAGCTGATTATTGTGCTGGACATGATGAGACAATTACTAACCGCATCTACATTAACACAGTGTGACATCGTTCCATCATTAGAAAGGCATCAGAGATCTTTAGAATTAATCTATGAGTGCCCTGATGCTTGCATCACCATGATTCCGGCATGTTAGGATATGATTAAGGCAAAGCAAGACACACGAAGCCTCACTGACAAGTGGAAAAGAAGGTGATGACATCACCCAACGCGATGCAGCCCATGTCTGTTGTTTCAACATGTCTCGAGAGAGGGCTGGAGAAAAGGTCTGATAACACATTGCTCGTTCATTGGTTACAGCGAGCTTCACAAGCTGGCTGAGAGATTTATAGGCCTCTGGATTTGTGTAAGGGCCCAAGAATGTGTTCCAATTTCAGCTCCCCTAATCAGAACTAGCTAACGTAATAGTCCTATCTCCAGTACCACCGCCCCAACCTCTGCACACATCCCCAACCTCACTCTCTCTCTCTCTCTCTCTCTTTCGCTGTCACGCACACACGCGCACGCACATACACCCACATGTGCACGCACGCCTCCCAGAGAGATCGGTAGGCTCGAGTTCAGCAGATCACAGGTGTCTGCCCAGCCATACCTATCAGCTTCAGCCTCCACAAGCAGGTGCTGGGGGAAATCAGGGAGCACAGCAGCAGCTCCCATAAACATTTTACAAGCATGATTTCATAGCGGTTAGACCAGAGGAGGCTCCAACCACAATGGAACCAGCAAAGCCACTCCTACCAGCCCCACGCCCTCCAATGACAAATCGGCAACAGCCTTGTGATTGTGATCATTAATGCACTTGCATTCAGGCTCGCATGCATATGAATGTATGAAAATGCTGGAGGTTTAGGTTCAGCAGACCTTGTTTCTAGCCTGAAGCATCAAATGCTGATTACATTATGTTTTGGGGGGTGTGCATTACCTACCAGCACATTTTGTACAAAGACACCAAATCACTAGCACTGTCCGCATTAACAAAAGTGCAAGTCTAGAGTAAAATGCTTATGTTTGAAATGTGAAGTAGTAGGGATTAATGAGACTCTTAGCTAAACCAGGATGAAACATTAAACTGTTTTACTGGAAGTAACAGTCAAACAGTTGTTACATAAATTTGCTGTGTCTTAAATATTGCATTTGGGAAGAAGGGAGCACGTGTTTGATGACTAACATCAACCACAGCTTCAACCACCTTTACTTAGCCAGATTGTTGTTTTGTAACTGGTTATTCAGGGTGGGATTTATTTGGACAGATTGCTGTTTTGTGTATGATTATTCTTGTTGGGATTATTATTTCTTGAGTCACTTCTTATTCCATGTTATTAAAAATACAGGCCGTTTTACATGGATGACAATAACAGCGCATCCTATGACAAATTAAGAAAACCATTACTGAAAATATTACTATATAGCCTATAGTCATTATAAATCTATTACAAAACATACATTTTACTTGACCTCACACTTTCTTACTATTTGTGTTCTGATGCATAGCTCTGATCTGGCAAGTCCAATTCATACAGCCCTATGAATAAAAATGTTATTAGAGGGTAATTACTCAGTGCGGCTACTTCTTGTAAATCACACCAATGCCCATTAAAAAAATAACCAAAAAAGAGAAACAATAACTTCCAGACATTCAGGTAAAGGGAGAGAGAGAGAGAGACAGTCCTTTGGGACTTGCTCAAGGTTGGGAGTGGCAGACAGTGGGTGACATTAAATTTATGATTCTCTGATGCTCCAGGCAAGCAGTGCTCTGACAGGTGAGGTGGAGTTATGGATAAGCTCTGCATGGTGATGGTGCTGGACGTGCAGCAATTATAGAATTTTTTAAGATAATAGTGAATTATTTATAGAGCGAGCGAGTGGGGAAGCAGAGGCAGTAGCCTGATGTGGGGTCGCCCTTAACCCCGACCACATCTTGCACCTGCCTGGACACGTCTGGAGCATCTGCCCACACAAGTAAATAGTTATCTCCTCGTCTTTAAAACCACAAACCTCAAGGCTGGAAAACAGAATGAACCGTCTGTCAATAGTGCTTTCATCTTTGGTAAGTAGCATTCCTGTAAATGCAGATAGCTTTGCTCTCTGTACTGGTGGCAGGTTATAGATGATGTGCTGTGTTAAAAAGTAGCCCTTCGAGAACAACAAAAAATAAAATGCCTAATGTCGTCATGCAACATGAAAAACATTTAAAACACGAGAAGTCTTGAGGAACACTTTCCACCAAGTTGACTTACGGCAGAACTCACCTACAGCAGTTGATTTTCCACTTTACTGAAGTGAAGGTAATTTAGAGTGATTAGTTATACTAGCAAGTTATATTTTTCATATTAGGTTCCTCAGCACTTCCTCGAGTAGGGAAGGCGGCACAGAGACTTAAACACTTGCATATTCCTACCTGAGTAAGTACCCCTTCATAACCCCTTCAATCGCCCCTATCACATAAGTCGAACGTCACTGAATCTGCATACACAATGATCTATGAACGTCTTTGATATTTGAATATCTTAAAGCCTTCTGAAAAAGTTTGAATTTCAAGGCAGAATCTAAACTCTCGTTACAAATAATAAGGTAGAAGTTCACACTTGGGCTTAAATTTAGCAGTCAGTGGAACCTGCCTTTTTAAATATTTGCTTCTTACAACGTGGCGAAGTGTTATTTTTCTGCAGACCGTTTTCAGGCCACCTACGCCTCTGTGCGCGATGCCCTGCTCTGTTCCTGAGCCTTTCGGTCGGATTCAGCTAGTTAGCCGGCTTCGTTTCTTCACATCAGCACCTGCCTGTACGGCGCGCTGGGGGTTTGGAGGAGGGGGTGGGGCGCGCCATCTGCTTTTTATTCGGCAGTCTCCACAGGATCCGACGAAACGTTAACCTCGCTTCTCATGGAATAGCAGTAATTACATAAGGCTCTATTAAATACACAATACTCAAGAAAGACCCAACACACGGGAAGGAATTCGTACTATCGAATTTGACACATAGCGTCGACTGCGAGCCGAGTGCACAGGCGATGATTCCCCCCCCCCCCCCCCCCCCCCGGAGCCTTAAACATATTCATGGAGACGATAGTTTTGTATACATAAATTTTATGTTTCGCTGTGCCTGCACATGTTGGTGTGTGAACGTGTCACAAACCGTGGAACACACAGTTACAGTCTGTGACAGATAATTTACTAAGCTCCACAGTAATCACATAAGTAATGTAAATACACATTAAACAGTCTGTGTGCTGCAACACTGTTCATTTCCCACAGTGAAGCCATTTACGTTGCATTAGTCTACGCAAGGCTGATTGTATTTGCACCGCCATATCCACACCGAGATGTCTCTTTAAACCCACCCAAAGACGAGCCTAGATCCAAATCTTAACCACTATAAGAAAGCTTGTGAAACAAAGCCCACGGCTGGCAATAAAAGACAAATTTTCAGCAGACAAACACAATGCCGCAGAAAGAAAGAAAAAAAAATCAATATTCAGTTTAGCCGGCCCCATAGCTGGGGGATCAGAGGTTGGAATCACTTTGCCTTAACCCTTTCGCTTAAACTGGGGCGTGCTATGAGATTTCCGCCGAGACTCTTGTTTTCGAATCTAGGCTTCAGGATCCTGGTTTAAGCCTCGCGATCCCTGCCGCCGCCGACGCTGCGGCATTTCATTTGAGCTCCATCGCCGCGAGCGCGTAGGCCTACGGCCTGGCGGTATTAACCCGAGCTTCTTCACGCAACGGAGCCGAAATCCTCCATGAGGACAGCGCCCCGGAGGCCAGGCCGCCCGAAATGAAAGCAGACGCGTAATCACGGCCAGCCGGCGTCGAGAATGATGACCGCTCCTGCCGTTAAAAAGAGAAGCGCCGTGCCAGAGGGCGACTAAACGAAAAGAGTGGCGCACACGAGGCCACCCGCCTCCTTTTCATAACCCGCCAATAAACAATATTAAGTTTAAAAGGGACATATCTTCCATTTTATTTTTACTTAGCGAAGAGTGAAAGTTGAGCCTCCCATGTTTGAAAAAGGAAGGATTAAACAGAGAGAGAAAAATAGTCATATACACATTTTATATGAACTCTAGTAAAATGCACTGATATTAATCACGTAATAATAACTCATTAGAGATTTAGGGACTCTCCCACTGGAAACTAGCAGATTCCCCTCACAAATAAATGACATTAAGCTTTAAATTTCAGCATCGTTCAGTTATGCGTTGAGGGAACGTTTTGTGTATATATATAGGATAATGTGTGTATATAGGATAAAGTCGTAAACGTGAAATTTCTGTGTCCTAGTGCTATAGTCACTGTTGCTACAGAATATTTATTTTGAATGAATTCTTATGAGTTATGAGTGGGTGGTTGGTAAATTATGGAATGTATCTAGTCTTCCCGTTTACATATACAATACATATACATATACATACACAGTACAAATACATTTTACATTTATGGTACATTTAAAGTAAATCAAATTAACTTTCCTTAATAGAGGTTGTCTTATATGGTCTATGAGAGGGGCATGATATTAACCCAAGAGTGTCACTATCAAAATATGTCAGTCTGAGAAAAAGTACGCAATTACAACTATACAGGGCCTAGTAACTATACACTAATTTAAAGAAACGGAGTATTGCGTATGATAGAAAATTCTGATTAAGTTCATATGCTTGCATAAAATACATACATACATACATACATACATATATATATACATATACATATACATATACACATATACATATACATATACACACACATATATATATATACATACATATATATATATATATATATATATATATATATATATATATATATATAATATTTCAAATGCAAGATAAATGTTTTCTTTTCTAGCTTAACAAATAACCCCAAAGATGTTATGAGGCAGAATTCCTTTGTGCACACACCGGATCGGTATTCAGCTCTTGTCATTGTGGACCCCTTGATAATTAAGTCTTGATGAGGCTGCCAAGCTAATGACAAAATGCTAGTAACTAACAGGCCTCCTATGGATGGAGACAGTTAATCGAGTCTATGTGTGGTTGTGTCCAGGTGTCACAAATTAAACTAGATGCACTAGTCTGCTTGACCCTCCCACCACCACCACACACACACACACACACACACACACACACACACACACACACACACACACGCACGCACACACACACACACGCACGCACACATGTGCGCTCTCTCTCTCTCTCTCTCTCTCTCTCTCTCTCTTTCTCTCTCTCTCTCTCTGTCACTCTGTAAATATTTTCTCCCATTTCTGCCGAGCATCATCAAAAAAATCAAAGTCCATTCACGACGTAAGAAAAAGTAGATTTGGATCAGAGCTTCATCTGCAGGAGATAGAGATTTGATTGCTTGCTCCTGCTGCTGCCATAATCGACTGCAAAAAAGATCCTGAGAGAAACGGCAGAAGACTGGCAATCTCCTTTCGTCCCCCTCAGAACAACTCTGAGGCTACTATCAATAATAATCACGTGTCATAAAGTCCCAGGTGGATCCCACAGTGTAGTACGTAAAAAGGCTGCAGTCAATAAGTACCATATATAAACCAGCTTTGCCCATTTTAAGTCTGACGCAGGTACTTTTGAAAATGAGCTTTTTGTGATGTCAGAAGCCACATCACACAAGTGGCAAATTAATTATTTGGGACAAATTAACCGAATAATTCAGCAACAAAGTCTGGTCTGAATTGAGGGGCTAGCGGCGAGTGTGTTTAATTAAGCAAGCGTTCTGATCTTGGCCTAGTGGTCTTAATCTTGAAAGTAAGGCAAAATATAAGGGAGTTGTTATACAATATAATAGAATTTGGTTAAGACATAATATATAATATACTTTAGCACCTATAATGATATTTTGAGACTGCTAGAGAAAAGAGTGCAACTTTATGAGGATGGGTGAGGGAAGGCGAGAGAACGCTCAAATCAAAGCCTGATTAGATCAACATACGCTGCTCTGAAGGACCTCTTGGCTCACGGTTTGCTTAAAATAGCCTGGTTGAATAAATCAAAATGGAGCTGGAAAACAGGGGGAGGATAACATGCCAATACTCCTCCACAAACACACACACACATACACAACTGAAGGTTACCCCAACCTTATCCAAGTCCTTATGTGCATTTCAGCCTCTCTCCAGCCTCTGATTGCCCTGAGGGCAGAGAGAAGCACGTACAAATGGTCCTGCCCTATTGCTACTTTCATCTTTGACTCAATCCCGCCAACTCCGGCACACAGCCGCATTCAGAGTGGCAGGAAGGCAGTGCCTGAGTTTGTTTGTTTTTCTTTTTCTACTTGTTCCTTCGACTTGCCACCTGGCTGCTGAGGAGCACCTCGACCCCGTTAGCCCAGCCGAGAGAGGAAGCGTGTCCTCAGAATGTGGGCCGCTGGGCATATTTCAGCTGCGGTGAGCACGGGGGGCTCCCTGGCCGGTCCCTCGCCCGTGCCGTCCTTGCGTTGGCCAGCCAGCACGGCAGGCGCCATCGTTTGGACAGCAGCGCCTCGTGAGGATTATGCCACCTGTGCTGCCTGGAAAAGCCTCCATAAAGAGTGAACAGAAGGGAATACACTCAGAGGCGGAAGGCAGCTGATTAAAGAGAGCATTGCACTTGATAAGATGTAGCTGAATTGGCTTACTGATGCATGCTATTTACACTTTCCTGCATTAGAGAAAGGCAGACTGAGGCGCTCTTGTGTGGCTACTGAGACAAGCCAACAGAACTGAGGTCGACAAGGTATGTGGAATGTGGATTTGGGTGTGGGGGGGAATTTCAGTAACAGTGGGAGATGTTGACTGAGCACACATACCAGTGTAAACCCATGGAATGCATGAAGGAGATCTTTATCCAGTGCTAGGTGCTTGATAGGGTCTAGCAGACACTTAGCACGTAGCACTTGTCAAAGCAGGCGATTGTCTGAGGGGATCTCTACATGGTGAATTCTAGATCCAGTCACCATATATGCAGAGGTGTGTGTTGATTTTGACAGAGCGTGCACACTGGCTTGGGACGTTTCTTGAAATCACAGTTTCTGAAGTAGCCTGGATTTCTCCCTACCCTAAAGTTAAACAGCCAATGAACCAGGCAAAGAGGGGTGTGTGTGTGTGTGTGTGTGTGAGTGAGAGGGAGAGAGTGTTTGGTCTCAGCTCCGACTACCTCAGTGGGAAACTGCCAGGAGTTCAGGGAGGGCTGTTGGAACACGTTCTCAACCGCGAAGAAAGAGCTGCTCGTTATCGCGTCGACCCCCACTCACTGCATTCCCCGCAGTCTGCAGACACGTTCAGACACAGACCACAGGAACATAACCATGGGGCAGCCATTCTGTCACCTTTCAGATATCGCTCAGGAGTCAGGTAGCTACGTTGCCTAATGCAAAGTCGGAGTAGTGTGGGGCAGGAAAACTAAAACCATAATGAGCCAGATGCCGATGGGTCTATAGGGCCTCAAGAAGTGCAGGAAGTGGGCTTTTCTGATCCTTCTCCCCTCTTTCACTATCATATTGGTGGGAAAAAAACGTGGGAAAAATAGGAAATCATTCTCCGCATTGTTTGGCTTGATGAGTTGCCATTATCTTCCCATATCCTTTGCATCATATGGGGAATTTATGCAGTTGTGTGAGGTACTCATTTAGAACCAGGTTCTTTTATAAAGAACAGATATAAAGAAGTTTTTAACCTGCAATAGATATTTGTCTTCAAATAACTCACTCGACTTCCTTTAAAAACAGAACTCAAATTTAAAGTGGTATTTTAGTAGTGATATTTGTATATTTTCATTCATATTATTTTACTCAAGTATTAAACAATTTTTGGGTTTATAAATAATCTGAGTTAAGTATTATGAACAGTTCTGTTCAAGCCTTTGCAAAGGAGTACTGACCTTCACTGCACTGGAACAAAGATAACACAAGGATTGGTAGACCCTGAAGGAATCAGCAAAGTACCTGTTTGTAAATGGAAGAAAATGCAAATAGAGTATCGGATTTTAATGACCAATTAGTTAAGTCTTCTTTGTCTCTGATAACCAATGAAGGGTGACCACACCCATGTTAAAACCTTTAAAAGTTTATATCTGAATGCCTTATTTGCAGATTCACTATGACTTTGAGTGTTTACTGATCAAGGCTAAAGAACACTAAATATCCACCACAGCAGTCTTTGACAAAGAATCGCTTTGAAAATGACAAGCAAATATGAGGGTGTTTATCTACCATCCAAGGTGAAGGGAGTGCCACCTTTTGCCACCCTTAAGCTATTCAAAAGATACTCTACATTCAGACCTGCATGTTTGAACCCTTGGGTCTGAATAGTAATCATAACCTATTCATTTAATTCCACTAGAGAACCAGGTTGGAACTGTGTGTACAATTAAATTAATTTGATCTCTGGACATGGCTTCATTATTTTTACATTAGGAACAGTGTGAGGAGGTGAATGCATTGCCAGCATTTTGAATTACTCTGAAAATAGAAAAGGGTGTGAGTGGAAGTTGACATCCAGCTGAATTTTAAAAAAATATATATGACAAGACATCCCTCCTAGTGGAAAGTGAAACCATAATTTTAGATTTTGAAAAATTATATTTAAAATATATAGTCTACTGCCAGTATACTGCCAGTATCAATCAACATATGTGTTCATGTGTACACCTTTCAGTAAGTGAAAAAGTACCATAAAGATTGGGAATCGTGTGTGCACACCTCATAGCATACAGTGGCATGTGTGGCACGATTTACACATAACAGGGAACAGCTGGAACAGGGGGTGAAAACAATCTCCCTGCTACATGTATCGCTTCTGACAATGCGCATATGGACTCAGCCAGGAACTCTCACAAGTTGAGAGACTGCGAATAAAATTATCTAAGAATATTCACACAGCAGTGAAAGAGTCTACAAGTGTCAAAACGGAGCCACTAAACAAAGCGTTTATCAGTAGAAAACAATAAGCACTGCATTACAATGTATCCTTTAATTTTGCATTTTTAGCCTAGTACCATTTCTGAAGCATTCATATTGAACTCTCAGCTCTCCCCTTCCATGAAGATGGTTTCCATAGTAACCACATGAGGAACGTGCTCTTAGGGAGTATCCATTCTTTTTATCTCTCTCTATCTTTCCTTCCATCCTTCATTCTCTCTGCCCATTAAGTTTATCTAGACAATCAATTTATAGTTACCAGGCCCTGATGCTGTTGACCCTTGGATCAGCCTGAATCAGACTATCTTAAAAGGATAAGTACAACATTTTGGCAGATATTTTCTTCACACCTCAAATCAGAAATTTACAAACACCAGCCTCCACATATGTCATTTGAAGTGTGGTGTTGACACTATGCAGTTTAGCACCTAAAAAGCTATAATACAAAACAGCACGTTTTTCTAGTACTTAGTTATCCATGGCACTAACTTTGTTCATAGAGCAGTAGTCAAACAGAAGCACTTGGCATCTTCTTGTTATATTTAATTCCTATTACATGAGATGGAAACTTTTGATGAGGAATATTTATAAGTGTAAATGTTAAATGAGGTGTTTCTTATACAGATTTATACATATCCTGAGTTCTTACTACTGTAGTCCTTTGAAATGACTCTTCTGAGAGTTCTGTATACATGTTTGGATAACAGCACAGATAAGAGTTTATAATTTATACTGTATTCACCCCTTTTATAGTGATAACGAAGTTTCTTTAACATTTTTTATTATGTGAAAGGTACAGCCCAGGAAAGGTAGTTACATTTTATACAGTTAGGCCCATATAATCCTACATTATTTGCACACAGGCAAAGTCCAAACTTTTTCATCTACATTTTGAGGACTGTACAAATTCTAAGAAAGCTCTGTTATTCCTTCAACCAAATCCTGCAATGGTTAGCAGCCCTAACTATTTTACATTTGGTACCAGCACCAGTAGCATATCATATTTGTGTGAGTGGTATGCACATGCAGAGAGAGTGAGGTTTTTTTGAGGTATTTTCACCATTTTCATTGTTTTCCCTAGTCTCATCATGCCTGACTCAACTCATCAGCTAATTAACGAGACCCTCGTGCTCTGACAAGCCCATTTTCACGAGCATAAAATGGGAGTTTTTAAGGAAAAATTTGGGGCAGGATTTGGAAAAACTATGTACGTGCGTATGTGTGTGTGCATGCATGCGTGTGTATGCATTTGTGTGTGTGTGTGTGTGTGTGTGTGTTTGTGTTAATGTGTGTGCATGCGTGTGTGTACATGCATATGCAGACTGTGCTTTGCAGGCAATTAAATGAGACTGCACGAAAAGCCAAAATGGTGGATATTGCTCACAAGCCTTTCCATCAATAATTCCTGCCTGTCTCAACGCAATTTCATTGATTATGAAAGAGACATTCATCATCTTTCACTGGAAGCCTTTTATATTCACCATTGACAAGACACCTTTATTACATAAAACACAAGAAAGATAAAACATGCAGCGGTCTCATACATGAGAGTTTGAAAATAGTGCTGTATGAGAATTGGGTTTGATATTAAAGTATGAAGCAAGTTTGTAAATCAACAACTGTTTGAGATGGATATACAATATGATTTAATTATTGGTAAAATGTAAAATCTATTTATTTACATTAAAAGCCATTCATTCCTTCATATATAATTTTTTAAGTCTGGCAGACAAGAGCCCACCCTATTCTTTTGTTCCCTGTCTGTCTATCTCCTTGTTTGTCTGTCTCTTTGTGTGTGTGTGTGTGTGTGTGTGTGTGTGTGTGTGTGTGTGTGTGTGTGTGTGTGTGTGTGTGTGTGTGTGTGTGTGTGTGTGTGTGTGTGTGAGGCAAGTTGGCGCTTTCACACTCTTCTACTCAGCAAAGGGCAGCACACACCCAGGACTGTCCCAAGAGGGAACTCTACCAGACGTGACCCAGATCCTCAACTGGATGGCACCTTCCCCTCACACACACACACACACACACACACACACACACACACACACACACAAACACACAAACACACACAGACCAACCAGGGTCCATTATGCTCCTCTGAGCGTTCGCAGCTTTAACGAAACCATGTCATCAGCCGAGCAAATGCGTTGTAATGCTCCCAGTTTGCTCGAAGCGGTGCCATTCCAAAAATGGCCCAGCTGTCTCAGAAGCACATGGCTCCTTCACTGGCTTCAACCCATAAGGAGTCAGGTGGACGAAAGGGACAGAAAAGAAGCTACTCTGTCATCATTACTGCATGAGTGCAGTGAGGAGCCTTTCCCACTAGGCTCAAGCAGCTGCTAAACTGCTAACATGGACCCTGATGCACTGCATCGGACACTTTCCTACCTGCTCTCAGCTGAACTTTCAGTGCTGCCCCGATCGACTCCCCACAGTTTCCCCAGGAGACGGCAAAAATAAAATGACAATTAGACATAAAAACCTGCCAGCCACAATGGGGACAGGGAGATGAGTATTCATCCAAATATAAATGATTCATCAAGTGCCTTCTCCCATCCACCCCTCCCCACTCGCTGTTTTCTCTCTCTCTCTCTCTCTCTCTCTCTCTCTCTCTCTCTCTCTCTCTCTCTTGCCCCTTCATATCATGACATCCCTTTTTGTCCCTGCCATTCGATCAGAAATCATCAGCTCGCATTTTTGTGTGCCCTTTCAAACGGATTCAGAGACTGGCTGCTTTTTAATCCCCCCTCATTTTGGGGCAAACAAAGACGATCCAGCTGCGCTGTCAGAAGCCACCGATTCTCCCCTTTTTAACATCCCTCCACCATCTCTTCCCTTCCTCTCTCTCTCTCTTTCTCTCTCTCTCTCTCTCTCTCGTTTTTTCGAGTTGTTAATACACGGTCGCCTAGTCTTGGTAATAAATTCTGTCAGGTTGAATGAATCACTACATTTCTCACACTACCTATGCTCTTGAATGAGAACTGTGGGAGGTGTCTGGGTAGGGTCCCACCTCTCCCGTGATGATGACAGGTGATGGTCCCTTCACGTGTGGAGATGCATGCATATGCCTATAAAGGACATGTCTATTTCGAAGGCTAGTCCGCAGTGGATGCTAGCTGTCACCTTGAACCACATTTGTGTAGTTTTGGTGAGCCTCAAGACGGCTTTGGATGTTAGGGAGTGTCCTTCAGCATGTGGCTGTGTGTAGGATTTATTATTGCAGCTTGCTTTGCCTTGATGAATGGAGGAGGGGCATCGTCACAGTGTTGCACAAAAAAATATTAAGTACAGCTTTTTGGTGACGGTCCCACTCTTGTCGCTAATGAATCCCATACACTGCAGTCAAGTTCCTTTTAAAAGATGGATGAGACAGTGCAGAGCTACCTAGCATAACCTTAACAACTGAGCAAAACACCAACAAAACATAATGTCAAAGTAGTCCCATACTGCCCTCATTAAACATATAATCAATAAGCACTTGAACTAATTAATAAATAAACTGACAAAAGAAAATCACAGATACCCACATATACCCAGAACCACTAAAGACTGAAACTCTAATAATATTAAAAAGAATATCTTGTTTGACATCATATCCATTTCTGGATACGTATCTGACAGAAAATGTGACATCAGGAGTGTGCTTTTCCTTAAAAGCGCTGACTGTAACTTTCGCGGACAATGTTTAATATGTTGTTGTTCCATTAGGACAGGTTTCTGTGACAATTTAATGAATATTGTTTACTAAAATGCACTGAGGAGAACAGGGGGTATAAGTTACTTAACAAATCTATCTGAAGAGATATAAAGATGTGTTGGCATTGAACACATTTGGTTTTCCCCAATACCTACCTGTCATCTATCCTGTCATTCTTTGTCTTGAAGGCCTCTCTCTCCATCTCTCTCTCCCTCATTCTGTCCATAAGTCTTTGAAGTGTCCTCTGCCATGAAGAAATGGAGAAACACTAGTCATCCTCTTGTCCTCACACTGTTTATGTCTACATAAGTCATGCAGCTGGACACACACACACAGAGAAAGAGAGAGAGACACACAGAGAGAGAGAGAGAGAGAGAGAGAGAGAGACGCTCTGTAATGATGCAGCGCTAAGATTAATGCAACCGGACACTGAATGGAGTGATACTGCAGAGAAAAAGCACAAACAAACTCAAACTACAGGGAAGCACTTGGGGTTAGGGTGGTAGACCGAAGAGAAAGACAGAAGGAAAAGAAGAAAGAGGTAGAGGCAGAGAGAGTGTGTGAGAGAGAGAGAGAGAGAGAGAGAGAGAGAGAGAGAGGTGAGGTGAAGAAAAAACAGGAAGCTAGAAAGCTAGAACATCAAACAAATTTTTTTTCCTGACTGAGAAAGTAAATGTAATCAGAGGTCATTTGAAATGCTGCTGGACACAAAGGATCCATAAGGGAAGAGAAACCCAGAGTCATTCTAATGACCTCAAAAGAACCGGAGGTCTTTAAAGAGTCAAACAAACATTCGAAAACAAGGAGCAGCGGTGACAGAGATGCTGCCGAGTGGCTGTCACATTGTGGACCCCCCCTTGCCGCACGAGGTACTTTAATTTGGCGGGAAAGTGATGTGAAGGGTTTAGCCTCATTTGAAATTGGCCACAGTTCACAGGCCACAAATGTACCATAGAGTCATCAGCTCGCTTTGAAAGCAAACATCATGCCAAGCACTAGGCGTAATTTAGCTCCATGCCATACTGGCAAATGCACACACGCACACACACGCACACACACACACACACACACACACACACACACACACACACACACACACACAAATGCACACACCTCAGAAAGAGAGAACCCTAATCCTTCCTGTTATTATTGTGACTCCTGATTCTGAATTTCAGGCTTCACAACCATTACTCTGGCTAACACTCGAGTTGGAGCTTAGAAAGATTGTTTCCCTATTCAAGTCCACTCAAAAGTATCATTGGATTCTGCTTAAATTCTACCTACATTAAAACACCTAAAAGATCACCTCTATCCTCTAGCTATTACCTACCACACTTTTTTCCCTAGTATTGATTTTGGGCCCTGCAATTTATATGACATGGTGGGTTGCATCATCGATGAGCCATCTTTTTAATTATTTTTAACTTTTAATGATATTTCTTTCTTCTTCATCCATGATTAGATTTCATCTGCTTTGGTGAACAGTCTAAGCAGCCAGGACCTATCTAATATGTCAAGGCAACACAAATTACCTTTGTTTTATGTCATGAAGATCTGGGTTGTAATGAGTGAGCTGAAACACTGGTGGACAGTCACATTTGTTAGAGCTCTGTTGCTTACCAAAACTGCCCGCTGACAATACATTTCTGTCCTACACTCTTCCAGGCCTTCAGTAGACAGGCCAGCCAACTGGGAAGCCTATCAGACATCAGCCTTTCCCTCACCGCTTTGGGTCACATGGAACCTATGGCACTGTACATTGCTGGATCCCATTTAGCACACTGGAGAAGAACTCTGCTGCAAAGATATCAACCCTTCCGCAAGTCCCCCCGTACTTTATGTGCCAGAGGTAGCACAATTAATCGCAGGGATCATCTTGTACAGTCTCCAGCTATTTTCATCTCGATGTGTTTGTAACGAAAACCGCGCCGGTCATGTTTGCCAGCACCTGCTGAGTTCAGGACCAGGGCCAGGCCTCCAGAACTCACACCTACTGGTTTATGCTAACCTTTCACAAGAGGGGAGGAGAGGGGGCACGTGATGACATCGGAGCAATTTCCAAGGCTCCCAGTTGCTTCCAGAGAGGGCTTTGCCAATGCTCAGCCAGGCTGTGCGGCCTGGGAAATTTCCGCGGCGACCGGGCTGTTTTCCTCTGGAATGTTCCCAGCCTGGCAGATTCTCCCAAAGTGGATAAATGTCATCTTTTAGCTGCATACCCCCTTCTCTTGTTCACCAGAACAGAATCAGTGATCAGTGACCGCACTACTACCTACATCGTTTAGCATGTGAGAAAGGAGGAACAGGTTTGAGGATTGAATAGAAATGCAGAGAATACCTTGGTGTTCTTTTCTGGGAGGTGTGTGTGTGTTAAGCAAATGTAAATGAGTATGTGTGTATACCAGGTATACTGGATGTATGAGATCATTACAGACCATCTTTTGAACATATATGCAGTTTTGTTGATACTGGTGTGGGAGTCGGTGTGTGTCAGCTGAACCAGCACTCGGTGTTTGTGTGTTTAAGACCCCGGCAGTGACCTCACGTGCATAACTACATAGATCTTCACCCCCAGGTCCGGTCCCCAGGCCCCTCCTCCTTTCATGCCCTGTTGGAGGGCATGACCTGTATGGCCATTGAGGCTTGTGCCGTGGTTGGCCCATGCCGGCGTGTTTCCAGGCTTCACTACAGAACAGCCATACCGCACCATGCTTGCGGAGGCTGGGCGGGTGCCAAGCCCGCACCCCCACTGACTGCCCGTCTCTCACCTCTGCCAACAACCACAAGAGGATATCTCAGCTGACGTAGCCATTGCTCACACTTGCTCTACAGGCAGGGAAGAAGATGGCACTGCCCTTGGGCTATGGTGGGCCAAGGACACAGTGGGTGTTTGGGGCAGAGCAAAAAGAGTGTTTAATGGGACAACAAAAGAGAGAGCAAGGAAAATGCAGTAATCAACATTATAAAAATAAAAAAAACTCCTTCAGGGAGCAATAAAATAGGAGCTGTGAAAAGGGAAATTTGTCAGATTAGCATTCATGCCTGCTGTGGCTTAAAAGCTTTAGAACCAGGAGGTTGGACATTAGAAGCAAGATTTTCCTCCCTACCTTACATGCTCTCCAACTGGCCACCACATCCACTGTCTTACTTCTGCATGCAAACAACGTAACCCTACAAATTTGTGCCATGGGATCTCTCCTTGCCATCAGCAAGGAGGGTTTGTCCATGGGTTGGCTTGCGTTACCGATACGCATCAGCTCAAGTACACATGGACGTGTATATTATGGCCTGATTATGGAAGCAGGATTATTTACAGACTTGGTTAAATTTTGATGAGTGTGTAGTCCTGCTGTGATGATATCTGCAGCCGTTACCATGCTCAAGGACATAAACACTGAGTAGCCCCCCTTCTGGACTTACTCAGGAAGCATTCCTGAGCATCTCGCTTATCCTTGCAACTTCTTTTTTTTTTCCAGAGACGTCATGAATAAATTAATAGCTACTAAATCCCCGTCTTCATGCTAATTTACACAAACCTCTAGCATACTGAATTTTTTGGCAAATTAAAAAAAAATGCTCAAAATCCAGTCCTGGCATGAAACGATGCCATAACACAGCAGCAAAACTCCGGAGGAGAATATTCCGGGCCACCTTAGGGACCATCTGCAAAGAGAAAGACTTCTTGGAAGACTTTTTTTTCACCCCTGGAGAGATCTGAGGGGATCTTGTGGGTAGTAAAACCCACAAGGCAGTTACCTGACATTTCCTCACCCTTCCCACCACTTGCTCAGAACGGAGAGTGTCTCTGTTACTGTGTGTTTTGTGTGTGTGTGTGTGTGTGTGTGTGTGTGTGTGTGTGTGTGTGTGTGTGTGTGTGTGTGTGTGCACGTGTGTGTGTGTATCTGAGTGTGTGTTTGTGTGTGTCTTTAACCAGAAGAAGGACACACGCACATATACGCACGGCAGCCAAGGAGAGGGGAGGAGGTGTGAACAGGAATAAGGGTGGGAGTGGGATATTTTTCCCGTTCTCGGATTTATGGTTATAAGAGGGATGCAGGCAGGTTAAGGTCAGCTTAGCCCCTGGTGTTGGAACCATCATTTGGTAATTAGATGCCTCAGGGTTGCGTTCCCACCCCCCACCTTCTTCACTACGCCCTTTAGCCCGGAGAGCAAAACACTCTGAGAGAATGGCATGTCTGAGATGTGGTGGTGGGGGTTAGGGAGTGTGGACGTGAAAGGTGCATGGCAACCTCAGATTAATTGCAGAGAAACAAGACCAGGAGCTGTGTATGTGTAAGAGAAAGAAGGAGAGAAAGAGAGAGAGGTGTGTGTGTGTGTGTGTGTGTGTGTGTGTGTGTGTGTGTGTGTGTGCGTGTGTGTGTGTGTGTGTGTGTGTGTGTCGGTGTACTTTACTGTTCAAAACCACCAGGCCTCCACACTCTACCTGCTGATGGGCTATTGATTAGTTAAGGTTCCAAGACTATTCTGACACAATGGAGGTGCTGCCAGACGCTGAGGGAGGGGCGATTGGGGCGGGGTGATGAGGGCGGGGCATGCACAGCACAACATAAATAACAAACCCGAGCCCCGAGGTCTCACACAAAGCACCGGCATCATTTACATAAACACATAAATCAGCTCATTCACTGAGGTTTCATTCAGCCCAATGTGGACCGACAAGAGCTGTGGAAACGGGTTTAATTAGTGGCTGTGATCGTCTGCCCGCTAACTGACTAACATACTTCCACGAGGGTGCTTTTAAGGCTATGGAGTTCTAAACAGCTGTGTCCTGGAACCATGACTTCACTGACCTAGGGCTTAGAAACTGGCCATAGCTTCCATGTCTCCTAGAGCAGAAACAGGCTGCGTTCCAACTGCTGGTTTCAGCCAACCATTTAGCACTATAAGATGAAAAGATATAAAAACAGTGTGGCTTGGCCCAACTGTAGGTGTGAGGCTGAATCGTGCTGGGGAGCCACGAAAACTCGCAGGAAACTCTTTCTCTTCAGGTGCCCATACAAAGTCTTTGGAAATGCTACAAGTGGAAGAAATGTCCAGCCAAAATGGTTAGTCTATCTGAGGGAGATAATTCAGTGTGTGTGTGAGTTTTGGCTGATTCTCTCTCGGGAAAGTGCTCCCTCCCTGACTCCCCATGCCATAGCGGGATTATCCGCTTGCCTGTCGACTGGAGCTTGGCCCAGGGTAAGCATGCAGATTACATAGTGTGTGTGTGTGTGTGTGTGTGTGTGTATGTATGTGTGTGTGTGTGTGTGTGTGTGTGTGTGAGGGAAAGTGAGAGATCACTGCAGAGAGTGGAAAAGAAATGAGAGAATGACCACAGAGCGCTGCTGCGAGTCTGTGGCTGTAAAACCGACACCTTAAATCACCAGCACCCTTAATTAACACCCAGCACATCCTGCAGTTAGGCAGAGCAGAGGAAACTGTCCTTTCTTGCCCTGGGGACATTACTACACTCATCACTGGGAAAGAATGCCGTAAATAGGATGTGTGGTCTCAGTGGAGTCATTGTTTGTCTCTATGCAATGCATGTCCTTTCAGCAACAATTCAGTTGATGTCAGGAGTTATTTATTTGGCTGCAACAATAATATATCATAGAACCTCTGTATTCTATGGACTCAGATTTAACTCAAATGTGAAAATAATAGCTTATATCTGTACCATAACCTCTCTGTAGCTCAGGTACATGAACACACATACAAAATCCCTCTTGCTCTGTCTCTCGCTCTAGGTTTCTCTCTCGCTTTCACCCTTATTGTCCACACACACACACACACACACACGCGCGCGCACATGCGCGCGCACACACACACGTAGGCACTCACACAGTGTGGGTATGGTATGATATCAGCTAGCCCTGCCACCCTGCCATTCAGTGAGGAGACTGAAGGCAGCCATGGAGGAGGGCATGTTGTTGACCCATCCGTGCCCTGCTCTGGGCTCTTAAAGCCTACAGCCTTTAGAATCCTCAGCAGGCTATCTGAGGAAGCACAGCACTAAAATATAAAATCCCACCCCAACCCTCGAAAGATAGCTCTTTCTTGTTCTGCCTCATGACTATCATATCTCTGCATCCTCTCACTATCCAAATCAATTAATACCACAGCGCTTAGGACTGCATTTCTCGCCATTCTAAGACAGACCTGAGATCCTCCTTCAGGGACATGATGTTGTTAAGGAAAGAAAAGATTTCCAAGATGGCCGTTGACAAGCAGATGGGGAGACACACTGTGCTACACACTGCACTGTTGTGGGCTTACTTTGTTTTTCAGTGCAGAAGCAATTTTGTGTGGTCATGCTACAGGAGCCAACAGCCCATGGAAAATCAACTAAAGGTTTTTTTGTTAGGGAATTGATAGATTTTAACATGATCAGGCTTAATATGAACATAGAGATCAATGGATATATAGAAAATACCAACTTTACCAAAGACTTCACCAAAATAAGGTTTGTATCTCAGATTTGTACTGCAATGGCTGAGCTGGCAAAAATTTAAAAATTATTTTCATCAGGTTTGGACCAACTTCTTCACCAAGTCATTCTTCACCAAGTCAATAAAACAGTACTTTATAACTGGATTTTGAAAAAATGCTGAGACCCCAAAAATGACTTAGTGCCCCTCTGTGGACCCAAAATTTACTGCACTCATCTAAACATAGCTAAGGCATTTATACCGCATATCTTTAATGTTACTAATGTGGATTTGTGCATTGAACAGCAGAAATAAAACAAACAAAATCAATAGCCACCCCCCCCCAAAAAAAACCCAACTAAAAACACAGCAACACAGTTTGTGTGTGATTTTCTCTTGACATACATGCTGTTCTTTTGCTTCTTCTTGTACTCCAAATCCATGCTTACAGGCAGAAATAGTTGGGCAGAGGACTAGTTATTACTTCTCATCTTGTCCTCAGTGAGCATTTACAAGTGACACAGCTCTTGGCTGGCAAGGTGTGCTCTTATTTCCTGGGAGAGGAAATTCCGTGGAGGTTGGGAAAGAAACTTGAAAGAAAGCCCTGTGTAAACATGTCCTTAAAAAGGCAGCCTCTTGCATGGACAAGCCAACTTCAGAAGTTGGTGCATTTCTGGGGTGCATGTTTTTTCAGAAGCAAAATGTTCCTGTGCTTCTGTCCAGTGTCACCTGGAGTCAATTCAACAACAAGAAGCCTTGATTAGAAGAACCTGACGCTTAGGATTTCTCCCGACAAGGATTCCCTGGCCTGCACTGTACCACAGCACATCTCACTACGATACACGCAACAGGCCAGCAACAGCAATGCTTGCAGACAGAACCCTTTGACTAGAGCTCCCACAGCACCAGCAGGCTAAAGGTAACCTGCTTTTAACAGGGATTCGGCCCTTGTAACAAGGTGGACCGAGATTCACCCAAGACACATGAAGGTGCTGGTCTTGCCTGTCAGGCAGAGGAACCAACTGCAGAAAGACTGGGTTTCAACCAGTTGACAGAGTGTCAGTGAAAGTGAGACTGTAAAGGGCCTCAAAGAAACTGAAAGGGGTGTTAATATTTCAAGATGGCAAAATCCTACTCTATTATTTCTACAATACAGTCAGTGAGAGCTTCAAAGTTACTCCCGAATGGGACCTGACTCAGTTAAATGGGCAAAATGTTGAGGGAAAGTCAGACAGTTGGAACCGAAGAACAGCAGTGTCGTTTTTAGGGAGTTTGAGTGAGCGCTACAGTATGTTAATCAGTAGCTGTTGGCTAAGGGGCTTCCTTATTAAACAGACACAGACAGGTTTAGACGAGAAGCTGGTACCGGGGCAATGGATAATGCAATGACAAGCATACAAGCAAGTGAGTCATGAAAAAAAAGGTTGTGTATTAGAAAAAGTGTTGAAAGGGAAGACAAGATTAATTTCTTGTAAACAGGGAAGTATGGGCAAACATACACTAGAACAACAGAACAGCAGACAAAAAAGCAACAAACAAGCACGTGTGCGCATTCACACACACAGACACCAGGTCTCTGTCTGTTTCTCTCTCTATCTCTCTTTCTCACTCTCTCTGTCCCTCTCTCTCTTTCACTGACAGGTCTTAGTCCATGGGGTTATCCAGCGAGTCTCACATTCTTAAGGCTGTGCAAGTCCAAATGTGCCATTTGAAAGGCCAAGTGGCTTTAAATTACCAGAGCGCTGCCTCAGAAGGCTATAAGGGCAAGTCTTCACATTCTTTAAAGAGATGCTCTCAATTAGGTCCGGGAGAACACAGAGCATGTGTTGAGACATGCAAGTTAGGACCTTTACAGCCGCAGATATCCACTGAGTGAGCCAGGAAGAGGGAGAGCAAAAAAAGAGACAGCTTCCAGGCAAAAACGGAAGAAAGAGAAGATAAAAAGGATGCGTGAGACGGGGTAGATAACGGGTGAGAGTTGCCCAGGCTCTTCCTCCTGCGAAGTGCCTGTCTTCAGGCGAGTGGGCCTGGTATGAATTTCTGCACCCAGGGACTACTGAATGGGAAGATTGAAGTGAGGTTTTGACAGTGGCAACAGGCAACCCTTTCTTGGCAGGATCTACCTCTGGCATAATGTGCACATTGACTCAAAGGAGTGAATTTTATGAACTGATTTGATTGACAAGCTGACAAAATATGTATTACAGAACATAGGTGTGCTCCTCCCAAGACTGAGCATGTTTTTTAAATCTGGTTCTGGTTTGTGGGTATTATTGCACGGATTGCAATAGAACCCTAATCTGAATATGAGAAATCATTGCACAAAGGTTACTGTCATCTGCCAAACATCTTGACGATACTGTCAGTTCAGCAACAACGCTCAGCAGTTTGCTGTGTGCTGCTTATTCGGTTTTC
Organism: Electrophorus electricus; assembly: GCF_041902795.1. NCBI lineage: Eukaryota > Metazoa > Chordata > Actinopteri > Gymnotiformes > Gymnotidae > Electrophorus > Electrophorus electricus. Next base: position 4,842,171 of record NC_137518.1, read on the forward strand.
CACGACTGTGCATTAGCATTCAGGCCAAAATCTACAATCCCAGAAAATGAATAAGCACTCAATCACATGGCTTCAAAACCACACAAATGATGTGCCACTGGATAATTCATTCATTGTGACCTTTCAAAATGTTTTCAAGTCTGGCTACACTGGAAATAGCCACTGGGTTTGGGAAGGAATTAAAAATGGATGTTTTGGAATGGGGACAGACCTACTCTGTTTTAATGGGCGGTTGGTGCTGAGATGAGACTAACCGGACCATAAATTCTCACATGGGTTTTAATATCGGTCATTACTAGTACATCACTGGATGTTCCGTCCAGTTTGTTATTTGATGTCTGTTTCACAACTTATGCTACTAGAAAATAATGATGACCTTACAATTGTCCAGCATAAAAGCATACTGGCTAATATATGAGTATTTAAAAATAAAATATTTTAAAGCCCTACTTTAGTATTTTATATTATGATTGTGTAACAGAGAACATCAGCATTATTTCCACCACTGGAGCCTATAATACTGCCACCGCACAAAAGTTGAAAAAGTGAAAAGTTACACTATCAAAGAGGTAGTCATGACAAGTAACACCATCAAAGTAACACCATCAAGGAGGTAGTCATGACAAGCCTTGGAACTTAATATTACATTCCTGAAACCTTGACAGTCCCCCACCATGAATCATTACAACCAACCTGCTAAGGATCAGTCCATTCGTGTTAATGTCAGAGGGGCTGGCTTAATCCTGACTCTCTAAGACCCGCTAAGAAAATCCTTTCCTGCTCACTACTGCTAACTGCTCCTTCCCCTCCTCCTATTTCCACGTGAAAGCCTTTTCCAGAGACCTTCAGACATCCTTGAGCTGTGAGCTGTATCGGACTGACCTATAGAGGTCTTCCGTGTTATTATCCGTAGCCTTCAATGTGACATAGCCAAAACGCCACAAAGCATTTCATATGATCCCAGAGCCATGCTAGAATCCCCACTCCCCTCCCCGACCCCTGGCAACGGCTTTTCTTTTTCCTCTCGTTTTAGACAGCAATGACAACTTGGCTGAAATGACGAGGCCCGCCTAGGGGTGGCGGTTCAAAGTAGACTATCGCGACCATCTGAGACCAATGCATCCGCTGTCAGAGATGAGGGACAGAGGGGTATGAAGGATTCAGCAGATGTAGCAGATTTTATGTGAGGTACCATAAAAGTTTGCTCCAAAAACTCTGAATAGCCATGTTTATTTTTCATTCATTTCAAAGGATGATGCCCGCATGAAATGAAATGTAGTGTCAGTGAACCTGAGGTCTGGTGACTTTATTCCAGAACAGATAATACTTGATATAAAGTGTCTTCAGTAAATCCTTTTACTGTCTGCTTTCCCTAGGATGTACATCTTTTCCTAGGTCATGATTGACATAAGGGTTAAAGAATTATCTCTATTAGTAAAACAACCTTGCACAAATAGCAAATTACTACACTCCCCATGGGGTGTGACATGACTAAAGTGCTCTTTGATCTGATGTTGAGAATGGTATATATTGACCAATCTTTCATGGAATTTACATTCATGTGTATTTCACCTATAGACATAATTTAGCTGACACTTTTATCCAAAGTGACTTATAATTATGACTGAGTAGACTTGATAGTTAACAGCCTGACTCAGGGGCCCAACAGTGGTGAAGCTTGAACCAGCAAGCTTCCCATTACAAGTCAAGGACCTTAACCACTGAGCTACCACTGCACTTACAGCACTTATACTTGTCTCTTATATATACACATTACTATTTGCGGTTTGAAAAAGGCTGCTGCATAGCGTGCTATAAGAGTTCCACAAACCAAGAGGCTGTACTGTACATGTGTGACTAAGCGAAGAACACTGAACTAAAGCCTAATTTTCTGACACTTGCTATTCATCATGTTGGGTTTAATTGGATGGAGTCATGTGATCAGGTGAACTGTCTAGTATTTGCACTTAACGACCAGCTAACACCAGAATCCTTACCAAAGGCATTTAGAGTTGAGACATAATTCTCAGAAGATGAGTGCCAGATGGGACACGTGAATTAAAGAAATCTATTCTATCATTTGTAATATGGATCTTGCAATTATGTTACTAATAAATCCATTGCTGTCATCATGTAATTAATGCAGTGTTTTTTAACCTGATGGGTCACTGCTTGGCATCATGAGGTTGATGTGATTGGTGTGACCAAAAGGCCCAACGCTGCCAGAACTATTGTTTTCAGAGATGAATTATTGAATACAGCATGCTGCTTCAGTAATTCCATTTTTGCAGGTCCAAAATCAATAGTGGTGAATGAATTGAACTGACTCTGGGCCCCCGAGTGAAAAGGAATGTGGCAGTAGGGCCCAAAGACTGAAATCTAGCGCTTTGCGGAGTGCGGAGGTCTATATCGGCGCGCTGCTGTCACAATATATGAGGGATAAGTTGGGGCTGGTTTTAAATGGGAGGGTTAGTGCAGGACCTTGGTGGGGGCACCTCAGATCATTGGAGAGGAAAATGCATATCTCAAAGAGTGACAGTGTGGGGAACATGATGGAAAAGTGATTTGTTTACATGGAAAAGATTGATTTTTCAAATTTTTTAGAATACATAATGCCTATACTAAACATTGCAGAGAAAATCAGATTAGATGTAAGAGTAGTTACTAAAAGGCTTGTATTTGGAATGTTCAGAGTGTATGTGTCACAAAAAGTAGTATATGGTTTTTACAACACAGTCTGGCAGAGGCTTCTGACATTTAGAGAAAGTCAATATCATAAAAGATTAAAGAGAAGTCAAGGAGAATTCATGTCATTAGGGGTCAGTTAGGGGCATAATGATGCTGGACCCTTGCCCATAAGATTGAATTCAAAAAGAGATGATTATAGAGTTAACATCTTCCTAGAATGAGGGTGTGATAAGACTTCACTGTCAGATGTCAGTCGTATATCTGTACTGTAGTGCTGAATGGGGGCTTGTGTGTTTGATAGGCAGAGACAGTTTGGCTTCCATATATCACACATCATCCTCTGTCCCGTTTCTCTCTCTCCTAGAGCAGTTCTGAACATCGTCACTCCATAAATCCACTTGTATCTCTGGCTGCGAGGATCGCACTCATCATTGTCTCCACAGGAAAGGCGCTAAGCGCATCTCCGCATCGTCTCCCAGCAAGGGACTTCGGAAGGATTAGTTCCCCCATCCCTTTGTGAACTGCAGCAGAGTCGCAAGGGGGAAGAGGGGGGGCTTCCGCAGCCATGGAGACGGGGAGTTGGAGGGAAAGAGCTATGCCTCGGTGGCGGTTAAAGCTCTCCACCAAATCCTGCGAAGCGCGCGGCATTTTATTGCCTTCGTCACAGGAACGCCATAAATCCTACTCGTATCTCTGGAGAACGGCCAGGAACGCTGCAGTGCTCGATGACGGCCAGGCTCCCTTCGCCCCATGTCGGCTCCCCCGCCCAGCTGACACCGACAGCTGAGAGATGCCAGGGATGCGATGCCAACAAGAGGAACGATGGCACCCAGAGACGGCATTGGCCCGAACCGGCCTGAATACAATAACCCCCGAGCTCTAGCACTGGCCCAGAATATAAGAATGTGTTTTACCATTTGAGCTGTTTTTATGAGCCGAGATACGAGGGTAGGTTTAGTTATTATGGACAGATACAATGCTGGACGAGAGAAAGGGGAACGAAAAGGTAAGAGGACAGACAGAGAGGGGATATAAAGGGAGAAAGATGGGGGGGGGGTTAATATGTGGCAAAGCACAGCTGAGATGCTATTATGATGACATATAAAGATGCCTCCCCTCCTTTGGGGCAGGGAAAACGACAAATCTATCTTCGTTTGGACTTGGAGGTGTTACCAAAGGGGATCTGGACACACAGAGCTGGGTAAGAATCAGCCAGGAGATTACTGAGAAAAGATAACATTAGTATGGCAGTATCAAGGGGGTACAACGCATGGCCAAATATTCACATGGCAAAAAACCACCAACTATATGTACTCGCATTAGGTGAAATATATATAACTTAGTATTTACATTTACATTAATCATGTACATTTTCAATTGAGCTGCTTACTGTTAAAATCATGTTAATTTGAGAAGACTGTGAGTACTAAGGGATTAACTTATTTGTAAGCATTGGCTGTCTGGTGAAAGACTCAAATATTGATTGCTCTAAGCCTTGGTCTACACTGGAAAATAGTTTTATTCCACTTCAATGAATATATGTATCAAAAAAGCATGACATAAAATTGACATTTAAGTAAACAAAGATCCAAAAGTAAGATATGCACTCGTTGGGTAACAGCATAAGTCCTAAAGTTCTAAATCTTTCATTTTACATAACAATATATAGTCAGTAGGTAATAAACTTTACCCCTCCAGGCAAACACAAAATCTGTCTGTGGGTATATAATATTTTTTGAAAAATAACAAATGGAAATAGAAAAGAGTAAAAATAAACAAATAAATAAAAACAGAAATATAACAACATGGAAAGGTAAATAAGGATTCTAATGTGCAATACAAGCAGTGCTATTCCACCAGGTTTGAATGTGACTGGTTGATTGATTAATTCATTGATTCATTTATTCAGTGATAAGTTGATAGATTTTTGTTGTTGATGTTTATTGATGTATCTACTAGCTCAATGAGTTTATCCAGGAGTCAATTTCGTTCATGATCGTTAACCACTCCTTGACAGCAACATGCACTGGGATATGAGCACAGCTCATCTTAAAAATAAAAGACCTGAGTGAGCTTTCTGGCTCTGAATCACAGGTCCCTCCTGATGCTCATGTAGATGATTAAAGAGAGGAGACTCTTTTTTAGAAAGATATTAAGATGTTGCAGGTGGTTAAAGAGTTTCTGTTTCTTGTTATAATGCAGTATTCAAGTAGCTAGCTGACAACATGAAGTCTAATCAAATGAAAGACTGAGCTCTTTCCCCAAATCACTCAGAAATTATTGTACTTCTCAAAACAATATGAATGCAGCAGCTTTGTGCTGGGAAAATTCCAGTGCTTTCCAGGGACACCGAGAAGTACAAATTAGCATCAAGAGTAATTTTATTTTCAAGTGTTATGTAGGAAGATACGATGTCATATGCTATGTCATTAACATTAGCACAAAGATATTAACAATATGCAATGTACATTATGGAAAAGTGAAGCTAGAGGAATTTAAATGCTTCTTCAGTTTATCAGCAATGAAACTTTTATATGAATTCAATGAAGATTAATAAGTAATCACAGATTAATGTAAATTGAGCCCTTGCAAAAGTTTTAGGAGTGAATTTATCACCACTAAAACTTTGTCAAGAGCTCAATTACAGTGCACAGTTTTGTTCAGTGTACTCTGAAAGAAGAAAAACTCTTGACTAAAAAAAAAAGTTCCTTCAGATTATCTTTTAAATAAGGTCAAGGGATGTAATTACTTTAGTTTTACTTCTATCTCACTCATTTTCATTCATTTAAAAGGTATAAATGTAATAAATCAGGAGAGATTTTAAGCTGAAACTTACAACAGCTGAAACTTACTGAAACTTGGTGCTGGGGGTGGGGGGCAGAAGTGTGTACTCAGAAGAAAACTAATGGCTTCAACATATGTAACAGATGGTACTTTCAAACAGATGGTACTTCTTTTGAATCACCCTAGTACACATTTATTGACTTTGCTCTTGTGCCTAAGATTCTGTTTGAGAGAAAATCAAGTTAGAATGTTTCATTTACTCCGGATGTTGTCCTAATGTGATGGGTAATAAAAATAAATAAATTTAATCTCCCTCCAATTACCAGGATGATATTACCCACTCTAGATTCCTGAGGGCTAGATGTAGCTGCACGCAGATTAAGCTTTCTCCAGGACTACACAGATCTGAAGAGGAATTTCTCTATGATTTCAAGTGGAAAAAGCTACTGTGAGCTACTTTGCCCAGGAGTAGCTGTATGCTGAGACTGGGAGAAGCGGCTTAGTGCTCGTTGGGCAGTGTTGTAGAGGTGATCGTTAGCACAGACTCCCTGCACACGCTGACTTGCAGACTTGTTTTTCTGAAACACCACCTTTGCTCTAATGAGTGCAACAAACAGGGTCATCCAGACAGGACATCCGGGGTGATTATTTTTCTGCAGCGGAAATCACCGCAGTCTGCAAAATCATATTTCCAGCCAATTTGCCTGCGAAAAGTGAATGATTTCTCCAGTGCAGCGACTGACGGTAATACCAATTTGGCTGACTGCGCGGCATCAAATGTAAACTTTCCAAATGGCATAAACATTTCCTGAACTGTCATTCTGACAAAGCTGCTTGTGTTTCATTTAGTCTCCTTTCTCCTGTGTTCATTTCCACACAGCTGCATTTGCCAGTGAAGGAGGAAGCATTGCAAAAAGCATACCATTTGGCATGTGAGCAGGAAAAACTGATGCGTAGTGATGCATCTGGTCTCAGGCGAGCCCACAAACAAGCTGATCGAGAGCCAGGGCAGAGGGCTCAGAGGAAAAGAGACAGGTGGGAGGGAGAGAGACAGACCAGGTGGAGGGAGACATAAAGGAGGTAGCAAAGGGTGAAGTAGATTAAGTATTTAATTCATTAGAGGGTTCAGGTTCCCAGTCGTATTCGATTCATGAGCAAAGGTTCAGAGGAAGGTGACACCTTTTTTAGCAGTACTGGGGTTTTGGGCTTTGTCTAGCCTCTTCCACATGTCCCCAATAGGCTGGTAACAAAGAACTCTCAAGATAGAATAATTCAGATGATGAGGTAAAGCATATGGAATCTGATTTAAACTAGTTGTCCCAGTCTTGGAGAGGCAAAGCACATACCAGAACTGTAAAACTGTTTGCTTGTTGCACAATCAACACCTCTTCCGAGATGAAGTACAGTATGTAATTAACCTGCGCACCTCAGTCTGTATTTAGCTTTACCCACGATTAGCATCCTGACTCTGAATCGAGAGGGCTAGCTGATCATCAAAGCACTTGAAGAGGGTGATCAGTGTTGGATTGCTAGCTTTAAGATGAGGTGATTTTGGAAGGGGTGCCCTGCTCCATGGAGCTCGACCTTGTTTTTGAGGAGGGGGAGACGACCAAAAGAAAGGGGAGAAAGTGAGCAGAGTTTGCAAGCAGAATTAGCCATCTGCTAACTGCTGCCACACGGAGCATCTAATTTTGTGGCCTTTGTCTCACAGCGCCCCTAGCCATCAAAATCACGATGCACCTGTACATCTAAATATGGTGTGGATTGGGAGGGGTATAACCTGATCCTCCCAGGAGCTGCCCAGACCCACTCTTGTCAGGCAGACTGAGGGCCTCCAAGTCCCTGGAAGGTATTGGATAAGCTAATGATGGCGAAATACCAGCCACCCCACCGGCAAATAGAAACCAGTGCCCTCAAGAGCACAGCTCTTTATTCTCAAATCCAACATAAGCTGCCATAACAAGGGTACAAACATAAGCAGAAGATAAAACCGACTGAACCATGTACACCTAACAGTTCAAGCGACACAATTACGTCAGGAACTACACATCATAAAGAGCAGCAAGATGACCTTATTGGCCACAATCAGTTGGAAATTTCCTTTTGCAACTATCGCTCTCTCACTCAAGTTTACATTATTGTGCTCTCTATGCTGCACCTACCCTATATTATTGTTATGGCATTGTAGTTATGAAAAAAAAGCATCATCTTGAAAAAGTCTTAAGGCCTAATTATCATAAAACCTCAAAGTACATAGAGAGGAGTTGTTTTAGCTATTAAATGGCTAGAGACCATAAAGGGAGTAGTCAGTCTATAAAACTAAAAATTGGTTACGATGGCAATCTAGATTGTTACGTGTTACACCACCCAACTGGAACCAACTCTCCCACTATGAGGGGGCATGGTGGTTCCATTAAACTAATTAAATACCTACCCAGTCATAGCAACCCCGGATTTATAGCTGGAACTCAAACATATCCACATTGAAGCCGTGTTGGGCCTTCCATGGTGAATTACAAAACGGAATGTGTCAGCTCTCAGGAACCTGGGGATTAGGAATGAACAAATCAGGACAGAGCAGAGATAGGACTTGAGATAAAGATCTGTGTGAAAAGCAGGGCTAGACTGTTCTTTTTTCCTTTCTTCTGACACCTCACAGAGCACATAAGGTGATTAAGGTGAAAACATACTCAATTTGAACCTCTATACACCTAATTACCTCACATAACTTTAAGATTGCAGGTTTCATGTGACATAAGAACCCTTTCAATACCTTTCTAAGACCACAACTAGCTATACCATAACTTGCCACCAGGGGCACTGCAATTTTAAACACTAATCAGAGCTAAAGTAGCTTGAGAAATAACTCTTTATAGCTACAAATAGAGCTCCAGGGGAACATTTTGCATGAAAGGACCAATTTTCAGCATCAACTGCTTCAATCAAAATAATCACATTTGATCAGCTGTATGATAAGTATATTGAGCAGAAAAGATCAGAAGTTAAGTTACTTAATTAAGTAAGTCACCGTAAATGGGAATTTACTTATTTGGATATATTTAGAGAGAACACAAGTACATTAATCTTATATACATAATTATAATCAAATGTATTTTTAGGCTATGGTATGGCATGGCATTTGCTCAGCAATACACTGCATTATAAGAAATTTCATCTGCAAAAACTGGATGATCGTGCGTTACATTGGTATCTTAGAAAGATATACAGCACAAGGGAGGGGGCAATTCCCGTCTGCTATCCATCTCATAAAAAATTTCCGCGCCGTGAAATCCAATGTGGTTTTGAGGGGACTGCCACATTTCTCTTTCTAACAACCACTGTCATCTTCAATTTCAGATGCATCATGGCAAACTACAGCATACTCCGTTTTCTCCAAACTGTGTACATGATTCAATTATTGGCTCAGTGAATGGTTGCCTATGGTTTAAATCACTGGTACATACGTTTGCATATTAACCACTCTTGCCCATTTAGCTCCCGGGGATCAGTGAAGACCAAAGCGATGTATCCTCCCTCGGCTTGACAAACAACACACACACACACACACACACACACACACACACACACACACACACACACACACACACACACACCTTTTATCATAATATTATTTATGAGGCAAACAAAATCATATTAGACTGCATCTTGAGAAAGGCCTGCTAGTGTGACTGCTCGTGTGCGTTTCTGTGGCTTTCTCTCACCGTGGGCAGGTTCACAGACCCACAGAGTGGTGTAAATAGCCATATTGATCAGGGGATAATGGAATCTTGTCCTGGCTGTTTCAACTCCAACATTTTCATTTCCTCTCACAGCCAGGCCGCCGCGTACTCACCTCGTCCTGGTCGGAAGCAGCGAAGCTGCTCCCCTCCCTCCTGCCTCCTCCCTGTTCTGCTCCCCTCCCCACCTCTGCCTCCTCCTGCACTCCCCTACACGTCACCCTACTCCCTGCCACCCTCCTAAGTAACTAATTGCATTAGCATAGGGGGAAAGCAGGCCAGCGTCGCACTGTGATTTATATCATTTTGCTAATTCGTCATGCGCAGGCCTTTGCGGCGAACTGCAGAACAATTAGGCGCTTGGCAGCCCACTATAATACTTGTAGAAAATGATGATAATAATGATGGAAAAGGGGTCGGGGGGGGGGGGGGGGGCATCTTAATTGTATTTTTTATTTTTTTTTGGAGGGAAAAGGGTTCGTTTGAAGACCCATCTGATTGTGCGTGATGGATGCAGGAGATTGTGCGTAAGTGTGTGTGTCAGGGGGGTTTAGAGGCCACGGTCTTGTCATTATACTAGGTGTGTCAGTTTATGTCTGACACACGGTTTATTAAAAAATCAGGCTGGCATTGTTATACCAAAAAAGGATCTCGAGGTATGTAATGGTGCATTCCAACATAGCCTATCCATGCAAACCTAACCACCTCACCCTTTTGTCTTCTAGAGAGTTTCATCAACTGCATGTCGATGGAACCTCAACCGATGCTGGGAACCATGGCTCACTACTGCTACATTGACCTAGAAAGCCAGCACAGGAGAATGGAGGGAACTCCACTGTTTCCATATACCAATGGATTTTCCTGCCTAATCCTCAACAGATCCATTTTTGTTTGGCTGTCTTGGAGCTAGCCACCGTAGGCTCTCCTTGCCTCATGCCGAACATCTTTTAAGGTTTGAGCAGTGAGGTTATCTCGGTACATGTGAATGTAAGACTCCTACTCATGCTCATGCACAGATGTTGATTAGAAAAAACATGAGAAATGCCCAATCAGCGATGGGGGACGTGGTAGGGTGGGTGCTGTGGAATATTACAGGGCTTGGAGGCAGAAACGTGCAAAGCCTGCACACTGCTGCAGGGTTTCGAGGTGTTCCGTCACAACCCTGCAGCTTCTCGCATTGCAATTTCATGCCTTTTCCTGCTCCTCGTGAAGAGATTGGTGGTTAGTTGACAGGGCACTTCAGATGGATTAGACAAGAGACACACTAGGTTAGAACTATCATTTTTTAAAGACCCCCGTAATCAGGGTACTAACAAAAACAAGCCCTCTAGCTGGGACTTAAGAGTCATACATTCTTTCTAGAAGGCTAGTGAACTCAGGCTAACTGGTAACCATTATATTTTGCACTAGTGATGATGTAATACAAACCAGTACATATTAGCTATCATTCATTCTTAACTCCAGAAGTTTTCTGTTGTTGTTGCTGTTGTTTTAGCTGTGATACTTGGCTCTTCTACTCTGTATCTCTTATTCTAGCTTGAAGGGACTATGTAAAACTGCCTGGGGCTATGGTGACTGTACAGCACCGTCAAAACAGTGCCATTGTATGTCTGATGAAATTACTACAGTACGTCTGCAATAAGATGGCATTAAAAAAGTACTTGAGTCAGATGTTGCCTCGGTAACTATGTCATCAGGCCCTTTTGCAGACTGCAGATTTTTGTAAATTTGCATATCAGAAGAAAGTTGGAATGCAACTAAATGAAACACGCGTAGTATTTTCATGTTGATCCTTTGTACGCTCCCCACCATATGTGAAAGGCGTTCCAGACGACGAGCTACCCGCTGGAGGACTTCTCATTTCCTCTGGTAAACACGGAGGACATGTTTACATGCCGTAGAAGGCAGCGCTAGTATCCTGGTGGGAAGACAAAGTGCTGTTGACGTTAAAAAAATGAACGCACCAGCAATCCGGTGCTTCTCCAGAGAGCGCGGGCGCGAGGCGGTGTCTGTTACAAAGGCGCTATCAGACAGACGAAGCCGAGCGCGTGCACTGAGACGTCTCAAGATTCCTTCTTTGTCTGTGTTCTCAACCGTGATTCGGGGGGGGGGGGGGGGGGGACAGTTGTCCCTCATATAAGAGCTTGGTACCATTGCCAGATATGTTGATCTTCGCAGCTGCGCAGATATTAAATAAAATTTTGAATACTGAAGTTAAATGAGCCTTTCCAGATAAGAATGAGCGTAATTACGTCACCCTATCCAGTGCTAGAGCGTTGCGCAAGCAGTTCCATAAGCTTTAATGTGATCTTCGCAGACAGTTTAAAAAATGGGGGGGGGGGGAGGCCTAAGAAGCAGCATTAGAGCAGCCTAATGTGATCTATTCATATTCAACCATACTTGCACATAGAGCAGAAAAAAATCCACCCCCATCTCCACACATGCATTTTTAAAAGGGTGGAAAATTGTGGTTCGGCGCCACTGCCTCTCCATGCTTGTGCAGGTTTTAGGGCTAGACACAGCCTTGTTTGTTTACTTATTTGTTTGTTTATATATGTTTATTTATTTATTGGAGTCAGATGCAAGTATCGAATAATGTTGAAATCTATAGAAAACCTCTGAACCAAGACCCCTGATGAAGTTTACTGGCAGGCCTTTACTGATGGCTTGCAGAGAGGAACAGGAGTGGTGACAGAGAGAGAGAAGAAGAGGAGAACGAGGCGAGATAAACAGAGATGTATGAGGGGGAGACTTGAGAGAGAAAGAGAAATTTAATTTTCAAATGGCCTTTTCCTTCAGTTGTGTTGGGTCAATATTGAGTGACAAAAAGGGGCCAAATGGATCTGCAGTCTGTAAAAAGACAACAGCAGCTGGAATTCAGCAGTTATCCCAGCCACCTCCCCCACTTTAAAAATGTCAGTACGTTTGGTCAAACGCGATCTGCCTGTGCCATGCTAGAAAGTGTTTAACCTTACGCTTGCTTCATTTCTCTCTGCCTGTAAAGGCTGGTCAGGGGTGTGGAGAACACTAAGTCACATATCTTTTAAGTTTTATCGAGGAGCAGTCTGCGAAAGCAGAATGTTGTTCTTTGCTCGGACTCGCTCAATAACTGCTGCCCCTCCCCCAAATCTAATTGGCCACGTCCCGGTGATGCAGCACCTGTCCACCCGCCTGGCCTCACCCATTCGCCATCCGCAACTCCTCCAGCATCCAGCAGCCATATCTTAGGCCTATTGCTTGGCGGGGGTGGAGGGGATGAGGGGGTGGGCCAATGGGTGGGGTCTGAGAGATGGTATCAGAGCCAGCAAGCCCGGGATCTTCCATAATCGTCTGTATCGGTCCACATGCCGGGGGAGATAAGGCCAGGATTCAGCTAGCAGCACAGGGAAAACAGAAGGGGGAGGAGTCCGCCCCAAGGGGAGGAAGGCATGGAAGGGGCACATAGCCAATGATTATACCCTGGCTGCCTGAAGACTGCAGAACATGAGGGATCACTGGGACTATGGGATGGTTACATACTGGGCAAAGTTTTGAGGAAAACTGGACCTGAGTTGTCAAAATGTACATGCACAGAAAAAAAATGGTTTTGTTCATTAGAAAAAGTACCAAGAATTGCCATTAATCCCTATAGAACCTAGTACATGGAAGTGTAAACAAACACATCTGAACACAAAGACACATAGTACATGCTTACTGATCTATGGCTACAACATTATCAGGACCTCTTCTTCCTGAACACTTCCAGTACCATCAGTAGTTCAAATGGCATAAGTAGTTCAAAAGTGAAACAGATAACGTAGCAACCTGGGTGGCAGGTAAGGTGACTCTTCTCAGAGTGTCTATGAGGGACCAGGTGCCACAGCCCAGTAGAAGAGAAAAGGCTCAAAACCTAGTGTCCTGGCATCCCTCCCAGAGGACAAAGTTACTCCACCAAAGTGGTTCCACATCCCTGGAGACCTGCAGCTTTGACACCCTTAAACAATGTGGTGTGCTGGGGGGGGGGGGTGTGTGTGTGTGTGTGTGTGTGTGTGTGTGTGTGTGTGTGTGTGTGTGTGTGTGTGTGTGTGTGTGTGTGTGTGTGTGTGTGTGTGTGTGTAAGAGAGAGAAAAGTGATAAAATAGGGATAAAATTGTAGTGCTATAGTTCTGGACCAAGTGAGAGCTTAAGTGTCAGTGAAAATTACTGTGTTATTCTAAAAGGCTGCTAAAGCATTCCACGGAGTGCAAATTGTACCGTCTCCTCTAATTTAACAACGAAACTGTTTTATTTTTTTCTATTATTCCGATTAGACGGATATGTGGTGCCTCTCTGCTTAGCCGAAAAACAATGTGCCTCATTCGTTAGCACATTGGAAATAATCCTCTCCTCAAAGCATTGCGTGTTTGTAGTAATTATTTTTTAAGCACCACTAAAGAAGATTAATTCTAGGTTTCTCGGCCACTCTTGGACTCGCTGGGTCTCTTGAAATAACTTATCGCATCGTAAACCGTGGGGCAACTTGGAGGTTGCTGTGTTACTTCCAAACCGGAGGCTCGAGGAATGTCGATCGGTAGGAAACACGATTTGGTGCGAGGGGTTGTGGAGCGATTAGACGATCCAACCGTTCATTAGCTAAGTGAATTGAGATTAGTTAGAACTTGGTTTGGACTTGTGAATCAATTATTAGTCGAAGTTTACCAGCAATTCGCCATCTTTTCGGAACCAGACGGCACAGTGTGGTACTAAACAGACTTTAGTTCATTAGTGAGGCTCGGAGCAGTGGGAGAAGATAATGGCTTACTCTCAAATCTGGAATTAAAATAAAGGCCTAAAAACCCTATAATGGAAAAGGAAGAAACAATTCAATCAAAGCCAGACAGCATTCATTTGCAAGCTTAGTTTAACATAGAACAAGGCTCATGTGGAAGTGCGCAACTTTCAAGTCTTATTGTTTTGCCTCAGGTAATTATTATGGCGTCACAATAGAACTTTTATGCTGCGCTTGGAAAGCAGCCATGGCTTCTGTGAAATCGCAGTGGCATTTCTTTAATAACAAAGACACACAATAAAACATTGGTTAAGGTACTTGACTTGTAATCAGACGGTTGCTGGTTCAAGCCCCACTGCTACCAAGATGCTGCTGTTGGGCCCCTGAGCAAGGCCCTTAACGCTCAAGTTGTACTCAGTCATAATTGTAAGTCACTTTGGATAAAGGCATCAGGTAAATGTAAAGCACGCTCGCCCCTGTGTCTGGTAATTCTGGCGGTGCTTAACCATTTGTTTATTTTTCCACACTGGAGCCCAGTGAAATCCTTAATAGCATGATTTTACTTTTGCTGAAAATACCAGTAGTTAGTAATGTGTCGCGACGTCTTTCCGGCAAAAAAGCGAAAGCGCATGACAGTGGAAGTGATCTGAACATCTGTGGGTTCCTGGCAGCAAGCGTCTCGTTAAATAAACTGCCTTGCAAACTACGGCGGTAGGTGTAGTGCCTTTTGCGGGCCAGCGCCCTTTCGAAGGTTAAGCTTCTTTTTGATCTTCGCATCTTTCACAGACGATGATCAAAGGACATCAAATACTTCCAAAATCAGCATGAAGAGAATGCGCAGCCTAATTCGAATGAACCTGGGTTGCTTTCATTAAGCTAATCACAGAAGTAATTCACTCAAAATTCTTCAGGTTCATGGCCCAATGACCACTAAACTGCAATTCTATTCATAATGAAATAAAGTCATTATATCAGAAAGAAATGGGTTGGATTTGGAGATTGAAATTTTACAGGACAATTATACCTCTAAAATATATTTTATTTGTCCATAAAACACATTTTATTAGCCTACCTTAAATATGTCTCATGATTCAAACTTAAGGACTATACACACTCTTTCTCTTTCTCTCTCTCTCTCTCTCTCATATATACATAGAGTTTCTTGCAAACAATAAAGTCCATACTGGTGTATAATTGGATCCTGCCACAATTCACTGCTCTATGATGAACTCTCTGGTTAATCCTGGGTGACTGGGAGTGGTCTACAGGAGCAGTGATCCAGTGTTTTCCTATATGCAGGATAGGAGGATGATGCTCTGTGATCCATGGAAAGTTATTTGAACCTTGAGGCCTTTTTACATGGACATAATGACTAGGTCAGCATTTTACTTGACCCACAGCCCACCTGCAGATCTGAGAAATGTACCCACCACCCCATCAATTTTAATAAAAAAAGAAAGAAACAAATATCACCCCAACCTGACCTCAAGGCACATGACAGTCAATACTGAAAGATTTTCTATGATGTTTCCTTTTGACCATGCACTAATCCAGCATCTGCTCTGCCTGGTCCAAAATGGAATTTTGCAGCCCAAACATGCGTGACCCATGAATGTCCCCCTCCCCACTCATGCAAGCCCACTCACGCCTCCTTAATTTGCAAGCACAGTCACAAGATTGCTGTTTAGATTCTTTGCCTGCTTGACATGAGGAAGATTCTTAGTTCTAAGGCCTTATTCCCACTATTGTGCATTTCTTTGACCCACGGTTCTAGCGCATTGTTTAGGTTACCTGCTGTGTACCTAAGTGGCATACTTAGACTCTATGCTAATCAAGCATTAGGTGAACATAAATTTTTCTAGGCACACTGAATGGCCCAGCACTCCCACACGCATGATAATAATCTCATGATTTAGCATAATTCGCTGTTCTTCCAGGGGACTGCTATTATCTCTTGCACATGTGCTTTCATGTGAGCCTTCTGCAAACTTGTTGTCCGCTTCAAACTGTTCACCTTGCTTTAAGATCTGGAGACAAACAGCCAAGTGCACACAGATGCTTGCTAGGAACAGTGTGAGGGTTCTAGTGTGAGATGGCTCACGTGACACTGTTGCCTAGCGTCTCATGTGACCTGGGTGGCACGTTTGCCTCTGCGCCCTGCCACCAGAGCAGCAATGGGATCTGCATGTGCTGAACTCCACTGTATCCAATTGATGTGACAGCCCTGCCAGCTCCTTCCACACCAAGTTCACATCCGGCAAGACAATTCCATCTTGCTCCATTGTGTGTGCATGCGTGCACATGTGTTTGAGGGAGCTCATTTAAAATGAGCACAGCAAGACCCCCACCCTCCGCCTTTGAAAACTATCCTAACTTTCTCTCTCACTCCCTCTTTCTCTCTCTCTCTCTCTCTCTCTCTCTCTCTCTATCTCTCTCTCTCTCTCCCTCTCTCCCTCCAATTTTCCAGACACAGAACGAAGAAAATTAGCATAACGTGCCCTAGGGATGTATGGAGAGGTAAATAAACAAGCAAAAAGTCATCATCTGAATATCAAAATAGTGCATTTGCATTGCTGGTGATCATTAACTAAATGTAATTTTTGCTTCTTTCACCCACCACTGTAAACATAGATAAAGAAATAACAAGCGTGTTGACATGGAAACAGCTTTATTGCAAGAACACTCATCCGCTTTTCTTCGTTGCTGACTTTTGGAGCATACTGCCTCTATAAACAATCCATAGTGGCCCATAATCCAGCTTTAACAAAACTCCTCATGGGGGAAAAAGACATATATGCACCCACACATACCATCCACCTTCACCCCCCACCCCCCAGCAGCAATGCAAACACGTGTTCTCATCCACACTAACCCACCAACAGCAGGAATGGTGACAATTCAAAATGCTTCCCAGGGCCAAAGGAGCACCACTCCCACCACTCCCAGGCTCGCTCTCTCCATGCCTTTTCTAAGCACATGGCCAAACATTTGTCAAGCAGGCGATGAACACTCCCAGCTAGGCGAGACGAAGGCGGAACAGAGCAGGCTGGGAGTGCAATGCCCCGCGTGGTTAAGCTTTTATGTGCAGTAAAGCCCGGGGCGGGGGGGTAGTTTTGCCTCAACAAGTACAGTGACTCACGCTTGATATGGAATGTGTTTAACACTAACTAAAACTCCTCTCGCATATTCTGTTACCTTCTCAAATACACACTGTCGGGAGCTTTAAATAAGCCTGCTTCTTTTTAGAATGGAATCAGGCAGAAGGTGGGCCATCCCAAAGTTTTGGTGAAACAAATTGGATTTTGTTTACACAGGTTTGTGAATGATATTGGTTTCTCATTGAAAGGCCTGCCGCATTTACCGATAGCAAGGATAAATCAGAAACACAAAGCCTTAAGTGAGTAGCAGAGAAGGTAATGGCTAAAGTATAATTGCGTATTGATAGCTGGGGGCAGCAGAGGTGGCCAGCAATTTCAGCAACCAGTAAAATATTCCAAATACTGTAGTCAGCTAGTCTCAGGGGAGAAACTTTATAAAGGAGGCAGTTCATGTTCTGATCAATACTGTAGAAATTTAAACACACATACGTGCGCGCGCACAGAAATCACAAAATATTTAAAGAGCATGCAGAGGAGAGGAATCATTGTAAAAGATTGTCCTTGTACAAGACTGCCAAGGTTTTCTTTAGAAATAAAAGGATACATTTAGCTGGGGTAAACTGTTCTTATCACTGACTGTCTTCATCCTTTTTCTCCAGTGCCTCATGAGCTCCCAAATTCAAGTACCTGCGGGAAGGGGCCAGACCGCACAGTTGAGAAACAGAGGTGTTGGGGATGACAGGGGAAGGGACCAGTCTTGTGCTCCCAAGGTCGAAAGGTCACACCCCTTACCTGACATATGTAATTTATTATCACCACTGTTTTCACATCAACCATCTTGACCAAGTTCCACCACAAACCCACTACCCTTTCACGTACAAACAACTCAATCCAGTGCAGCATGCTGCTACCTGCCCCGGGGAACAGAGACATCCATCTGTGTGTGTATGTGTGTGTGTATATGTGTGTGTGTGTGTGTGTCTTTGATGGAGTGATCTCGCCATGCTCCCATGCAGAGTCACGGCATATCCAGATGCAGCAGCAGTTGCGTGTCAGCACTAACGTGAGGCTTCATCCTTATTGATGGCCTGCGCTCTGCCTTTCAAGATTCGTATCACCAGCTCTGTCACCGCCGCTACAGCGGCATGACGTGCGTCGGAATGACATGTGGCAGCATGGAGCTACACAGAAGGCTGAGACAGGGAGGAAGATAGACTGAGATTACTTTTGCGTTCCTGTCCTGGATACATACACTGGGTTCCATAAGTATTAGGACTGCATTAGGACTTGTTTTTCCCTTGGCTTGGCAGTGTAGCACTTTAGGTTTGAAAGGATTTAATTAATAATCTGTTTGTGGGTACACAAAATTTGGCCTTATATCCTTGGTTGCACACCATTCAAATTTATGAATATCCTGATGGACAGATGTCATCAGACTTTGAGAATTTCCTCCTGGTGACAGTCTGTCAGACCTCCACAGACACCTCCTTCAGATCCTGTTTGTTTCGGGGGCTTGTAACCTCCAGTTCAGTTTTAAGCATGTGAACGGTGTCTCCGTCACTCCACTGGAGTATGCTCTGTCCGTAAGGCTTTGTTCCAGAACTGAAGAGGCTCTTTCAGGCACTTTTTGAAGCCCGCCACGGGGACACAAGCCTTGCTAGCAGTTTGCATCATGTGGAGAAGCCCACAGGGGGCCTACAAGTGTACTTTTCGGCATATGGCGGTCTTTGACACATCTCAGCGTACCCTCTGGAGCCATTTTTGATATAGTTCCAGGGTTTTTCTTCACAATGGAAGGGATTCCAGCCCTCCAGTGCTGAAGGCTTTTCTCATTTACCCAGTCGGGGTGGTGGGGTGGTTGCTGTTTGTAGACATGGGTTTTAGATTCACCTATTGTGACTTTCAAGCTCACGAGGATCTGTGCTACTTGCATTGTTTGGCCCTCACGCTGATGCCTAACAACAACGGCCTCTGAAGGTCTAAACTACAATTAAAAGTCAGGCTTCTTCTGCACAGATTTTGAGTGCAAATGTCTAACAAGAAACAACTACAAAGCCAACTGTCAAAAAGCCACTGAAGTGACTGGGCAAAATGTGCTATCATTTCTTAATGGCTCATCTGGAATTACTAATTGGTATTACTAATAATGAAAGTAACAATTCAATCATTTTCATTCTACAGTAAGAGAGATGATAAAAAAATAAATGTGACAGTCTGAACAATTATATATGCAATGATGAGCCACAACAAGAATGATGTGTAGGTCCCTCTCATGCCACCAAAACATTGATTCATGGACTCTAAAAGTCCATGTGGTGTCTGGCACCAAAACAGTAACAGCAGATTCTTTAAGTCCTGTAAGTTGCAATGAGGGATCTTCATGGATCTGACTTGTTTTTCCAACACATCCCACAGATGCTGGACTGCATTGAGATCTGGAGAATTCGGAGTCCAAGTCAACACGTTAAAGTCTTTGGCATGTTCCTCAAACCATTCCTGATTTTTTTTTTTTTCAGTGCAGCAGGGTGCATTACCCTGCTGAAGCAGGACACTGCCATTAGAGAATACCATGGCCATAAAGGGGAGTATGTTGTACGTGTCAAAGTAACATCCACATGAATGCCACAACCCAGGATTTCCCAGTATAACACTGCCCAGAGCATCACACTGCCTCCACTGGTTCTCCTTTCTTCCCATAGTGCATCCTGATGCTGTCACTTTCCCAGGTAAGCGATGCACACGCATTTCTATGATGGATAGGGTTCAACATGGCCACTCGGACCAGTATGCCATTGAGCAGCTCCATACACGGCATGTTGAAATGTGTTGCATTCCAAAACCTTGGGCACCCATAACTGTCACCAGTTTGCTGATTGTCCTTCCTTGAACTACTTTTTTAAGTGCTAACCACTGCTTCCCAGGATCACCCCCAAGATCTGCCATTTTGGAGATGTTCTGATCCAGCTGTCTAGCCATCATAGTTTGGCCCTTGTCAAAGTCACTCAGATCCTTATGTTTGCAATTGTTTCCTGCTTCCAACAAATCAGCTCAACTTCAAGAACTGACTGTTCACTTTCTACCTAATATTCCCCACACCTTGTCAAGTACCATATCTACACACACACACACACACACACACACACACACACACACACACACACACACACACACACACACACACACCACCGGATCTAGGGGTGTGCCATTCGGGAGAGTGGAGAGGACACTGGCCCGAACTCCCAGAATGCTGTGTGCCTTTCCGCATACTTTGTTTAGTTCAAGTGTTAACGTGTATTTAAAAAAATGCATTTATGTGGCTGTGCTGATTCAGTTTAATCATGTCTTTGTTTTGTTTATTAGAGTGTTGTTTTGGACAATGCATGTCATGTGGCCATCCTCCCCCGTTTTTATGTCTATTTTTATTAAATTCACCTTCCTCAGTCTAGTACTACAATCTGCATATAAGATGGTCATGACTGAATCTAAATTCTGTGCTAATTTCCTGGAGACATGAAAAATACGGGTCAGTGGGTTAGGTAAATACCAATTGTCCGTAATTGCTCGTGTCACTCAAACCACAACTGTAATGCAAGTGTTCTCTTACCTTGGCTTGTGTAATGCTGCATAGATCACTTTCGCTGCAAGCTTATACCACAAAAGCCGTCAGCGCTTGTTGTGTTCAACTGTTCCCTCACTCTGACTCGCTTTAAGGTCCGTCACTTAATTTAATCGCGAGTCATTTCCGACAGATTCCGTCAATGACAAGCCTTACCACTCTGTTGTTGCCATTGACTTATCGCTCTGTGCCTCACCTCATTTCATTTGCAGTGGGGCTAGGGGTTGAGAGGCGGTGAATACTTATAGCCAAGTCTGAGGTTGATGCACCCTTCAGCAAGTACTCAAAGGCATTATGCACACACATATGCTGCGATTAAATAAGCGCGAGACTTGTGAATTTGGCCTCAGCGTGAGCTAGAGCAGAGTAACGTGTCTGCGCGCTCCCGGAGCTCGAAGGAGTGACACTGCCCTCCGCGGCCCTCGCGGAAGCGAAGGGAGGAACGTCCGCGCCATTCGCTACTAGTTTCTCCCCGGGCGATTCACAGCCACGATAATATTTCAAGCTAGTCTGAGTAGCGAGAGCGGCCTTCATCAAAACATACTATAAATCACTAAGCAAGCGGAACGCAGACGCACCGGAGCCCTTCATTTCAAGTATACTTTAATTCCTCTCCACAAGTGTATATCGCTAGCATCGGCGACTGGAGTGTGGAAGAATCATTTTCACCAGGAGCGGATAGGAGAAGCCGCACGGGCTCATCCCCGATTCGCCACGAGCCTCTAGTATAAGACACGTCCACCACCTCCTCAGGTGTCCAACTAGTAATAGCCCAGTGTTTATTAATCCAAACCACGCGTACCACTCGGCCCCAAACCAAAATTATACACCTTCCCTGACATCGGCCGTATTAGCGCAGCGAATTTTCGTTTGCTTGTCGCTCAGCTTCACAAACGATGCCCATGAACATAAGGATCTGGCACCTGAAGGGGATACTAATTTGAAACTGTTTAAGGATGTTGATAAGTCTCCCATGTCCAAGCGCTCAAGGGCGGCAGCTGAGTTTGAAATTTGCCAGGATGCTGACAGCGCAGAGCCCCCTCCTATAACAGGTTGTTTTATACTCTGAGCGCTATTAAAGGTAAAAACATCACTCTTGGGATTCCCAGCAGATTATCAGATATAATAAAAAGGAAAAATAACGAAAAGTGAACACATCAATGCTTATTTAATAGCAGAATATTGTTTACATCACAAGTGTATACATTTGATTTAAAAAACTCTGACTTCGAACACTTGGAAAATACTATCGATTCCTCGGAGGGCAGATATAAAAACATGAAAGGTGGTGGAAGGGTCTGCCAGTTAATACTAATACCACAGCAAGCGGCAGTGCAGAAATCGGATAAACCTACCCAATTTACAACGCAGACGATGGCGTGAAAAGGGAATTTTTTTATGAAGTAACAGAATGCATTGCCATAGTGGGCAGGTTATTGCACAGGATGTGAGCGCGTTTTCTTTCATTTAGCAACTAATGACTTTCTCTGTTCGCGGTTAAATCAGAGCGAATGCATATGTCCAAGGAAAATGCAATGCAATACAATGCAATACAACGGCTCACAAGTTACGTGGTCGACGTGTTGTGGCTGTCTAGGATGGATAAGACTCGTACGTTCCAACAGATGGCTGCCGTTTTGCTTCCTATCTAATGCCGCAACCGACTCGGTGCTACCATGAGCGAAATGTTGATGCTGCTAATAACGAGGCGAATTAACCGCAATGAAAAGCTTTCGGGTGGAATTAAAAGGAGAAGTGTCCCATTTCCTCGCCAGGTGCCACCGAAGCCGTATAAGCACAGACTTATTTGATTTAAGTGACTTTTATTAAGCGACATTAGAGGGAAGACAGTGGGGAAGGAAAAGGAGAAAGAGACGACGGGACGATGGTTTGCTTTAATGTGAAAAGACTTTGTGTCCTTAGAACTCACGTTATTAGTAAGACCGCAAATAATTCTCACACTCCCGGGCGCACTTGCGGACAAAGAGTTATGCCCACACGGGATGAATTCGCTGTTGAAACTCCTGGCATAACAGTGTTAGTCACTGAGGCTCACTGCTTTCATATGCTTCGCCAGGATCTATGACGCTCCCTAAGCTGTGAAGAGGTTTTAAAGGCCCCAGCAATCCCATAAAACGTGAACAGCTGGGTTGATACTAAAACTACCGATATTAAAAAATAATCAAGCGCTTTAAAAGTCAGCGTGGAGCAACGAGAGGTCATCGCGACACGATCGAGCTAACGAATGGCGAGATTTTTTTTGTCACGAAGGCGACTGACAATGTCAACTTTAGGAATTTGCTATGCTATTTTTTCCCGTTTCCCTGCGGTGATAAGATATTTCCACTTGGTTTGAACTTAAAGAGATTTAAACCCAACTTTATAGCAAAAAGTAAAGCATAAACTGGGCGTGTCACTCAAACTGACGTCCAGCTAAACACTCGCCATTTAAAAAAAAAACAAAAAAAAAACGCTGAAAGTCACACACTTCCATTAAAATAAGTCATTGTAGGCCTTCTTGTCCAAGGAATCATAACGGCGATGTGTGTGTTTTGTGAAGCACATTACAGCTGTCTCCCCAAGTCTGCAGTAAGCTTTCAGCATACGATAAAAACGGATTTATAAATGGAGGCTTTACATTCTCACCGTAACAAATACAAAAATACAAACGCAAAGTTATCCACAACATAAACCTACAGTAAATATTGGCAAAGGAAACTTAAATCTTAATGCCTTATTAGATCTGACTAATCCATATATTTGGCACATTTCTCCACTGTTCTTTATTCATGGTCTTTTGTTGATAGTCTCTTGCTGTTGGTCTGTGACCCTGAGTTAGAAAAAGGTACTACACAAATAAATTATTATTTTATTATTATCTACATTTGCTGACATAAATCAGTTAAATAAAGTCTTACCCTTCAACTATTTAACATTGGTACTCTGTGACCTTCGGTATAAAACAAAAGCATTATGTATGAGCATGAAATATTAACTTGTGCGCAAAGGCTAGAGTTCATGCACTACAAGCCTCGACGCTCAGTAATTAATGTTATTTCTGGCCTAGACTTTAAATAGCCCTCAAAGAGCCATTGGCCTAGCATGTGACAAGACCAACAGTATGTAATGACATACTCTTTTAAAATTATTTGGAAAAGGAAGTGCTACAGGTGCTTATATATGTCAACTAAATGCAGCTTAAATACAGCAACAGCAACAATAAAAAAGTGTATGAAAGTGTTCTCTTTGGTGGTTCTGAGCCTTGGCAAACTCCAATGACTGCTTAAATGCTTTGGTTACAGAGGCATTTAGAGACTGTGGGTGCAAAAGAGGTGGAGTTCCAAGTGTTTCTCTTCTAGTCAGTAAGTTCCCAGTGTTCCACATTGGCCTGAGAGTGTAGCATTACCACACAGCAGAGGCCAAAGAGAAGGGGCCTTTCACAGAGGGCCGTGCCTGGTCTCAGCAACTGACTGGCCGCAACAGCTGTCCCTAGGAGCAAATACCAGAGACAGAGAGGGAGAGAAAGAGCCGGGGGGGGGGGGGTGCATAAAGAGAGAGCGAGAAGGAAAGAAGGAGAGGAGGGAAACCCAAAGGCACAGCAGGCTCTGGGTGACTGACAGCATCAGGCTTGCTCCACAAGCCCAACTGGAGTGCCATAGAGAGAAGAGGATATGAGGAAAAAACATACTCAACAGTCCACACACACACACACACACACACACACACACTCAGAGTCTTCTTCTGTCCTTCAGAAAGACAAGGACAGACTGACAACAAACTCTGCCAGAAGGGCACAATGCACAGACACAGACAATTTGTGCATACACATGAACACAAAGTCATGCACTTTCTTGTTCACACTAACACATACACACACACGCACACAAATTTAGACACCTCACATGCACAAGTAGACATCACACACACACACACACACACACACACACACACACACACACACACACACACACACACATACACACACACACACTCTGAACTCTTGAATCAACACCGTGTATGAAGCCTCATTTGAAACAGGAGGCAGTGGTGCCCCCAGCCATGAGAAGAACAACCGTGTGATAGCAGTTATTCAGTGCTGTTGTTCATAATGCTCTGCCATGTCGAATTGCACATCAAAGTCCTGAACAATGAAGCCTAAAAAAATTACAATTAATTTTCACGAGTCATACAAAAAATTTGGATCAGGATGAGGGGAAAATATCATCCACAATGAGAAGGGATTGAAGGCCAGGAACACATCAAACAAATCCTGTTATCACTGAAGTCAGTATCGCTCATCGTAACTAATCATCGCCAAGGCATGAGCTGAGATAGGGTTCGTTCTGCATTTAGGAAAAGCTGAGCCTTGTCCGAGATGCATGTCAGTGCTGCATTTCTCACTTACTGCCTGGAACGGAGAAATGTGTGTTCTTGACTGCAGTGCCAGAGAGTTGGCCCTGGTCTGGTGGTCAGAGCACACATCTACTGCCTGGAAGATGCAGGGTTGAGACAGGGGTGTGGCTGTTGCCCTCAAACTACCTTTATGTCGATCTTCTCAAAGCTGACCCCCTCCATTAGAAACAGCTGCCCTGCTGCATCTCTCACTGGCCACTCTAGTAAGGACACTTATAGGGCATTTTTACAGGTTTACAGTCACCAGCTGTGGTCTGTCTGTTGCCATGCAAAACTGGGTTGTCACCTTCTACTATGTGCTGGCATATGGGCTGGTGTGAGGGCATCAGAGACAGCAGTGGTGCTGGAGATTTTACCCAAGTCAGTGTCACATCTTAGCAGGAGTGAGCGTTTCTCTGTTACCAAACAACGATCCTAGAGCAGTCATGTGTTGGGAACACGACAAGTGAAGAAGAGTTGGAGGATGCCTAGAACAGACTGGGCACATAAAAAGTAGCAGTCTCTAACTGACCACCTACAATGCACTTCGAACAAAAAAATGGTTCTAATAAAGTGGGTGGTGAGTACATTTTCTTCTGAGTGGGGAGATAATGCCGTTGACTAATCTGGCTTTCAACCAACAGCATCTCCAAATTGACCAGTTATAATCAGAGCTTTTTATATTTGCTGCCTCTCATGGTTGTTAGATTGGTTTACAACCAAAAATAAACTCCGAAGCCCTTTGGATTTTTCAAGCCTGCAGAGAAGCAAGCCGTGTCAGATCCATAGAAGGTGGGGCAAAAGATCCAACAACGCTCACCAACTTGTTTTTCATTTATATGTCATTACCAAAGTGCGTCTCCCTGCAAAAAAGCCTCTATGCCTTCCTCCTCAAAAACAATTTGAGAAAATTGTCAAAAAGCCTTTAACAGGATGATGTAACTAAATTGTAACAGTTTCTGATTCAAGGCATTTTTCCCTGGTGAGACTAATTGTGTTATCACCCCCACTCTCCACCACCATCACCACCTCTCCTCTCAGCTGAAACAACCTGTGGTCTGTGGAGGGTGACAGCAGGTAATCAAGTGTAGTTAAGCTTGAGGTTAGGTACTCTGGTACAGGCTATGAGGGGTCACCATGGCAAAGGCCATGCTCTTCCACAGTGACTAATGTGCACTGCAATAGGGACTGGATTGGCCTCACCCTCACTCGGGTTTCCAGGCCGGTTACTGAAAGGGTCACATGGCACATTTTTGACGCCGTTTCATTCTGAAGTGCCTTTACGGAGCACTGAGCTACAGTGTGGACTTAAGTGACTGACATAAACATTCCAGTCTATGTTGAAATGGATGACATGCCGTCTGGACTTTG
The DNA here is from genome assembly GCF_041902795.1 of Electrophorus electricus. Taxonomy (NCBI): domain Eukaryota; kingdom Metazoa; phylum Chordata; class Actinopteri; order Gymnotiformes; family Gymnotidae; genus Electrophorus; species Electrophorus electricus. The sequence continues at coordinate 4,868,604 of NC_137518.1, forward strand.
CGAAATGCATGATTTAAAGAATCACTGGTAGGCCAGAAGTGCCAGTGAACACTCAGAAGGAATTCAAATGCACAGAGATGCATTCAAATGCATCGAAAATCTAAGGATCTGAGCTCACTGTGTTGTCTCCTGTAAGGCCTGTAAGGCCCGTCATTTGTTTCTCCTACATCAGTGTGTTTTTACATTTTTTACAGGTACGTTTCTCTCAAGCTCTTTTTAAACATTACTACCTGCATATAAATCTTTGTAAATGTGCCAGTGCTGCAAGCACTAAGAACATAAGGCCTAGGGCAATGGTGCTCAATGATTAAAATATTGTTACAAAGACCTACAGTGCTTATGAGGTATACGTCAACAGCAAACATTCCCTAAATGTTGAAATTCAGTTACCTAAGGTTACATTTTGCATTCTCTATAAACTCAGTCCAGATCCATTAGCTTTTTTTTTCTCTTGTAGCATTGCTCAGTGTTGATGAAGATTGTAAACTCCAATGTCAGGCCTAGATGCCTCTGTGATGTAATATGCAATAAGGAGCAGTCCGTGATGGGAGATCACAGAGGGGAGCAGCAAAATGAAAGAACAGGGAGTGTAATGAGCTGGGAGCAAGAGAGCCAATCTAATAGGAACAGTTTCATTCTTGACTTTCAAAGGAGACGATCCTCTCTCTCTCTCTCTCTCTCTCTCTCTCTCTTTCTCATTCTTTCTCTCTCTCTCTCTCTCTCTCTCTCTCTCTCTCTCTTTGAGCACTCTCTCCTAGCAGTGGGAATCAATGTTAAATCGATGGGTCTCTTGGAGAGCTGTCAGAGGAAAGCTATTTCTCCACATTTCGTAAAAAAATAAATAAATAAGAAGGGTGGCGTGCCTCGAATTCTAACGGATGCCCCTGGTCCGGCCCAGCCACATGGCTTATTGACACAGGGATGTACTGTACAAGGCAAAGGCTTGAGATTAGCAGGCCGCTGGGACGTGTGAGGGTCCTGAGTTATTTTTCTGTTTATTTTTTTCCCCTCCATCTATCACCTTCTGGCACAGCTTTGCTGCTTATGACCCCCGAGCCTGTTTGGTATACAATCACAGTGCTGCTGATGAAAATGACTGTAAAAATAAACAGCTTTATATTTACCACCTCTGGTCCAACACTTACTGGTTTATATCTCAATAACATGTGACATTGTTTCTATGCACACACATCCTACACCATATGGATCTACTACCATGCAATCTTGCGTATTCCACAGTGTAAATTACAGTGAGCTGAATGCTTCTAGGAAAGGTGATCATTTAAACCTGCTCAGACGGTTGATGGAAAACTGCCTCTATTTATTTGTGGCGTTCTTATTATCCTGTGAAAGGATCTGCAAATAAGTCCATTTCATGAAGTACTTGAGCAAAGGGAGCAGCTGCATTTTTACAGTGAAGCTTGACCTGGTGAGGCTAATGTGAAAGCTCTGCCTCTGTGACATTATGCTTTGAGCATCAGAGCTGTCAGAAGAGTGAACAACCTCAAGAAACTTGTCAGGACACAGAATTGCAGATGTTGTAGTCGTAAACTAATGTATTGTTCATGGCATGCAGCATTTGCTGAATGCATTTAACCATTTACAATCAGAGCATTCAAATGCATACAAAATGATTAGCATACTAATAAATGTGAGGCATTGGCATTGGCTAATGCAGATTAGTTTATTCTTATGCCTATCTCCAACAAGCTTCTCTTGCTTGTTCAACCACTTCTATCTATTCATTCTTCAACATTTTCCATTCTTCCCCATTTTTCACTTGACATACACCCGAACGGTGAAGATTACAAGCCTTGCTGATGTCCCCTTGATTTAGGCATGCAAATCAAGACGTGCATCTACCAATAAAGGGCCAGGGCCTTTAAAATGTACTAATGGCATGCAAATGAGATGTCGAGGGTCATTTTACTGTTATGCCCTTATTGTGGTTTATTACCTGCTCTGCAGAGGATCCTCACAAAGGCAGGAAATGTGCACTTAGGGAGGAACAGAGAGACAGAGAGAGAGAGAGAGAGAGAGACAGAGAGAGGTTTCTTTATTCCAAGTCGCACAATAGTCCAAAAGTGAGCTCGGGTTTCTGGTGCCAAAGATTAGTGAACCATGGCAAGGAGCAGAATTCAGGATTAAACAAGAGCAAATTATTTCCAACTTGAAGAGGGAACACTGCTAAACCATTTTGCCAGGTCTTCAAATCTCCACCACACTGGCCCCTTAAAAGCATTCTAATAACAGCAAAACCATCTCTTGCTTGCTAGCATGGCTATATTATTTCCATATTATCTTTTCTCTCCCCTTGCCCCCATCCAGTCATGTCATTATGTTAGCTTTGGCCACAGATAAACAGGAAGCACTGAGAGGGTTTATTTTGAAAAGTTTGTGAGGTGCTGGAAAAACACTGTCAAACATAGAATCTCTGCTAGTCATTCCCATGCCAATGTACAGGGAACAGCATCAAACATGCTTTAAGGCTTTCAGCATGGACCAGAGTCGTTTCTGAAGAGTTTGATAAAAGCTCGCACTCGATTGCTGAAACACACATTGAAAGACGAAAATACAGCTGGGATAAATGAGTTCCAGCAGCTTCTCACAAGAACCCTCAAGATATCACCTTACATCAAGCACAGGGCTCTGAGATGACTTCCAGTTAATTGAGATCCTTCTAAATTTGACATCTCATTCAGCTTCCATATATCACCGATATAGATCTGTGGCTCTAACTTTGCTATCTGGCACTGCCCAGAAGAGGATGTGCCTCATCAGAGTGCTGCTTCCTTTCAAGCTTTTTTTCCTTATACCACCTCAGGGGAGTTTTTGCTTGCCACTGTCATTGTTGCCTTGCTTATTTGGGATTTTCTGTTTCGTGACAATGACTACTGCCAAAATCACTATACATATAAAAGTGAATAGAGATGAAAGCAATGGGTTTTTTTTTTCAGCATTATACATTCATAGAATACACAGCTTCATTTAACTGTGGATCATACACTTAGTCTAAATACACTGCATGGCCAAAAGCAGGTGGACACCTATTGCCCATTATTGAGTTCATTACTGAGTACTTTCAGCCACACCCATTGCAATTAGTTGTAGAAAAAACAAGCCCTTAACCAAGCAGTCTACTTAGACATTAAGAGTGAGCTGTACTGAAGGCCTCAGTGGTAGTAAACATAACACTCATAGGATGCTACATTTGCCACATGTCAGTTTATGAATTTCCTGCCCTGCTGGATCTGTTCTGGTTAACTGTAAGTGCTATTATTGTGAAAGTGTCTAGGAGCAATGGCAGCAGTGGACCACACAAACCCACAGAGCAGGGCCGATGGGCGTCGAAGCACATAGCGCATAAAAATAGCCTATCCTTTGTTGCATCACTCAGTAGAGAGTTCCAAACTGCCTCTGGAAACAGCAGAGTGCATGACCTGTACGTCAGGAACTTTATGGGATTGATGTCCGCGGCTGAGCAGCTGCACGCAAGCGTAAGATCACTGTGCGCAATGCCAAACATCACCTGGAGTGGTGTGAAGCACACTGCCACTGGACTCTGGCGCAGTGGAAATGGGTTCTCTGGAATGATGAAACACACGTCACTATCTGGCAGTGTGATGGACAAATCTTGGTTTGGCAGATGCTAGGAAAACGCTACCAACCAGAATGCAGAATGCATTCAATGAAGGTTTGGTGGAGGAGAGATAATACTTTGGGGCTCAGAACATGATATGATGGTCACACCTATGTGACAGAGGGCCACATCACTGCACCCAAGTAAAATTAAGAAAGATCTCTGTAATAGTCTGAATCTTGGAACACGCACACAAGGTGTCTTGGTTTCGTTGAGATCTGACATCCCTGGGTTAGAGGTATGACCTCCCCTCCAGCACACACACACACACACACACACACACACACACAGAGACACACACATCTAATTCATTCACTGACACAAAAATCAGATATATATAAAATTGCTATGTTTAGGTTACATTCACCAAAGTCCTCTTATCCTGTATTGCAATGAGAAATCATGTGGGACAAAGTTGAATTTAATAAGGAAAAAACAATATCAACTCAGTACTTAAGCTGTGGTCTTAACAGAAGGCATTTCCATTGAGGCTCATCAATAAGCTGTCAGCAGTGGAGCTACAATGACTGTGGTGTGTACTACCGGTCCATTCATTACCTTAAATGCAACTTCCATCGCTGTGGTAAACTTAATTCCTCAAAGCACAGTCCAGCTCTTGACAGGCAGCCAATGCACGTAATCACTGGTTGGATGCACCCGCATGTTCCTGTTGATTGTGTGATTTTCGATGGCTGAGGCAACCATGAAGCATTGTCAGATTTTGCACCTCATGAAATTTAGGTTTTTGAGCGGTGGCGCCTACAGATTTTAGGCATTTATTATTAGCCTCATCTCCAGCCAATCACAACCCCAAGGCTGCAAATCTTCTGTGACATGTCATGCTAATTCATTAAGAGGGCACTCTGAAGATGATTTTTTAAGTCAACAGAATGGAGAACTACTGAAATTATTTGTCTCAGGTCTAGAGTTGTTGTTTAGGCCACCTGAGGTGTCTCAGTGGGTGCAATCTTTTGTTTAACCTCCTTCTGTTCCTGAATTTGGTCGCCGACCAAATATTACTTGGAAGAATGATCATCACTATAATTGCATTAGTATGAAACACATCATAATGTACTGAGGTATGGAAACCAGGATCTTCAGCATAATCTCTTTAGTGCAGATCAAAAGAGTATGAATAGTTCTCCAGCCCAGAACACCAAACCAAAGCTAGCCTCAAGATTAGTGAACCACCTCAAGGCTAACATAGTCACATATAGTCTTAGCCTCCAGCCCTGTTTTGACTGACAGGCTTTGATCATCCTTCCTTGAAAAGCACCCTGCTTTCAGCCAACCTCTGACAAGTTTTTAGCCTGCAAAGCTGAATTTCAGTCTCTGATACGGCCCACCTGAAATAAATTCACACACAGACACAGAGACACAGACACAGCTGTTGTATATATGTGGTGGAGGGTCGGTAGTTTCATGGGAGATTATATTTTACACCTTTTATTGCAGGTCAAAAGAGGAGAGGCAGGGAGAGATGGAGTGAACGAGAGCGTGGATTCTCCACATTCAGTGGGAGCACAGTATGGGGACGGGGGAATGGCTTTCATTAAGACGTCCCTAGGCAGCCAGATTCCAAGAGAGAAAAAAGAATGTGTGCTGACAGGCTGCCCACAAAAGGCCGTTATCTGCAATAGAGGACTATGAGGTAAATTAGCTAGCACCCTTGGGGTGGGGTGTTGTGGAGTGAGCTGATCCTCGAGGACTTAATTTGGGAGTTCAAAGAGCGCACACGACTTTGAATATGAGTTATTTCGAATGCAAGCATGGCTGATTACGATATGATAGAAGACCTGGGGGCCTCGTCTAATGTAGAAAGGCCCTTAATTCTGCCAGGCTCATCTGAGACTATCACTTGCATTGTGGAGCGTATTGTTTTAAGTGTGTATTTTTCACAATAGGCCTATTTAGTGGGTTATTGTGTATGTTTCACATCGACTGATAAATCTGGCCCATTTCCAAATTTGTGCCCTCCAGTCGAGAAGGAGTTTAGCAATGGAAAATAAGTTTATTGCCTGTAACTGCACGCAGGAAATATGTCACCAGTTTGACCTGTTTAGTTTGTCCTTCTCAGTGAGGCACTGGCTATAGTTGTGGATGTTTGTAACACCGATTTAAAAAGCACCTGTTTTGACAGCCGACAGGCAAAATGACACAAATAATTACATCTGCCATACATAATATATCTGACATACATTGTGACAACCATAGATTTGTCTCCTACTGAGATAAGTCACTGTTTAATGTGTGTAGGAATGGAGGAGCAAGTGCACATGCTATCTAGCTGAAGGACAAGGCCTGGCCCCCACCCAGACAATGGCACGCATCAGGTGGCCAGAACTGATCGTGTGTGCAGCATCAGGGCCACTGGGGGAGGTTTTTTTCTCATGCATCCCTCCTCCATCCTCCCTGCAGCTGACACACACACACACACACACACACATATACATGGTAGCTAATTTTGATAGCATAAACGATGTGTGGGAACAGGTGGACAGTCTAGCAGGTCTATGTCACTGAGCATGGTTGTTCTTCACTCTGCAGCACGCCTGCATGAGTAAGCATGGACATGCACGAGTGTGTGAGCGCAGACAGCAGAATGAGTGCATATGGCATCAGGCATCGGGCACATCCAGCCATGTTCGTACACACCCAGCTGGGTGTGAGTGATATTTGTGCATACCCGGTTGTGTGTGGATGATATGCGTGCATGCCCAGGTGGGGGTAGGTGATATTAGCAGCTTCTTTATTGATACACCAATATTGCATGTTGATCAGTGCATCCGTGCAGTCATGCAGAGGGATAAGGGGAAGAAACGCTTACACATATTTACTACAATACTAATACTAAATATTTACTTACACATTTTAGTGCCACCTAACCCATGCAGCCTTTAAAAGTGGTGTAAAATTGTGTGTGTGTGCGAACGCACTCACGCGCAAATGAAACAGTGACTGACAGAGAGACACACAAAATGTCAAGGATTGCCAAGTCGGGAGAGACTGCAACGAGGGGGGAAGCAATTCAGCCTACCTGTCGTATCCCATTTCAATAGCTGCCAATGGTTTCAGGGTGCGGAGAGTTGGCACACTCCTGTTGCTGAATGAAACTCCAAGGCACGCAGTGTGCCCGTAATAGGCTTCGGGCCTGCTGACACCACCGGTGTTTGTCGCACTGATCACCGCTGTATTCATTTCATGCTCGGTTTACAGCCATATTGTGGCATCCATTAGTAAAAATGCATGCAGCCACTACTGTTTAGATTCAAGTGGCACAACTCGCTACTAATTTAAAGCTGCTGGGTTGGGAGATGTTGCTAGCAAGAGACGTGCACTGTGGGCCCTTGGGAAAACAAGCAGGTAGCGACAGGGAGGGCAGCAGGTGTCTGTCGTAGGTTACTGAAGTCAGTCGTGAGAGCAGGGGTCTCCTTTGCTAGGCCCGGACCAGTGTGCACCTGTGTGTCCAAGTTTCTGTGCATGCACCACCTTGTGGGAGGGCTCACGTTCTTGTAGGTAGAGAATAGGTACTACCAGCCGTATCAGGGAGACATTGTCTCCTCTCTCCCTAGAGTTGGCCTGTGCCCATCTGCCTTGGGGGAGGGAGGCAACGCTAAAGCTCACTCATGGTGCACCGCCATCCTTAATTACAGTGGGTAATGAAGTCTCTTGATGGTGGCGCACACATGCAGGAGTGAAAAATCGATGCTGGCGGCTGTCCGCGATGCACAGGAGAGGATGCAACACATCAGACCAGTGATGCCTATTCGCAGGGAGCAGTGGATATAGTGAATGATGGCACCTGCAGGAGGAGCCACATGGGTAATAGCTGGAGGTTCCAAATGGGTACTTCTGCTACTGCACGGGCTATGTGGCTGACACAAGCGTTACACATTCACAGATCAGTCAAAACATTAAAACCACCTACCTAATTTTTTATAGGTTCCCCTCATGCCACCAAAATAGTCCTGCCCTGTTGAGGCATGGATTCCACCAGACCTCTAAAGATTCCCCGTGGTATATTGCACCAAAGCATTTCAGTAGATCCTTTAAGTCCTAAAAGTTGTGTAAGTTGCCATGATAGGGTATACTTGGTCTGCAACAGTGTTTAGGTAGGAGGTGTGTGACAATATAACATCCACATAAATGCTATGACCCAAGGTTTCCCAGCAGAACTACTTTGTCTAGAGCATTACATCCACTGCCTTGCCTTCTTCTCATAGTGTATACTGTTCCACACCCAGTCATACACCCACACCCAGTCATACACATGATGTTATAGAAAATGTGATTAATTAAACTAGACCATCTTCTTCCATTGCTCCATGGTTCAGTTCTGACGCTCACATGTCTATTGTAGGTGTTTTTACAGGGAACAGGGGTTTGCATGCACACTTTGACTGGTCTGCACAGACCCATATACAGTTATATCACTTTTTATTATAGCCAGCATAAACTTTTTCAGCAATTTGGGATCGGACCCGATGGGCTAGCTTTTGCTCCCCACATGCATCAGTGAACCTTTGGGTGCCCCTGAACACTTTTGGTAGGTACTAACCACTGCCTACTGGGACCACCCCACAAGACTGCTTTGGAGATACTCTGACCCAGCTGTTTAACCATCACAGTTTGGTCCTTGTGAGAGTCACTCAGTTACTTACACTTGTTCATTTTTTTCCTGCTTCCAATCCATCAGCTCAAGAACTGACTGTTCACTTGCTGCCTAATATATCCCACCCGTCCACAGGTGCCATTGTAATGAAATAATCAGTGTTATTCACTTCACCTGTCAGTGGGTTTAATGTTGTGGCTGATTGGTATATGATAAGCATTGGTTGGAAGGATACAGAGAGTGATGGAATATAATGGGGCTAGGAAATTCGAATACAAAGTAGTAGGCAGTAATCAGATTACAGCTACTTCTGATGTACAAAAGATGGACCTGGCCTTATATTTATAACACTTATGGGAAAAATGCTGGAAAGAGGGTCTTTGATGTCAAAAAAGAAAATGCACAGTAAAGTTGAACAGTAAAATGAACAACACAAGAAATAAGCAATGAAATTTGGAACACTACTGAAAGGTTTGACAGCTGTTATGAAATATTTAATCATTTTAGGATCAACATTATATATATATATACATTTTTTTCCTTTCTCTCTACAAAGTATTACTATAGAAGCATAATCTGGTGGGTAAATGTTATGTAGTCCCAAAGAATGATTATTAATTACAATTTAATTTAAATCACATAATGATTAATCAGGACAGCTTGCTTCAGGATATTTAGGAAGAGCCCTTCTGTAGACAGTGTCATCCGTGTCATTGTCAGATATGTTTTAAGTTTTCACTCACAAGAGTCACTCACAATTAATCATGTCACAATGGTACATCCACACATAAACCTCTTTACGAGCAGTAATGAAATTGACTTTTAACTCCACCGCTACCAGGACAGGATCTCTTACCTTCCTCCATTTTTTTCACAATGGGAGGTCGGCAAGAAGAGAGTTGGATATCCATGGGGAAGCTAAGGTGACAAATGAAACCCCAAGGGGAGATGATTTCATGAATTTCTAAACCAGGTGCACAGCCCAGAGGCAAAAGGAAGTGCCGTGCATCAAAGCCGTTGCTCAATACACCTGGCCCTTTCTCCCAGTTTAAGTGCCTGGCCTTGCAGGTGGGCAGTTTTTGGTCACATGTCTACTTGAATAGGTTACCGCCTGTCTGTTTAGCTGAGATAATGAATCACAGCACATAACTCATTCTAACCATTTTTAAAAGGGAGAGCTTTGGTAATAAAGGAACAGTTTTTGAAGACGTTATTACTAGTTATTAATTGAAATAGAAACGGCAAATGTTCAAGTTGATTTAAATGAGGAAAAGCGTTTTTAAACTAATCCCAACGTGAGCAGGGGCAGTGTGCAGGCTGTTAGGTGCAGGTATTTTAAGTTTGCTATGAGAAATGTGGAAATGCCATGTCTTCATCTAACTGAGTTTTCCAATAAAGCAATCCATATGTAGAATGGACAGACCATACCTTTAATGACTAGGTATTGATCCATACATGCCACTGGTAATAGATATGGATTGTACAGATGTCTGGATTGCCTCTGGCTGGAGCAAAGTTCTTGTTACAAATAAGGCAGACTGAACGCGATTTACAGTACAAAGCACTTGCCACATGATGTTTTATGTGCTGAGCTCAAATTCAAATACCCAGAAATGATAGTAAATTGATTTTACCCATGAAGGGCAGCAGATGGTCCAAATGATTTAACTAACTGCTGCTTTGTCATGCCAAGCTTTAGCTCGCATGGCTAGCACATGCTAATGGGTCCTGCCTCTCCCCAGTCTGGGAGGTTATCCATTACCTTCCCATCAACCTCCCATTAATGCCCCAGCATGCTCACTGCTTGGCTGAGCGGCCCGATGAACCGGTACACACACATACACCTGGCTCATTACCTATCACAGCATCCCAGCACTGGGAGATGATAATCTCCATCTACTTTCCTCCCTCTCTCTGTTTATATCCACTTTTTTATGCATGGCATATTTTAACATTACCTTTAATTAAGCACAGCTGGTAACTTAAGGGGGGGGGCGGGTGTACTTCTCTCATCCAATACCCATTAGTGGTTAGTTAGTTTGTAGATGGTTACTCCTAATATTAAGACATGACTTTGCTTGCAGATCCTTTCTATCAACTTGTCAAAAAAAAGCTTTTCCCTACTCAACCTGCACCACCTACAGTCTCCAGTGGACTAAAAGACCCCCCTTCACCAACACCAGCATCATCACTACTTCCACCATCACTACCTCCACCATCACCACATTCACCACACCCACCAACATTGCTTTGAATTCTGTGCAGATATTTTCTACCAAACCAAGAGAATGATTAATTCAGAAGACATGTCCCTTTTCCATCCCATTTCTGACATAAAGGCCCAAAATATAAAGCCCTCATATCGGGCCTCCTCACTGACCGTTTTCGACTCCAACACCAATATAACGAATGGCACATGACAGTTTAATAGAATCCGGAGTCAGAGAGACTTTTAATATTAATAATATGACTTTTATAGACTTTGAATATGTTGCAAGGCCAGGATGCAATTCTAACCTCTTTTCCATGTTGTACAGTACGCTGGGTTACCCTGCCACACCCGGGCTACCCAACCCCCAGTCACACCACCACATGCCCTCTACCTGCCACATTAGCCACCCGAGCTATGAATCATAAAAGTTCATTTCCAACAACAAGCAGTACATATCGTTCATTCCAGAGTTGCATGACGGGAGGCCAGTTGAGGCGATTTCACAGTTTAAGGCAATTATCAGCGTCTCTTACTCACCCCACTTTCTGAAAAAGAATCCAATCTTCGTTATTTCCAGCCATGACCCCCAATCTCATCCCTCACAGTGAGCTTTTATTTAGTGCCAGAGAACAAATGAAATGTGACTAAGCAAAACATTGTATGACTCAACCAGGCCTACTGTGGAGTAAATTACCACTAGTCGTGTTCAGTTGTTTATTTACAAGGAACAGGTTGAGCAAATACTTTAAATGCAATAGAGCTAGAAAAACAACTCGAGGCAAGTGATTTCATTATGAATCCTTGCAAATACGTCTCCAAAATCTCCATCCGTCGCCTTGATTAATGCCTTCTGCTAAAAATGTACTCGTATTTTGTACATTTTACATAGAAAAGTCCAAATAGATCCATATCCATAAAAAATAAACCCTGCAAGATTTAATCATGTCCTGAGAGAATATAACTCAGCTGCCACTCAAACACTAATTAATCATCATGTGGTATCCACTCAGAAGCCCAAAGATGACAAGCAGGGCAGTGGCCAGCTTCCTCCTGAGGCTTGGACTGAACTCCCTCGGAGAAGGGTCATCCAGTCCCCAGAAGAGATCATTAGCAAAATCCAAGGCCACACATACATGGCAATAGGCCAGTCTGGAGTCAGACCTTGCCCTCTGAAACTTAGTAAAGGACGGTAACGTGCAGAAAACCTTCCAGACAAGAGCAGTGTTGAGGAGTGGAAGGGCAGTGTCAGGTGTGGTGGTGTTGGGAGGGGCAGTGTTGAAAGGTGCAGTGTCTTGCACTTTCACAGCTAAATGAGAGAAGGACAGTCATTTCTCAAGGAGGCTGAATGCGTATATTATGAGTAATACACAACAACTGCTTTTGGATAGAGGTACGAATGACGCCAGAGTTAGCTGCTGATCTGACAAAGCAAAGTTCCCCTGTCTTCTTTTTACCTTGCCAGACACCAGTCAAGTGAAAGTTTCTGACCCATGTAGCCAGATCCTCTTAACACCAATGTATCCATATACATGTATGCACAACCGAGCTTCTGTGCCTGAGATTCCAAAATATATATGTATGTGTGCGTGTGTGTGTGTGTGTGTGTGTGTGTGTGTGTGTGTGTGTGTGTGTGTGAGTTGCGATTACATAACTGATAAGGCCCGTGAAAGAGCTTTGGAGTTTTCCCAAATCCAAAAGCCTGTTCAGAATGACGTCTCTCCAGTCCAGATTGTCAGTCCGCTTCCAACAGCAAGTTCTGTGTTATCTCAGTGAGACGGGAGGTCGTGTGTGCTCGTGCAGTGCTTCAATTTCCGCCTGTTTTTTGACTGTCCTTTCCCACAAAATTGACTTCAACAAGCTTGTAATTGACAAATAAGTCAGCACGCATGTTCACAGTGAATTACATTAAGCAGCAGCAATTTAATGTTTATTTCACACATCTTAGCCCCCCACCCCACCCCGCCCCCTACTTCTCATTCTCAGGATTTAAATAGATACTTAAGATTTCTACAAAGAAGCCCTCTTACTGCACACGTTAACAAAAATAATTTGAAACATGAGCAAGGAGGACAAAATTGGAGATGAAGAAGATCATAGATGATTAAGTAAAACTAGCCAACGTCATCGGGGGACGGGCATTCTCTGCTGTAGCACAGGCCAAAAAAAGAGAATGAAGTGATTTTGTGGAGGATAATGCGCCTGCCCACATCTGCTCACCATTTAGATGCAGCGAAGCAAAGGCGGCAGTTTATGTAACGTCTTTTGTTGTCTCAACCAAACAAAGAACTAATTTCATCTTTGTGTGTTTGTAAGTGTAGCAGAAAAGAAGCAGGCAATGTGTATCAAGGTGGTGGTGGTGGTGGTGGTGGTGTGGGGGTGTATTCAAGGTTGCATCCTTCGATCCACTGCCTTGAGGCCCCTGGCCTTGCTCATGCCTGTCCGAGTTAAAGGTGGACTGCAGTGATGGAGAAGAATGAAAGGAGGCCGTTAATCTGCTTCTCTGCCAGGGAACGATGCATACAGTCCCACCTCCACCACGCACCAGGTCACTGACCTCCAGTCAGTTTCAGTCGCCCAGAACCCGCAAGCACTTCCAGCTTTTTCTCGCAGCTGTACATTTACATTTACATTTACTCGCATGTACATACATGCACCTTTCCTAGTATAGCAGACCTTATAATCAGTTGTTTTGGTCATTGTTGCATATGCAGTTTGTAAATGGCTACTTCCACTCATTTTAAGTAGTGAAATGTTTTGCTGGTTTAAGTTGCTGCTGTCTTTTGCATGTGCAGGATCGATATGGGTATACGTGGGTCACCACTGCACTGCCAGAGGTTGATAGAGACAGTCCAATAGGTGACCTTAGGTGGCCATTTTGACAGTGGTGAGGCACACGGGAGGGGGGCCGCGCCTTTTGAAATAACCTGTGTTTTTAAAGATTTTTCCTAACAGCCCATGTTCAATAGGAGGCTCGAGCTGACCTTTCTGAATAGCTTGGTCGTTGTGCGCTCCAAACACACTCTTCTGTTTGAAAGAGCTGGCTGTAGCCAAACAGAGTCAAAGGCTACAGCACCAGCATACCGAGCAGCAGGGTAGAGTGTGCGTGTGTGTGTGTGTGTGTGTGTGTGTGTGTTTGTGGCACAAGAGAGGTGGTGTGAAAGGGACTGTGTGTTTGTGTGTGGTCCTGAGAGAAGGCCATGTGTCTATGGGAGAGAGAAAAATGAGAGAAACTTGTGTGTGTGTGTGTGGTTGTGTGTGTGTGTGTGTGTGTGTGTGTGTGTGTGTGCACAGCATCATGCCAGGGATCAAACAGAATGCCTACAGACACAATCTGTACCACCTCACACTTGTTTCATCACTGACAGTCTCACTGAGTATCATCCTGTGCTGTTCATGAAAGTCCATTACAGTATTGTATGAAAAATTTAAGAAAGGATGTTATCTAATATAGTGTTTTTTTCCTTTATACTGCTTTTCTTATTTTCTCTTTGCTCATGAGTTTAAAGTTTAACGTTTGCTCCTGCGTTTGGACCAAGGGACTCTGTGTCACTATTGGCTTAGCAGACCCTCCAGATGGGGCTATAATGACCAAGGTGGAGTCATATCTATATACTCTAGAATATCATTATGATAGCAGATTATTACACCACTTTGTGTTAAGGCAGAAATCATAATGGCAATCACCACTATGGGATCATCAGTTCATTTTTCCAAACTAGCTTTTACTGTATGCACATAACAGGAAACATCATCAGCTTCAATTAGTTGTATTTCAAAGCACACTCTCCAAATATGTAAATTGACCCAGTTAAATATGTAAAAAAACTCTGAATATGCAGGGAGGCAAGCAGCCATCACCTACGAATGCAAGACATCATCAGTCAGTCAGGAAGAAAACTGTTCTTTCATGAAGGTCCTTACAAATAATTAGCTTTCTATGATTAACGATTTTCGCTTGTTTTTCCACCTTTGTTACCCTTTCACATTTGATCACAAAGTACATGCCATATTGAGTGATGGTTTGCCTATTGCATCTACATCTACTTATGTGTCATTCATATAACAGGTGTTTAAATCAGTGCGAAGCAAATTCAGCTGGTTAATTATTTTCTTACATGCTATTGGTTGATTGTTCTTACATCATTAAAACTTAGTTTTGAATGTGAATCCGTATGGAATCAAATTGTAAGAATAAAGAGCAGTGACACGCAGACGGCTGTACCGAATTTCAGGATTTAATGCCATTTTTTATATATATATATATATATATATATATATATATATATATATATATATATATATATATATATATATAAAGCGATATAATATGTATAAAACATGCGTGATAGATGCGTGAAACATGAGGACTTTAGACTTGAGCAGGAAAGCTAAATTGAACGCACTGTAGTTTATTATTGATTGCCTGATGACAGGCAGCAGACTGGAGAGAAGTCCACTGAGATGAGCCGTGCATCTGGAAGCACCCAACAGGCGGCACAAACATGAAAACGGTCAATAGCGAAGTGCTAGCAGATTTTTAAAAGCACCGCCCAAAAGAAAATGCTCACTGACCCATCGCACGTGTCTCTGTACTTTCCAGGCTATTTTGTTCAGTCGTGGATGCAGGGTGGTGAAAAGGAAGTGGACTGATGCTGGTTCTAAGTTTGAGTACACATTATCAAGAAACAGGTTTTAGGAGCATAAAAAACCCTGCAAAGAACATTGCTGAGCCAATATGAATGGACAAAAAATTCCACTTCTGGAGCTCTTCCTAATTCCCAAACTGAATTTATAGGAACTCTCACAGGTCTAGTAAAGTGAACGAGGCAAGTCTAGTAAAATCATTTTAGTGTAGGTCTAATAAAATGAACAATGCATGTAGAGCAAGTCTAATAAAATGAATTTCATGCAAGTCTAGGGAAAAATGGAGACTCGCTTAAATGAAGACTCATCCTTTTGGCTTAGATGGTGAAATCAAAGTTGTATTTTGCTATTTTCATCATGTTTTACATGCTGCAGACTAATGTTGTATGAAGCAATTTATTCCATAAATGTTTTATAATGCCCCTGTTATATTTAAAGCCCAAAATGTTTTGCTTCAAGAAACATCACAAGTATGGATATATGAAACCAATCCATTTGTAATTTATCATCATGCAGTGATTAAATGGATGCTGTAGTTTTTAATATGCGGAGTTAATTAACCTCATGACTGTTGCTGAAATAAGACACTTGCTAACTAATACTGATAATTTGTCTGAACACATTGTCATAAGGAAATGCAATGTCATAATTGCCTACGTCATATTTAACTCATATTTTTTTGTTTTGATTTTGTTGCATTTAAATTGCTTGATATAATACTGAAACCAAAAATGTCAGTTTCATTATGTCATGTTGTACAATTTAACATTTACAAACAAATATTTGCACCTATGCACCGGCTGTATAATGTTTTCCCTTCCCATGCTAATGTGTTTAGTATCTACCCTTTGCTTGTTTGATTACCACTGCATATTCACATTTAGGAACAGCAAATGATGGCTTTAGCTTAATAATTTATTTTCCCCCTCGCTTTTCCTCTTCCTTCCACAAATGCCAAGCTAAGCTAACAGAGAAACGCTTTAGGTTTGATTCATTTTCATGCTTTTATTGCCTTTAAAAGATGTGCTTTCACAAGGACGAGCTCAACACATCAGCTATGCCCTGGCACCAATGTCACGAGAGGTTGCCTTCCTCCCTTCGACATCAGCCCCCGTTGCCGGTGAGAGAAGAAGGCATACGGTAGTAGACTAATTCATGGCTTCCCACACTCGTCTCCTTGAATGTTCCCCAGGAGATGCACTCTAAACAGCGTTCACTGGACTAAACGTCATGCAAATACCATGGCTTAAACAGGACCGCACAAGAAAATGCTCTGCCGCCTGTAAGCCCACACAGCATGTCCTTGCAATTGCAGCGTGTATATCTAATTATAGCCGTTTGCTGGATTAGCCTCGTACTGCAAAAGTCTCTGCTGAAAATAAAGTCTCTGCTGAAAATAATGGTTTGGACCTATGATTCAAGAGAAAAAAAAGGATTTTTTTCACAACTAAAACTAAAGACAACAATGATTTAGGCATTCGAGACAATCATTTCTGTGACATTACTCTACTTTGGTGGTGCGAACAAAGTAGGTTCTTCTGTCTGATGCTTAAACCATCCAAATAGGTGCAGCATACATAATGACTTAAATGATCAAGGGATTTTGGAAGATTGGAAAATCTCAGCATGATGAGAAACAGGGCTCCAAAAATTATGGCTTTCTGTTTATCATTAGGGACATTTGCCTGTGGAAAACAGAAGGAAACAACTTTTACCGAGCAGTGCACTAATGTCTCCACATAAAAGACATGTGAAAAACAATTTTAGGAGCATCCCAAGCAGAATAACTAGAAATTAAATTTTAAGATACTGCTAAGATATTGCTTCATTACAACTCTTACCCTAGCTGTAAGCTTGCATTATGTGTAAACATATCACATGCTCAACAGAGAGTAACTACAGCAGATGTCAGAAGATTCCTGATTCACAAGCATTATACACTGAGGACAAATATTACACGTTGAGTACAAATATTGGCAAATCTCACACAGAGCTATTTTCATCATGAAAACATTACAGTACCTACCACAATGGCCTACAGAAAGAACAGCACTGAGCAAAGCGAAGACTATGCCACAGCAATCGGTGAATGTAACACTTCAAGACACCTTACATAAACTGTTGCCCCATGACATTTTCAACAAAGGATTTGCAAATACAGTTATCTGCTGTGTGATGCCATCAGAAATGGAGATGGAGGCAGGAGACTTGAGGCAGAAGTCCCAAGGCAGCAGACTCAAGGCAGGAGTCTTGAGGCAAGATACTTGAGGCAGCAGCCTTGAGGCAGGAGTCACGAGGCAGGAGTCTCGAAGCAAACGTGAGAGAGTTCACCAAGGCAGCAGGACTCCAAACCAGTTGCTTATTTTCAGCACAGCCGTGCCTCTGACAGCAGAATTCTGCTGCTAGGGCTCCGTGGATGTCAGCAGGTAAGGCTTCAGCTCTGGAATGAGAACGGAACAAGGATTTTGGACATTGGGCTTATTTTAACACCTAACACACTGAGGCCAGTTTTTCAAACTCCACATTACAAAAGCACAGTTCAACAGGACAAAGGACAAACAGTACAAAGTACTTTATGCTTTGTACAAAGTAGCACAAAGGGACTGTTGTGATCTTGAGGATGTTAGCTACTGTGAACTAGCTGACTCGCTTGAATATAGAAAAGTATACAAGTTTTTAGAAAACTAACCAAGTGTCGCTCAACAACACACAATGTCTCTCGAGTGTAAGATTCCGTTAAATATATGTGGCCAGTCACCTCTACTGCCCAGGAATCAATGAATGAAAGTGCCCCTGTAGCCACTGTTTATGCAGGAATGCTTTCCCAGATGCCCACAATGTTTTACCTAAAATGGAATCACTTCAACCAGTGCAACACAATGCTGCTCCCAGTTGATGGATGTAACCGTGACGATGTGTGTCAGTACTATCATTACATAGGAGACTTAAACAAGCAAGCAAATAAATATAACAAGTATGGCTGGTGGACCATGAACAACAATGTTAAGAGTGAAAATATTACCTCTGCTCTTCATGGGGAGTTCTAATGGACATAGTGGGAGACCTCCATTGCTGGCTCATATGAGAAGCAGAAATAACAAGCCGTTTTTTACCAATCCATCTTTCAGTTTATTTATCACTGTAGAGAAGAGGAAGGAACAGTACTGCAACTGATATACTCGGCAGAAAAGAAAGAGTAAGGTAGAGTGGGAGACAGTGAGAGAGTCTGTGTATGTATGTGTTTACATGTGGCTATCTGCGTGTGTGTGTGTGTGTATATATGTGTGTGTGGGTGTGTGTGTGTGGCTTGGGGGTATGCATGTGTGTGCATTTGTGTGTGCGCATACATGTGTTTGTGCATGTGGCTGTGTATGCATGTGGCTCTGTGTGTGTGTGTGTGTGTGTGGGGCGGGTGTATATGGGCATGCAAGTGGTTGCATTTCTGCATGTGTGTGTGTGTTCGTGTATGTATGTATGTGAGCATGTGTGTACGTGCATATGTGCATGTGTGTGTGTGTGTGTGTGTGTGTGTGTGCGCAGTGAATTCGTCTCAGCTGGCCTGATCCCACGGGGCGGGAGCATGGAGAGGACGGAGCATGTGACAAAGCCAGCCTAGAGCGTGGGGCCCCACAGAGGGCACACGGAAGAGGTGAGGTCTCACATCTCAAGTTCCTGCAGGAGCCCAATAACTCTGTACCTAACCCGACAGACACCACCACCAGAGGATATGGATGCAGAATTGTCTTGATGTCACCAGGCTGAAGTGCTCATATGCACTTGTGCATGTGTGTGCGTCTGTGTGCGCTTGCATGCGTGCGTGTGCGTCCATGTATGCCCTGTCTGTGTCAGCACTCAAATCTTTAACTTTAGCGATAAGACCATTTAATAGCAGAAAGGCAAACAACAGAGGCAGTCTGTAATCTGATTGGCCAAGCCCCACGTTGTTTACACGCACCTCCTCAAAAATGTTGCGTGCTCTTAAGAGGCAACAAACCAACAATTAACCTCCGCGGCTCGCTTCACCTCATAAGTGGGACTGTGATTATACCACATGCTTCTGAACAGGACCAGTGTAATCTTCCACACTTGTTGAGAGCCACTATTAAATCACTCCAAAAATCAATGAGGATAGCAATTGCTCAGCCACTATGCATATAAACGATGTCGATACATAATGCATCTCCACCCTCGCCACGATTGATAAACACATACGCCCGGGCGGGCACATAACGAAAGGCAGGCGCAGTAATCTGGCCACCACGAGGGCGATTATGGCCACGAGCAGCCAACGGCCGATTGGCCGATTGTGTGAAACGGACTGTGGGTGATTTAGAGAGGCTCGCCAAGTTCCTCGAAAGCCCCTCCCATGAGACAGGTCTTAATTAAGCACTGGCTGTCAACACTGGGAGTGACTACATCATTCAAGGCCCTAAATGCGAAAGCAATGGGGTGATTACTGTTGCTCGGACCACAGATGGAAAGAGTGTTAACTTTTAGGTGGTTGGATGAGGACTGGAAGGGTATGCTGGAGAGCTAATTCATTCAACCTTGTTTACTGATTCATTTGGTCCTGTATACTGTGTTGCTGTACTGTTGTGAGGCGATTCATTCAGCCCTGTGTACTGTGCTGTTGTAAGGTGATTCATTTGGTCCTGTGTACTGAACTGTTGTTGGTTGATTCATTCCATCCTGTGTAATGTACTGCTGTGAGGCGATTCATTTGGCCTTGTGTCCTCTGCTTCTACTGTTGTTATGAGCACCATGGAACATAAGAAACAAAGTTTCATTCCAATGTATATCAAGTATATGGATGAATGACAATAAAGCCTGTCTTGACTTCTACTTCTTACTTTTTAAACCTGCTGTTCCAAACCATCCAGTCCAGATTTATGTACAGAAGAGGCTGTTTATTGTGCTGGTACTGACAATGTGATCAGGGCTAAAAACATGTGGTCCAGAAGAACCTTCGAATGCTTCATAGCAGTGCTCCAAATACTGCTCGGAATAATATTTTGGTGACATTTTCACAACAGCTATCAGGAAGTAGACCGTGGGAACCCTTAAGACCCTCCCCTCTACAGCCACTGTGCATCTGTACTCTGGCTGAAATAAAACTCAGTCCAGAAAGGGTAGGGTGGTTAAAAAAGAGAGAGCGAGAGAGATTTCATTGCATTGATAAATGGCAGCAGTTGGCACATACTTGCTGATACCAGCAAAGACTTCTCAGAACAAATCTTAGCAAGACTCCCTGCCTACCCCTCTTCATTTTCCCCTATATAGAATACAAGAACGGTGCAAGGCCTCTGAAATCACTGTGGGGGGTGTTGGGGCTATGGGGTGGTGGGTGTGGGTTATGTTGGTTGGTGTTTGGGAGTAGAGGATTGGAGATTAATTAAAAGTAAGCTGCTGAGGTTGCCTCTTCCAATTATCATCATTTTTTGCTGTTGTTGTTTATTGCTGGTTTCCTGGCTTTTGTAGCACTTTTTAGCTTTTTACTATCGATGTAATCACTGCCCATTTGGGGTAAAAAAAAAATGATGTAGGGACATACTATGTGCTTACTGCATCAGATGACTTTAGCATAATCACATAAGCTGGTTCCATCGGCCGTTAGGTATTAATTAGAGGTGTCTATCACTAGTGAGGGGGAGGGGGAAGAAAGTTTTACTGCAGATTCACGATGTGGAACGCAGACCCTTGCGCTTCAGCAAGGCCTAGTAATTATCAGTGGAGTGGCTCTACTTGGCATGATTTACCAGCAGCGTCGTCGATGACTACCGTGACATTTTTGTAGCCGTACCTGGCACCAATCAGCAGACTGACGAACTGCACTCCTGGGGCGTGTCTAATGTTGAGCTTACAAGGAACTACGACAATGCCATTATTTACCTCTAGAAGGTAATGCATGTTTGTCCTTTGTAAGGGTAATGGGTCATAATGTAAGAGTCAATTTGCCAAGTTGTGATAGCAGGGGTGGTGCAGCAGTTGGAGATCTGCATCAGTGCCCAGAAGGTTCTTGGCTCATATCCCATGAGTAAAGGGGGAAAGATGGAAAGATGGTGGAGTGTCAGTGCGTATATTCAAGTTCAAGTTCAAGTTCGGTTTATTTGTCACATACATAGTCATACACAGTATAACTCGCAGTGAAATGGTTGAGAGTGCTCTGTCCAAACTGAGGAAAAAGAAAACAGGGGTGCATAGAGAAATATATATTCTATATATGTACAAAAATATATTAACAATGTATGTACAATATATGTATATTATGTTTATATACACAATGTACAATGTATGGTTGTGCATGTATATGGGATCACTATCATCCCCAGCTGCTATCAGGAACACTATAGCTAGACAATTTGTAATCCACAGCAAAGGATTTACTCCAATTCTATCCTGAATAGTCCATAATTACATAAAACTGTGAGAAGATTCAGATGCACTAGATTTGTATGAATGTCCTTTATGTCTACTGATGAACACTCTGGGCCCCACAGGATGTATTGATGTACTGTATTTATCCATTAAAGGCATGTGCGCACAGGTGCATTTATGGGGGGTGGGGTCTCAATTTTAGAGCTTCAACTGCACTGTTGAGAAATGCATTCGAATAAACAGGAGCTGACAAGTAATTATAGGCTTAAGTTTCCTTATTCGCCTCCAATTATCTTCATCCAGTCCACCTTAGAGCCAATTACTGCAAACTGTGTCGCTGTTCTCGCTGTTTCCATCTCATCCCAGAGCGTGTGCTTACTCATTAGTGTTAACGAGCAAACCCGCCTGTGTCCTGCCGCCAACAGCAGGAGAAGGGGTAGACAGGAAAGAAAGGAAGCGCCATAACTGCTCGCTCATAAATTTGGCCCATATCCGCAGATCGTACCCTACAGAACCATATAGAGAGGGAGCCAGTCTTAGATGGCATTGAGTCCCACGCCTGCAGCGGAATGAGACAGTGCCTTAATTTCCCCCGTGTTTCTCTTCCCTCTTCCAAAGCCCAACCAAAGATTGGCTGGAAGGCAGCTGTACCATGTGACAGTCCTTCCTTTATTAAATCCCGTGCTTGAAATGTCACCGGGCTCACGGGTAAGGCAAGCGCTGCAGGGCGTCGAGACGTTGCTCTTTCTTCAGGACTCCGTTTGGGTGAAATGGAGAGGTTCTCATGCGACTTTTCTGGCGGGGGGTGGAGGACATCTCGGCTTACCTGCTATCTGCTGACTGGCCTTTGTGGGGTTTCCCCAGGGCCTGAGGCACAGGGCGATCAGGCCAGGTTCTCGGGCCTTTGCACACTTCCTCTCTGGCTGCCACGTGCAAGCGCCTCCCAGCAGCATTCAACACAATGTTTGCGACCAAATAAATACCCATAAATGTTGAGGTGAGCAGGGATGAGTCATCCGGGAGGAGATACGCACAGAAAGAGAGAGCCCCATACAAAAAGGGGCGGGTGGTGTGGGAAAAAATTCCACCCTATAACAATACCAGTTTTTATGAGGCTTTGATAAATCACAAAAGCTCTCTAGCTGCATGTGCGTGTACAACGCAAAAGAATCAGCACAGAACGTAGTTCGAGGCCAGGGCAGAGTGAGAGAGTGTAGCATTGACTGTACTCAGTGCTGCCACTCCACTTCTCCTGCCCTTTGTCTTTTGAAAGCCAGATACAATCCTACTTAAGAATCTGACCAGAGGACTGAAGGCTTGACCAGAAGAGGGTGGTTACCGCCAACCTTTATGCTCACCCATCCGCCCACCCGTCTACTTACCACCTACCTTCAGGCCATGAAGGTGCTGAGGAGTTACAGCTCGAGGAAGACGGGGGAACAGGAAAGCTGAGATCGATATTTAGGTCGACGTGGCAGGTGGCCCATTAAACTCGGCTACTGGAGACGGGTCTCTGTCACTGGGGGAGGGTGGCCTAAGATTTACAGCATGGAAAGGCTAGAATATCGCCATAAACCATAACAACCCCTATTGTACTATGTTCATGCACCAGCCCCTTGTCCCCCTCCACCTTGTCTGTAAAACTAAGGTGATGGACACTGAAGCCCAAGAGCGAGAATAGGTGAGTTTAAAATATATCACTCCACCAGGGTGGGTATGCTGCGCCAGGCACCTCCCTAGCTGACGAGCACAAGTCCTTCAGGAGAACACAAGGAGGACCTGTCAGAGAGAATGAATAAGCCTGTCTCCCAACATTCACTTCTAATTAAGAACAGGCCGGGCTCAGAAAGCCAGAGTTTAATGTTAGAATGAGCTTTCTGTTTGGTGCCAGGTGTTTTCTTCTTCTTCTTTTCTTCCTTCTTTCTCTTCTTCGGTGGCACCAGTTTTCCCGCAAATGCGGTCTGGCACGCACACAAAGCAAGCAAGAAACTGCTTAGCTCGGCCGTGTGCTGCACAACCACCTGCGGCGAGGCAGTGACTGTGTTTTTGGAGTGGCCTCCATACACTCCATACAACTAGGTTGTCCCGTATTTCTTTTTTTCCCTCTGTCTCCCAATATTTCAAACGATGAAACATCAATAATGAACACTTGTGTAAACAAATGTGTGCTGCTCCTCCATTATCAGACCAATATTCCCCAACATGCTGTGTGGGGTGGAGGTGTTCTCTACCTCCCTTTGCTAAGATGCTAGCATTACCCACATGATAGATGTTGCACCTCTGTGCCTGAAAGCAACCTAATTATAGAATTGGGAGACAGCAAGGCAGAGAGAGAGAGAGAGAGAGACTTGCATGGTACACAGGGAGGTAGAGAGAGGGAGGCTCCTCCTCACTATGACATTACTGTTATCTCCCGGAGGACATGCCATCGCACTGACCCACCTCCTTCTACCCGCTGCTGATGCGCAGAAGGAACTGAGCAGATAAATAACTATGGCAACCTCTTCCTCACCACCAGCACCCTCTCTGAGGAGAACTGGGGCGATGGGGGTTGATGGTTAAAAGGCAACGATGTATTAGGGACGAATTAAGAGGACTCTTAGGAAAAACTAAATCGGTCGGCAAAGATATTGGGAAAGGAGCCCAAAACATAGCTCAGAGGTAGCACCTCCGGTCACATCTGGCCACCTGTGTCCTGAATGTTTCGCGAGAGCAGCAGAAGTGGCTGAAAGAGGCTTTCCTCTGCATTGTAAGGGGCCCCAATGCTCCAGGCCAAAGAACCAGGCCACTCCAGTTCCACCCTGCAGGTTCAACCCTCTCCACCAAGCCCTCTGTGCTTGCGATTAGAGGCATGACCCCGCTCCCTTTGGAGGATTGCAGCAAACCGCTGGCAAGCTCGAAGATAGGATGGTCGCTGAACGGGGCCCAGGAAATGAGCAGGAAGGACAGAGCGAGAGGCGAGATTTTTCGGGGTCCATTAGGAGCAATAGCCTGTACCAGCTGCAAGGGATTTGGCCTGACATTTCTGCAGTGCAATTAGGGAGCTTTTTTTCCCCCATTATTGCAGCTACCATGTGATCGGCTGGGTCTTCTGGTCTATGCACAGCTTGAGTGAGTGGTACGTCAGGCCGATCACAGGGTGACTGCTGGTGATGGGTCCGATTCAACTCCATTAGGGACTTAATGAATTCATGAATGGAAAACAGGGTGCCACCTGGTCTCTGGCCATGGAGGGATAGAGATGTCACCGAAACCCAACACAAGGAAACTGAAAAAACTCGGTCAAGAAGGGAAGGGATGCTCCCCTTGTTGGCCCAAACCCCACGAGGTCACTGACAGAGACAACTTTGTCTGCCTGCCAGAGCTGGAGGCCCCTGACAGATCTCGGGCTAGGCTGTTTGAAGAGCAAGGTTTAGATGGGCCCCTGGTGATGCTCCCATGGTTGCCCTGATTAAAGAACAGAGGGTTGTTTCTTTCCAAACACATTCTTTGATGCTCACGGCTCTTATGCATACCGATCCTTGCTTGGGGGCGAGCGTTCTCATTTCCCATAATCCCTCTTAAGATGCACAGGTCACCTACACCTGTTTTTTTCTTCCATGCCTTCTTTTTTTCTTGAAGGCCTTTCTATTGTTAGTGTACAGGCAGCGATTTGCCGATTCTTGTACACCTCATGGTTAAAAAAATGCAAAACAACTGAACCAAGACACTCTGCTGTCTACTGTCTATTATCTTTAGGTGTTTTCTTAAGAGCTGTTGAATTACTTTTGCAGCTAAACACCATCAATGCTCTTCAGTCCTTCAGCATTCAGTTACAATCAAAAAAAGATAATTAATAGAACATACATCTAAATATAAAGCCTATCATAAAGACTACATTAGTGTTCCCAGCACCGCCCCCTCAAAAAAAAAGCTAAAGGAATGAAAATATATTTACTGTCATTTTCATTTTGTCATTTTGAATCCGCTCAGTACACGGTGCTTGAATGTTGGAATACATATTAGCTACCTACTGTGGTGAGCTCACGTTGTCTCATGTCTTCAGTTGCATCAGAAAAAAAGTTGTCTACTCTTTCTCCCTTCGTGTGTGTGTCTGCTTTGTAACTAACAGTGTGTTTTACTGTTAGCTGCTGGGCTGAGGCTAACGTCTTGAGTTACGATCGCAGAAACACTGCCTGTTAGATTAGTTTTTAACAAAAAGCTTACTTTATGCACTGAATCAAGGGAAGAAACAGGCAAATATGCAGAACTTATCATGGATGGTGCAGTCTTATTATTTATTTCTGTAAGTATCAAAATTAGAAACCATCATCAATTTATTTCAGAAGCTTGCGGAAGGCCCTTGATGCAGGGAGGGCTCTGGCTAGTGAGGATCACCATTACCATTATCTCTAGATTAACTTTCCACAAATTGGAGGTTTAGAAGACTTGCAACTCATAAAACAGCCACAACCCAGCTGGCAGAATGTTGTTTTCAGTGTAATGACTCCAAACTATGCCAACATGTACATCAGCCTAGAATCAATTTAATCTGAATCCAAATAGTAATAAAGTTCTAGAGTATACCTCTGTACAAACAATACATTGATGATACCACAATCATAGTATCTTGGAGAAACATCTAAGCCTTATCTTAATTACATTCTGGTTGAAAAAAACAACACTTTATTACACACCGTCCTTCACCAATAAATTGACCAACCACAGTGATGTGGAGCTTTCATCCTTGACATCTCATTAAGACTCCACCCATGAGCCAGTTTCACTGCATAACAAGCATTTGTAGCTCCCACACCAAGCAAACAGCTGACCATAGACAGAGGTCCTTTCACTGGCTTATAAAGAAAAGCAGTTTAGCACAATGTCAGCAGAACAACGTTTTATAAAGATGGCTCAATTAGATTCCTATGATTTGTGGGTAAATAAATAACTGTTGGGAAACTTCTACATATAAGATTCTTCCCTTGGTGCTGAAACAGAAATACAATTCTTAAATGCTGGCACATCACTGAATTGTTGAACCTAACTGTGACCTTAAATCAGTGTTTAACGTACCCCCTCAATTACTTTTTTTTTTTTTTAACTGCTCAGCTCTCCAGGACAGAATGGTAAAAACATGCACCTCACATGCTAAATGGTCTTCAATCTTCAATGATCAATTTGGAGGGCAATTATAAGTGTGGCCAATGAAACCAGTGTCAGAAAAACACCTTCACCTTTACTCATGCATACAATTGCAAAACACTTCCAGTTAAAGGTATAATTTCATGCCATTCCTTGCAAGTAATGTATTTGTTTGAATGGTGGTGTGGTCCACATTAGGTGGAGTGACTCACCACAATGTCAAGAATGCTTATTACAGAGCACTGCAGACACATAACACAGGTGGGTGGAGGCCACAATTTAAGTTGGATGGCCATAATATGAGGCACATTTGCGATTGGAAACCTGGACACCCTCACATAAAGGTCTCTTTAAAAAGGAAATGCGTTGCATGTCACACCTATTTTGAATATTTTCTTTTGTATTTCATTGAATGTATTATGGGCCATGTGATTTGGAGCATTAAATACCCCTTATGAAGATGTTTGGGTCAAGATATTGCTAAACCAATGTCAGGAGCATTCATATGTAATTGGCTATGTAGGTGAAACTACTTTTATCCGGAGCTTTCCGATACATTTCAGATGAGCAAAAACTTTGCGGCAGCTCTGTCATGCTGTTGTTTCTTTGAACATGCTTTTTGAATCCGCTATCTCTGAATGCCCAGCCATGTACCATTGCCTCTGAGTAGTCAGTGAGTACAGGAATTCCCAAAGACCATTAACATAAGCAAGACTCTGCCACCCTTTTCTCCAAATAAGAACCCAGGAAATGCCTATACATGGAACCCTGCCCACCTAGCCTTGTCACATGGCACGACTAAGATTCAAAGTTATGGATATGGTGAATTACAACATCATGCCTTTTGAGACAGCAGACCCGTATCTCTTATGTGGAGTCATGCACTGGAGTAGTACCAGTGATTATAATGACAATAAGCTTAATACTGTTTATAGCAGGATCTGGAAAAAGCTAGAGTAATTTCATCATTTTATGCATTTGTCTTTAGACTGCACCACATCATCTAATGAAACAATCAGAGTTACCTGGATACAATGCAAATTGTGGGCTACACATGAACTACATATTAGCGTTGCTGGTTTTGAACCCTAATCACAAGCTGCCATACTTTAGGTACAGCAAGAGGAAGAACTTTATCAAGTAATTAGAAACTATTCCTTGACACAAGTGCTTCCTAAAATAGTAATTTGTAATATGTGGGTTGGTACAAACAATAAGAAGCCTCGCGTAATTATAATTGGTTCCTCGATTGCATTTTCCTGCAAGGCTCTGGTGTTGTAGTACTGTTAGGCTCTAATTTCATGGGCTTCATCATCGTTAACTGATAGCTGTGCGTCTTCAGCGGGAGTCCATCTCAACCTAATATGCAGAGGATAAAAACGACTAATTTTACCTTGAATTTCTCCAAGTTTAAAGCCTGATAAACCTTGCCAACTAGTGCCACAGAGGACTACAGGGAGGACAGGGCAAATAAGCTTCTCTGACATGCCAACAAACCCTTATTTTTCCAAAGAAATTTTTTTTTAATTATCTCAACTTGTCAAGCTTCGTGTGAGAATTATCCATGATTAAAATCCCATGCGATTTCATACTTTGTTTTACCACGATTGTCACATTATAACACTGTTTGGGCAATTACCGCCTTTTTCATGGGGGAATTACTTTCGCATTTCATTAAAGAAAAAAACGTAGCAAGAATAATTGCGTGTCTTTTCATTCCGGCTTTTCCCTACCATCCCCTCTTTCTCTCCTCCCTCTTTCTGTATCTGAGGAGCACATAATCACAGGAACAAACAGGCAGACGGTGAATGAAATTTGTTTGAAATTGCAAATAACTCGAGAATAAATCCACCACCATCAAGGGGCTTCTGTACCAACGGCAGGTTTTTTGGCTAGGAGATAAAACAATGTGCATGTTGACGTAGTTGAGAGGGAAGCTTATATTTCTCCACCCGGCCATGCTCCACCTCCCACCTCCACCTCTAGACTTGCTGTCTCCTCCCTGCTTTAGAGGCAGCTCAGGAGGTTTACACGTGCTCAAGAAGATGCGTAGGGTTGCGTGCAGTTGTGTGCAACAAACCCAGTCGAGCTCACTTAGTATGCTGCGCTTTCAGAGGCGTTAAGTGCTTGGAGCCCGGTTACTATTTATTGGTCTTCTGCGGGGAATCAAAATGACATGTGCCTCCCTGAATCGAGGGGGAAAGCACACGAAGCGTGCAACCCTCAAAAAAAAAAACCTCACAGCTCCAGTGCCTCAACTAAACGCTGCCTTCCAGCTCTCGGCTCGCTGGGAAATGCTGGGAAAACAAATACACTGCATCGGCTTCGTTTGGCTGATTAGCCGTAAAAAAAAAAAAAAAAGTGAACTAATACCATGGCAGAGATGACAAGGGAAGCGAGAAAAACAAGGCGCACTGAGAGAGGTAGGGGGGTAAGAATAGAGCCAGTAGGATGTGATAGGCAGCCATGGCAGCCGTCTCATGGACGGCAATGCAGAAGGACAATACTCTAATATGCGCACCCACTGGGGGGGGAGAGTGAATCAACCCAGCCTGCGCATGGGCACCCGCCATGGGCTGCCACTCCAAACGGGTTGCCCTGTCTCTCAAAACAGGGTGAGAGATAGGGGTCGTCACCCTCCTCTTCCTCCAAGCCTCTCTCTGTAACGCAGTCTCATTCACAGGTAAATACTTCGGGGACATTGTAATTTATTTTGCTGCTGTTCCCCCACCCCCGCACCCCTCCCCCTTTCCTGCGAGGGGATATTGAGAAACGACAAAAGGGATGTAAACCAGAGGTATGACTGAAGTCCAGCACAAACAGACTGAATTTCCTCTGGTCGGCTTCTGTGCACAGCGGGGAGGGGCTGGAGAGGCAGTGCCAGTTGTTTTCGATGGCAGAGCTCCCCTTAGAGGAAAGAGGAGAATCTACGCAAATACGCCCACTTTGCCGAAGCCATTTGACCCCCTCCATATGCCACAGAAAAGAGCAGAGCTGCCTTGTCAGACCATAATCACAATCTCACTAAGCCGCCCCCCCCTTTGGCTTATTACAAAACGGGAGACAGACATTCATTCCGACACAAAGGCAACATTCAAAGCCCAGAGGGACGCTTTTTACCCTGTTTATGGGCGCATGAGCACGTCAAGCTGACAGACAGACTTGGAACCCATTCACTCTATCAAGGCTTGACTTACAACCCTAACAAACCTTTCATGAACAAAAGAAAATAACCCAGGGCACCCTGAAACAATTCCCTGGTCCCACTTGATAATCAGTTACCACTACCCCTCCTACATCCCCGCCACTACGTTTCCACTGCACCGAGAGAAAAAAAAACAGGCCTTCGCTGATTTGATTCAAAATAAGGGCGAATTTGTGCTCCCCTCCATGTTCCAAGCCCGGAATGATGTGCGTTGGAAGATGTGGATGGGCCGGAATGCTAAGCAAACCCAAGATGGGGTGGATCACAGCGGCGCGGGATGCCCACGTGCACACACCTCCTTCAGGGCCGCTGCAGGTCCCTTACAATAAGTTTCCAATGTTGTTACCATACATACTGACCTGAGAACAGATCAGCTTCGTCTCTATCCACCAGGCGAACAGGCGGCACAGAGCCACATGACCACCAGCCAACCCAACGTGAGTAGTGACATTAACTGCTCTAATAATCCATAACCTCGAATGGGCTGGGAGGCTTCGGGGTCCCTCAAAGGGGCTTTGGCTCGCGCATCGTAAACATGGCACCTCTGACGGGAGATGTGTTCATGAGGTCAGTGGCATGTGTTTATCGCTCCCCGTTTGGTTTAATGTTTGGGCCATAAAACCTGGAAAATTTCCCATAAAAGCGAGGAGCAGAGAGGACGCTGCTTGTCTCACCTCAGTGTGGAACAGCAAATCTCAATTTCATCCGGACTGCTGTTTTTTTTCCCCCCCTCGCTTATGTCACCTCAGTGCAGTTTTCCATAGGCTGTTTGAAAAAGCACCATTTGAAAACAAGCCCATATCAAGGGTGTGCATCCCTTGGCTGGAGGCTCGGAGAGGACTTTCTCTCTGCCCCTCACCTGCTGAGTCAGGAAATATTCACGCTCAGCTGCTTGGCAGAGGGCTTTGAACACTCTTTGTCTGCTGTTGCTCCGTTCCACAGATGTACCTGTCTGCAAACACTGCCAGTGCTGCTGCAAATAAAACATCTGCCCTCAGTGCATTTCCATGGAGTTACAATTGCTGTGCTCCCTCCCTCTCTCTTTCTTTCCTTCTCACCCTTTCACTCTCTCTTCCTCTCACTCTGTCCCTCAATCTCCACCCCCCCAACCTCTCCCTCTCTCCTTATGCTCATCTTGCCAATACTCTGCCATCACCCCTTAAAGACTCAGGATCAGGCACAGATGTAAAGTAGGTCACTAGACAGGCCAGAGCACGGTTATCTCCATGGTGGCGGGAGGGTTTCCAGAAAACGGTGAGGCTGGAGCAGGGCAGGGGCGTGTTTGTGGGCCAGTCCCCCACTTGCTGCAGTGATCTGACCCTGTTAAAGGAGTGGCCAACCAGGGTGGGGACCGTGCTGCATTCATCTGATGCAGTAATCACTTCACTGTTCGGCACCTCAGATTGAAGAAATCATTGAAATTGATACCCACGGGAGAAAAAATGAAGGCACAACTTAAATAGAGAAACCGTCAGCATCAGAAGAAGGTGACATCCACTGGAGTTAAACATCTCATGAAATGGAGGGAATTTTGATACAGAGTACTGTAAAGTGTAAAATGAAATGCTGCAAAATCACTTTGAGGTTATTCAAACTGAAAGTGCAATGAATGAACAAACATAGCATCTAGTCAAGTGAAGCGAGCATCTGTGAAGAGACTGGTAGGGAGGTTTCCGGAACACACCTGTCTTCTGTAATCTCAGCCCTGCAGGATGCTGCCGAGCCAAGTCTGCAGGCCAGAATACATGTACGTGCTGCCGTGGGATGCGGGGGGGGGGGGGGGGGCTTGTAGGCTTGGGAGGTGCTGGGCTGCCTGCAGGCTTGGGTGGGCATTGTCCGAGGTCTCTCATGCAGAACTCCAGCATCGCGCTTTAGAGGGTTCCTTCAAAAGACCATATGCAGGGAACTCACTTTCTGTCATTTTGCACATGCAGGGACTACTAAGATAGCATCAGTCCTGTTGATGATTGTCATATGATTATTTTCGGATGAGTGTCACAGGTGCTATTGATAGACGTTTCCCAATCATGTGCTGGATTCTGTGAACAGGGTTTTTTTTGTTGTTGTTGTTGCTGTTGATTTTTGTTGTTGGCGGTGTTTTTTACTGCTTAAATATGGGTGATTAGTGAAAGGGGTGGGTGGGGTTCTGCAAGTCTCGTGAAGAGTGTAATTATACCACCTACAAACTGCAAAAAACAGTATGCTGAACATCTGCATAACACTTCCTGTTGCCTTAACTACCAAAACAATAGCTTGTTAGAACTTTGTTGAACATTACTCAGCACCAGACTGTCAGTGTAAAACACATTTTATACTTGCTGGCCCGCAGAACCACTGAACGTGACAGAACTCTCAACCCCGTTCTTTTTCATTTTGCACAGACCATGGAAGTGGAAGAGAGGTCAAAGCAGGATGAAAATGTTCATATGTGTGCAACACATTTTTGCAGTCAGAGGTTTTCTATACAGGCTGCATCCTAATGTTGCTGGCCAAAGTTTAAAACAAATATTTCAAAGGCTCCTGTTGGAGAAGGAAGGGATGTGATCAAGCATGCATACATAAGTGTAAACAACTAAACACAGCCCCTTTGTGTTAATTCTTCAGGTATGCCTTTCCATCTACATGTGCTCGTTTGATCATTTCTGCTGTATCATTTTTCATAAAGCAGCCACTGAGTCACAAACAATCAACAACAGATCAAGAGCAGACAGACCTAGACAACGAGCTGAACTGGGAGTTAACTGGGAGTTTTCTGTAATCAAAGACGAGATGCACAATAATGAATGAATGAATACATGAATGAATGAACAACTGTATAAATGAATGAATGAATGGGTTAATTACTTAACTGATTAATTAACTTGTGCATGACTAAAGGCTACTCAGTGTTAGCAATGTGCATCAAACTCAAAGTTCACGGCATACTGTATAACAAATGCACAAAACCCAGAAACCTTTATGATGCGTTACACTAGCAGAAAAGGTTTAGGAGAAAAACAATCTTTGTTATTAACACTTCATTATTAATTATATTTTCACAGGGAAACATGGGGCTTCCTTAAATAACCTATTCCTCAATCAACCTATGGATCCATGAAAACTCTGAGAGAGTTTGGTTAGCTTATCAGAACAGGATCTGGAAACCATTAACCAAGTGAATGCTGAGGGATGAACCTGCCCTTATAAACGGTCAGTATATATTCCAACTGGCAGACGGTGCACAGTACTGAGTGTGCTTCAGAGTAGCAGCAAGCTAAATAACAACAAAATCAGATGACAGAGGTCCATAACTGTTCTGCCTGGCAAGGATTAAATTCATTCCTCTGCTCTACAGATTAAAATGAACTGAATCTACATATTGATTTTTACAGATCACCATTGTGTACCCAATTACATCATCAGATTTAAAAACAAAACAAAACAAGGTATGTGCATTTATCTGAAACTACTCACTTATAAACAGAAACAAATCTGTGCAGAGTCACTACAAATCTCTGTACAGCCCGAAGCAGCATGTAAACATCTCCAGAATCAAAGAGCGAGGTAAAAACTCCAAACGTTGACGCTTGTGCCAGCAAAACTCTGGAGTAAGTACCAGACTCTGTGATCGGTGCATTGCTTGCCTGCTACAAACTTAGCGCTCACTAACAGTTGAGGTGTATTGTTTTATAGAAGACCTCACTGTCTCTAGTGAGGTCGTCCTGTTGTGTCAGCTTTGCTGAGGTAGCGGCATGTGCTTGAGCAGTTGGCCCTGTCAGGGGCGGGCCAAGCAGTGTAGCCATAACAACAGTGCACAAAGGTGGATGAACATGCTGACAAGAGCAAAGTCTACAAATCCATAATCGATCGTACAACCAGAAATACAGAGGAAAAAAACAAACAGAAAGAAGCTAACACAGGCTTAGGTGGCTGACAAGAGGAAACCAGCAAGCTACTGAAAGAAACACAGTGGATTCCAGAACAGGACCCTCCTCCTCATCATCCTCATCATCACCCTCAAAGGGTCATCTTAAATGACCCTTTTTCTTTTCTAGCCCCGGGATGTCCGAAGCTACGGACTGTTCTCAGCACCCCACCGGCACTTTTGTATTGGCTTAACCCCCAGGTCACTGATGAGTGTTAATATCTAGTCAGCAGCAGTCCAACGATGAGAAGATGACCATTGATAAGCAGGGTAGATAGGGGCCAACACATGGCAACAGGCAACAGGGTTCCAGTCTGCAGCCATAGCTAACGAAGAACACAGCGTGCATGGCTACAAGGTGCCAGGCAGGTGCTTTTAATGGAGAGGCTGCTGTGCTTCACAGCGATGCTCCATATACTGTAGTTGTCAAGACTATGCATATGAGCTTTTGCAAATTAATTTTCATAAGGGTGGAGTAAGGCTCAGTTTAGCAGTGGAAAGTCAACCTTGGGATAGGGTTCTCAGAGGTATTGCACTTTTGGATTGTTAAATAATAGAGTGAGTATTACCTTGAGCACTCTTTCTACTAGTTAATGAAGATCGTTATGACGTGACGCTCTGGGGAAACGCTGTCTCTGACTGTGCAATTACATGTTGTGACAGATACCTTATTAAATGCCGGAGACGACTGATCGCTCCATTTGCGCAGTAGCAGGGCTTGTACTAGACCTGGCTGTCGCTATCTCCTCAGATTATGCTGTTAATTATGCACAGGGATAGTGCATTTTAAAAGGGCATAGAAGTCACGGGTCTTCGTCTGGTGGCTTAATACAACATATTTGTTGGGATGGGCATGGGTGTAGGTGTAGATGTATGTGTGAGTGTGTGCATGGTTGTTGGTGTGTGTTTGTTTGTTTGTTTGTGTGTGTGTGTGTGTATGTGTGTGTGTGTGTGTGTGTGTGTGTGTGTGCGTGCACGTGTGTGATCAAACTAATCTTCAGTTTAACTCTGCATTCTTCTAAGCTCCTCTAGTACTGTGTGAATAACTACTAGCCTGTGTAAGTCTCTCTTGCTCAGCTGTCGGGCCTTATGGTAATGGGCATGAAATGTAACAGCTTTCTAAATGAGAACCACACAACACTGGGTGAGAATGGGCCACAGCCTTACAGCGTCAGATTCAAAAACAGTGTGTTACCCTCTGCCACACGCCTGTGGAACACTGGATGTATGACATCCATGTATTGTTCTGCATTAGAGAGCCATACTGTTGTAACCCTTAGCAACGGGACAGCCATTAGCAGTATGCAAGGGGGAAGGGCAGACCAATTAGGCATCTAATACTAATGCAAAAGGGAAAGTGTCTTCCAATTCAAATTAGATTCAGCAAGCAGAAGAAAATGGCACAATCTGTATTACAATGTATGACTTTGCATCTTAAATTACCCTTTTTCTTTTCTGATCAAAAAAGAGCTGTATTTCTTGTAAGGGGCTGTTGGGAGTGGGGGGTTTGGATTGTCCTGATATATAATGTATACACAGACTGTTAGGTTATCTATTTCTGTTACACATGTCTTGAGGTCTTTTGTACTGCTTCTATGTGCCACCACCATGCTTCCATGATAGCAGCCTGCTAGCATTGTTAATGAAAGTGAACAAAGTAAGTTGCATACTATTTATGTACTACTTTTTTTGTATATGTTGGTAGGAAGACTCGCAGGATAGGATGTGGTGAACATCATACATGAAAAATAATTACAGATCGCAAGCCCTAATTAATCGCTGGCGAACGTTAAAGCCCATCTGCTTTGGACATGACTGAACTGACTGAAACGCTGATTTTGACCCTTCTGTTGCAACACACATGGCGACTGAGTAAGGTCAGGAGACGAAAAGGGCCTTATTAGCGGATGCACTTTGGGTGTTGTGTTCTTGTGCTTACAGCACTGTTGGGCCTGACAGCATGCCTGGAACACAATGTGCTTCTTGTGAAAGCATGTGACATAAAGATGTGCACAAATGAGCTGAAAGAGCAGTGGGCAAAGCCTCTTCCTCTGCCTCTGTCCCTTATTTGAAAGCCTGCGAACAAATGGACTCCTTGTCCTTGTCGTGAATCACTTGCTTCTGAGGATGAGCTGATAATGCAAGCTTGACAGATTTAATCTATATAAATTTCAGCCATAATGCTGAGAGTGAATGCTGTAGAGGGAGCTAATAATAAGTCACAGGGCTCAAAGCCATTTATGTATCTGTAGAAATATGTCTGCCTATAACAACTGACTGTAGATGAATGAAACATGTATGGCTGCAGTTGAATTAAGAGCCTTATGCCAAACTATTTATTAACTAAAACAACAATGGGGATGACATCCCATTTGTGTAGGGCCTATCCTACCTCACCACTCACTTTAATAGAGACTCTGATTTGTATCTACATGACCACATCATTAGGTGCATCTTATTTGGTATATCTTATACATTTCAGAAGACTACAACTAGCCCGTGTCTGTTGGTATGCAAGATTTCTCAGTCATCCTCTACCCTGTTCAACACTGGTCGGTTTAGGACCACAGGACCACTGAGGACTGGATGTTATTTGGAAGGTGGGCCATTCTCAACACAGCATGAGCAACTCTACACTTACAAAGTTTTTCCAGTAAAGTGTCTGGTGAGCATAGTCCATTAGTTACAAGAGCCATCAGAACAGGGATGGCAAAGCTGTCAAAGCTGTACAGAGAAGAAACAATAAACAGAGCAACACGTAGAGCAAACAAGGCTGCAACTACACAATAACCATGGAACCATCAGGACAGGAATCTTATTCAAAGTATCCCATAAACATTCCTCCTGAAGGTCTTCTCCTTTGGAGAACAACATGTGGAGCAACTGATCCAAATACATCAGTGCTGTTATCAGTAGAGGAAAGCTGCAGTTGAAAGCTCCAGTTAGCTAGACAGCCATGAAACAGGGCAACATGCATTGCAGAGCTGGGTCCGTTCTAGACCATCGAGTGAACAGAGTGCAGCACATTAAAAATGCTGGTTTGGTGCTCCATACCTGCATGGAACTGGTTTCTGTCTTCTAACAAATACAAACTTCACTCTGATTCATTTATCATGACAGCTATATGTTTATTTCTGTGACCACCAATGTTACAAAGTATTGGTTTGGTGTTTCTTGCACTTTAAAGTATATGCTGTATGGTAATGTATCATAACAATGGTAATGATTATTTATTTATTTATCTTTCTATTTATCAGTGCAAACTCCAAAATCAGTATAAACCTCTATTGTGAAATAGGTAAGAAAAAAATCAGATGTAGGCATGTGTATTAGTGAACAGTGGTTAGTGTTAAACAATATATTTGATATGAGACTCAGTCCAGCCATTGATGGTGGACACTGATGATGGAAAAGCTACGTCCTGAGCAGGGGCCACTTTGTGGCATTGACACAAAAGCCATCAGCCTGTGAAATGTGGCGATTAATGCCTGAGCAGTTCTGCCTGGCACAATCTGTGAATAAATCTCAGCTGGGAGAGGTGTGTGGGGGTGAGGGCTGGGGGGTGGGGGTGGGTGTCCATTAAATAAAGAATTCGCTCATCCAGACAGCTAGCCCACAGGCTTCTACCTTTATTACCAGAAGGGGGGAGATGGGGAGCGCATTAACCACTATCCCCACAAACAAAGCGTGCCTGCTAGCGCCTGACCACCATACTATCAGCAGCCCTGGTGGGCTTGCGCTGTTTACTCACCTGGCCACCAGACAGCATCATCATCCTCACCTCTCAGGCCGCCGGCCTGGCTGGAAGATGAAAGGCCATAATCGCCCACTGCAATTCCACTTTTTGTGTCAGAGGAACATCAAAAGCGGGCTGCAGGTTGAACTCTGATGACTTTCTTGTTTTCAGCCACGGCCTGGGCCAGGCTTCCCCTCCCCTGCCCCACCTATCCCGGAGCTTCAAACGCGGGGCCGTGAGCAATCAGCGGTGCTGTGTCTCAGAAACAAGACGATCCCACGTATCAGCACTGTTGGTGGAGAATTTGGGATTCCTTTTTCTCCTTTTCCTTTTCAGTTATTACTGAGTATGGAAGTCAGCCTCTGCATGAGTATTCCATCTGTCTGTGGCCCAGCATCTCTGCTAACAATGGTGACCTGCCAATGTATACATTATCATATACATTAATGCATGGACAAATCAAACTCACCCTGAGCTTGTCAGAATCAATCCCGGTTTACAGCTGATAATGCTAGGCACGTCATGTCGGTTCACCAGGCATCTCCCTCTGATGCTCCTACACTTTCACGGAACCCTTTCGTAATGAACGTGGAAGGAGGGTTTCCATTTTTAAAGGAAAGGAAGGAAACTGATCACAGAAAGAGCTGCCGATATCAGCATGTGGGCACTGAGGTTATCAGATATACCCTTGCTGAAGCGAGCGCAGAGGTTAAGAGCCGAACCACTTGACTGAGGCCACAGTTTTGCAGGGAAGCGTTCTCCACCCGCAGCTGCAGTTATAAGCCGATGTGCTGTCTGCTCATGTCCGTCAACAGAAAGTCCCAGTATGGTCATCTGCCAGGCAGTGTGGAGGGCATTCCTGTAATTATACAGATGCTGTTGATGGGGTGCCCACATAGCTCTGTTCCAAATGCATTACATCACCTCTATTGACCACCAGCCTCTGAAGGAAATATATTTAGACGAAGCACCTGCTCCCTACACTCCAGGACATTTGAGCCATTGTAGACTGCCTTTGGTAACATGCTACTAATAGGAAATGTAATTATAAAGGATTAATAAATGACTATTTCAAATTGGCATAATGCAGTTGATGAAAAAGGGAATTTTCTTTCTTCTTTAAAGCTTGAACCAGGTGTGGACAGCCACACAGGGAGATATCAGTCATATCGCCTTCATTTGTAAAGTCCCTTTTTTGTACAGAGCATTTCAGCCCATCCCAGTCGTCAGCCAGAAAAGGAGATGTTTCTCTCATTGGCTCCCATTGTTTGAGAGAAAACAGGTGTGCAAATATCTTTGGCATGACATTATGCTGCTGTCGCAATGCCATACATGTGCTTTTCCATTCCAAAACGTGAGATTATTCAGGATGTTCTTACAAAACACAAATTCTATTACACACACACACACACACACACACACACACACACACACACACACAATTTTTATATATATATATATATATATATATATATATATATATATATATAAAAATTTTACATGTCATAAGTAAACACATCCCACCCACAGTTCTAAATGCCCAGGAGCTTACCGATTGGAGGAGAGCACTACAGCTGAGAAATCCAGCTCACTGGTATGTTCCTGAGCAGCACCCAGAAAGAGTGTCTCTTCTCAAAGACCGAGAGGGTGAAAAGCTATTGCTATAGTTTGCTCTTTGGTCGCAATTTTCTCTGTTGCTTCTACTACATCTTTGGGCTAAATGTGCCTATAAATCATGCATTAAAATTCATGAAAAAGCAGTGATACAGTACACATGACATGAGAACCTTCTGAGAAGGAGCCTAGGTTAACAGAGGACAACAATATGATGGATTGGAGAAGAAATGCTGGCTAATAAACTCTTGGCTCTGTTCCTGCTCTCTGTAAAGGAAAACTACAGGGACTGCTGTCCTCTGCTTTCTTCGCTTTTTACTACACTAAAATGTTACATCGGGGACATTTAACTTTCCTTATTGCGGACCGCTGACAGCCGATCAAGCATCTCTGTCTCTTCTTATCCAGATGAGCACTGGAGGCTGGTGAGTGCACGGATGGAAGGGCAAATCTGAATGGCAGTGACAACTCGGTTTCTGATTGGCATCCCTGGCACGAGAGTTCCACCCTCCCGCCTCCCGCCTCCCTTACGAGCTGAATAAAGGCCGACTAGGCAGGAGTCGCCATAGACACAAAAGCCCCTCCCATACACCAGCCTTCAGGTGTGAGCCACCCCTCCTGTAGGTCTATTATGCATTCAGCGAGGCGCTCAGAGTGCTTCGATGAGAACCTTCGGGTCCTTCATTTGAGGTCTTTGTTCGTTCTCATTAGTGAGCACGAGTGGAGGAGTTTCTAGGCTAATGAGTGTTTGTTGTACATCATCCAGTGGCGAGCTGGAGAAAAACAGAACTAAAGAAATTCTCAGGGGCTTTGTATACGTCCAAAGATGTGAAAAAAGAACATTAAAAGGTGTTGTATCTGTGATTAATAATAACACATAAAGAGGAACATCAAATGTGCAGAACTAGCTCTAAGGGTTGATCTATAATGAAGCGCTTTTGAAACTATGAAAAATGCAAGAGGTTTTGAGAGGAGCTTTCTAAATGTCTTTTTGTTGTATGACTTCCTGACAGATTTTTCTCCCTAAGAGACTGCAACACAAGATCAGGGGCTCTCCAACTCCAACGCAGTTCAATATTCTCCTTCTTTAGCTGAATCATGTGCATTGCATAGAAAACACTGAACTTCACAATACTGTGCATCTTCAGGACTGGGGCCAGACAGGCCCATGTCTTGCAGAGAACAAATTGTGCTGAAACCCAGCTTCTCCTACCTACCATGGGCAAAATAGCAACACTGATCTGGAGTCAGAAAACCAGAGTGTGAAAAGAACAGTTTCTGCTGTAGGCCAATGAAAGGAAAAACATCATTTTAGATATGCCCATGGCAAACTAGCCCAAAGCTGTCCCTGGTCTGACTTTGGGACTATGTTTGCTTTAAGGGATTTTCTCGATACACTCCATATTAAGGTCTGTACACACGGTTACACAATGTAATGATTACCGCAGCATGTAGAAACCACTTTTTTTCATGACCACATGCATGGCCTTCTCTTAGCAAAAACCCAATGCTGGATCACATATTCACATCAAAGTGCATCTTGTACAGTAAAGTCATGAAATGCTTATCTAAATTTAAAGAGAGGATATTCAGCACTTATTACTCTTCAAAAAGTATTTATGTCATGCTCTGTAATTTATTTATGAATCTTTTTTTCCAGTCATACAAAAAATTTGGAGGCATTGCTTATGAGAGTTAACTTTGAACTGACTACTAGTTAATGTTCTTGCTGTTTCTAAATATTGCATTGTGAGTCCTATATAATTACACAGTTATGGTCTACTTTCAATAACACGTGTTTGATTTAAGTGCTGTACGCAAGCTGAAATTATTATTAACAAAAATCTATTTTTACACCCATTCAACGTCAACAAAAGAAACTTCTGGGTTAAGGTAGAGGTTCGCCACAGTTGCTTATCTACAGTTTTTGCACCTCCAATACGCCACAGAACAACCTCCTATCTGACTGCAAACCTGCCCGACGAGTTCTACAAGCGTCAGGCTCATGGTGCTATGTTAAGTCTAAGGGCGCCCTCTATCGTTCCGAAATGCTGGTACAATTTCTACTTATACCTTTACAACAGTACCTTTGCGTAAATAAACCATGCAACATATATAGCATAATATAAAGTATCTATCCATCTAGATACCGACAAAGAATGACAATCTAGAGTTACATGACAACATGGATAGACGGAATCACATTTTGTAATATTTTTAAAAAGATTCTATTGCATGTCACCAGGACGTATCTATGATACTGTAAGACTGAACAGGCCACAGTGAAGTTAGGTTAAATTAACAGCAATGCGTGGATCTGAAAGGATACTCGGGTATACAATGCACAGATCTCGCATTAAAAGCCGTGGACTGCATTGGTAAAAAGGCAAAATTCTGAACAATGGGATATTGATTTAACGTCAGATGTATACTTGCTTCGAGCAGGGCATCAAAGACGGCGTGCAAGTACATATTGCTTTTCAACCCGGGAGGGACAGAAGACCCTTGGCCACTTTTCACAGTGCAAATCTCCTTCAGCACTGACAGGCCCCTTTCTTTTTCCTTAAACGAAACACCTTTTTTGTTAGCTCTGAACTCGACTGAGCTTACCGTCTTTTTTTTCCTGCGGAGTAATGCCTTATCTCACATTTCCTCAAAAAGAACTGACACGACTTAACGCCCTGCCAGTTTACATGCACAAGAGCGGGGGAAATTCAGGCGGCACAGTCCTGACCCGCTCTTTCTGCACAATCTACTTGTCAGAGCTCCTGTCGCTCCGTATCATCGATTTAAAGCATAGACGTCTTCTCAGCCATGACTCCCTCTCGGCAAATAACACAGCCGTGCCCGGACAGGGAGAAGGACTACAGCCCGTTCGCCTGAGGGGCAGTAGTATCGGTTGTACCTCAGCTCTTCGTTGACCGATAAAAAGTAATTAGCCGGCTATAGAGAGGCCTCGGTTTTATTCCCCTCGTTTAATCACAGGCTAATTAAAATGTTGCCGAGATAGCCGACTTGCAGAGAAGCACACCAGAGAAAAGAACTGTTTCAGGAGCAGCGGTTCATTTAAAATCGAATCATTAAAAGCGAGAAGCCTTCGATAACTGAACAAATGTCACCGGTACTGTTATCACGCCTAGTTTTCGTTAGTTTAAGAATTTTGGATTATTTTATATTAAGTTACACGTCTTTGATTTCTGTGTCCTAGTGTTGCTATACATCTGCAAAGCATTCGATTTTCTGTTTGTATACCACAACCCAGGGAACAAAATAAAATAACTTGATCAGTATGCTATGGAAAACCCAATGCATACTGATTTGCAGCCAACACTCCATACTGCTAAACAGAAGCTATTACCGTATATACCATTCACCTAAGCCTCGGCTTTTTCCCAAAAACAGCAATTAGAACGCTTCTCTCCTGTTATTATATGCAAATCTACAGGATTCCACACGGACTCCCCCAGCCTGCACCTACAGTTTTCCAAAGTTTCGTGATTGGTGTGTTGCTGCTCTCATCGGCTCATATTTAGTCAGGGACTGCCATTACCCAGAACGCTGAACGCGTGTATTTTCAGCCCATCAATTTGGCTTTTATGACGCTGTGAATCTGTGGATGAGGCGCGAGGTGGATGAGGCGCGAGTCGCGCGGCACGCTGGGAGCGCTCCAAGGACAGAACAGGTAGCGCTGACGCGTCTGCACACATTCTTTTCGCGCAGGCCTACAAACCTCATGGTAAATTAAATCGTTAAATGACATATTCGTACGCACCAAACACACGCAGGCATTGTGTATTTCATTTATGGGCTACTGCTAAATCTTAGCAAGTGTGTGCTAGAAGCAACTAAGTGGAGAGTAGTCAATATCTGAAGTCCACAACCGGATGTCCTTGAATAATTTTACAACAGTTAAGCCAATTTAATCAAACAAACAGCTGCCAACACATTAAGTCTCCCAAGTCAGAGATTAAATATATTAACCCAAGTCCTGATACCAGAGATGTTGCATTTTAATTACATATATTGGAAATAGGATTTAAAAAATAAATAAATAAATAAATATATATATATATATATATATATATATATATATATATATATATATATATATATATATATATATATATACAGTTGTAATTTCAAACTGTATTTCAAATACTAAAAATATATTTTACACTACCCTGCCTAAAAAATAATATATTTTTATCAGCATATGGGCCTAAGGAGTCTTGTTTCTTTTCATGCACTGACCCAAGCTTCAAATGTTCAATACAGCATGATGGGGTCCCATAGATCTGTATTACTGCAAGTTCAGTGATAAAGTGCATGGTATTCAATTATTTTAGCCGATTCAGTTCACTTTAGTTTGCAAGATTCCAGACACCTTGAACAGTTTTCACTGAACTTCCTCCAAAGGTCATCCTTTGAATGATTTTAACAAAGTTTTTGGACTTTTCAGTCAGCTCATGTTATCCCTGAACAGTCACTTTTATCATCATAAGAAAGCCGGCATCCAGTAGCCTGTAGGCAAAGGAACCTTTTGATCTGGTTAGGTTTGAGTGCTATGCTTGAATTACCTCCTTTTGTGATTGAGTAGAATTACACACCTGCTTGACTAGTTTGTACAAAATCTTCAGGGCACCAAGAGATATGCACTACTCATGTGCCTTCAGTAATAATCAGTTTACTGTTCAGTACTGTTCTGCTGAATGTAGCTTATCTTAATTAAATAGAATATATATACACACACACACACACACACACACACACACACACCCACACACACATATTTAGATAGGTCTACATTTGTTGAAGATGTAGGCCTATTTGTAACATATCAAGATACATTTCTGTGTATTTTTGCCAGGCAGCTCTTTCTGTCTTCCCTGCAGACAGTCTCTTGTGGACAGAATAAGCAGACTACTGTAAAGCTCCATGCGCTCAATAATAGACCAGCAACAACAGCAAGCAGTGTTAAATCCGGCGAGAGAGACAGCGTTGCGGTGTGACAGTCATCGTTTGAAAAGAATCCAATGCGCCTTATCACCTTGACCCACACCACCACTGTGGATAATGAGACCTCAGGTCTTTGCGGCAGGCGCCCTATAGCGCCCAACTCCGTTAAGCATGTTTACTTAGCAAAACGGCTGATCAGCGCGAGAGAGAGACGAGGAGCACGTGCGCACAGCTCCGCGTTGCAATGTCACGTTGCAGGTTTAGCAGATGCTCGGCATAGAGCTGCTATAAAAGCCTGTTCTATGGGGACTAATCAGTAGTTGCTAGTGAGATAATTAAACCGCGTTCCTCGTGGAAACGCCGGCGTGTAAACCGTTTTGTTGGGGTTATTTAATTTGGAGCCTGACCTTAACTGACGTTAGCTTTCAGTGTCGAATTTTAGCGGGAGATATGCTGCTATGGTACATTCCACAATGATTAAAACTTGAAGTTAAGTAACCTATCTTGACAGATCCACAAAATCACCAAGAGTTTGTCTACTAACACTGTTATCTTATTATCAGTTCAAATAATGTGTGTATTGCAGAATTGTGGGACTGATTTTTTAAAATTGAACAATAACAAAGGTGGAGACGTTTTGTTTTCCAGGA
The DNA here is from genome assembly GCF_041902795.1 of Electrophorus electricus. Lineage (NCBI taxonomy): Eukaryota > Metazoa > Chordata > Actinopteri > Gymnotiformes > Gymnotidae > Electrophorus > Electrophorus electricus. The sequence continues at coordinate 4,913,276 of NC_137518.1, forward strand.
CTAAAGCAACGCATCAGTACGCAATAAACAGCACTGTATCTCACTGATCCATACGACTGTACAGCACCGTTAAATTCTGTTGTCAGTGCATTTATTTTTACTTGCCGATCGCCATCTATTGGGCATGCAATGAATTGCATAGTAGAAATAGATTAGTAAGACATTTTATGTTAGTACGTATTCTAGTGTATGCACAAAAATTTGATCCAAAAATGGGCCATTTTGAACTGATAATCTGAGCAGAATCTGTACTTCCTTACACAATAAAGGCAGGCGATTCCATCGAACACCACTTGACTCCTTCCACTAATTATATTCACATCTTTACAAGGTAAATTTTTGTGTTCAATTCTTTTCCCATCACATACAGTATACTACTTAGACCTGTATTATCCTGGTTATGTCACATGATTATAACATTCAGTATAATTAATAATGGCAGATCAAACTTTGTTTATAGCCACTTATCTCTGTTGTTTTCCCCAGCAAAAAAACCTCACTAGCTTCAATGACATAGAGGAACTTTCAAAGAATGAGAACCGCAGTGCATAAACTTATGATAACATTTAGCATGCATATACGTGCATGATGTTGTTTACCTCTGAGAGCATTAAAAGAGTTTAGCCCAAATCACTCCCATCTATTCTCATTCTAATGCTAATATAAACATTCAGAAGCTCCTCAAACGCAGTGCTTGGAAAGCATCAAAGTGGCAACAGTAGTGCTGCTTCAAAGCAACACTAAGGTGATTCAGAAAGGTGTAATTGTTGCTTTAAGAACACACTTCAAATATAAGCAGTGTGTAGGAACTTCTGAGCATAGGAATCTTCTCTGCACTGCCATTCCTTTCTTATTTTCTCAGATCTGCTACAGATTGGAGCTCTGAACAGGCACAACCTGCTGTGCCAAACCTGGCGGCCTTGTCTAGGTGAGGCCCATGTGGTGTCAATAAAGTGGCTGTGCAGGAAACGATTTAAAGGGGACATGACTAAATAAACAGCCATAAGAAAACTATGTTGAAAAAAAAAAAACTTATATTGAGGAATATTAAAATGTCTAATAATGAAAAAAAATAATATTTTAACCAAGACTACTAACAACTGGCTTTTGGGCCGTGGTAACTTTTTTCCTTGTTTTGCCAAACTAACCCTTTAAAGAAGCCATATCATTTGATATTTTTGAAGCATTTGTATAAATCATCTTAATTGTCACACTAATGGACAATACACCTATCAAGCACATAGTCCATGGCGCTCCAAAATTCCCTCCAATCATAACAGCCGGTTCAGGTTCAGCCCTATTGATATTCCTCCTGTGCTCAACATCAGCCACTTGTCCTACAGCAATTACTACCGATTGCAAGTGTCCTCCATTTCTGTCGTGGTCATGCCACACGGTTCCAACGCCTTTGCTGTCACCATGGCTTCAGTTGGGGGGGGGGGCACTCTGCCTCAACCATGCTGCACTTTTGCACCTGTTTGGCATTCTCCCCAAGTCCCCGTCACCTTCATTCAGCGATTTGGACTCGCTCACGTCCACGGCTTGACTTGGAAGGGCAACGTGAATGGTTCCCCATCTGCGTGTGCTTTGCCCACATATTATTCCCCTCGGGGGCAGAGCTGTTTCTCATCGCTGCCCACACTTAGCGCACCTGCCCTCTATGCTTTAGAGGAATCAGCCCAAAGAGGGAACAGGGACTGCCTCTCCAGCAGTGGGCAGAGAGGCTCTACTGGGACTTTTAAAGCACTGTACAGCAGCACTGAAATGTGCCACGGTTTCCTCGACTTCAGGTTCAGGTGGCTGGGAGTCCCTAAAATACCTTGGGCTGCTTCCTTCTCAGGAGGGTGGGAAAGTAGCACCCTTCTCTTCACTGACAAACAGTGTCAGAGGCCATTTGCATGCTCGGGTAACGGAGTGGCAAACTGCTGCCCTCTAAGCGCACCGAGGCACTATACAATTTTACAGGACACGGTGACAGACTTTGCACGCATCGCTGGGCATGCGTGTGGCCGTCGCCAACTCCCGAGCTTTAGCTGCCAGGTGACAGGACAGATACCTATTACACTTGGTACTTGCTATGTGGGAGGAGGTTGGGAAGAAGTTGTTTGAAAATAACATAAGCAAACAACAAAAAGACAAAGGGTAATTTAGGGCCATTGTCAAGTCCAAAAAGGCCTGTGTGTCTAATTGTAGTAAAGGGTAAGCATACCTAAACCCTGACAGTGATGGATGTGGCACAGGTGTGCACTCGGGCCGTGAGCAACTCAGGCCAGGTACAGTAAATCATCTGCAAAAATCCACGAAAGCCAATTATAGATGTTCACACATGGCGAATGCATAAATGTCAATGGATTTTCAGGCCAGAAAGAAAGCTGCCAAAGATAATGGAGAGCAGTAAGGGACAGGCGCCACTGGCCCCTATGGTAAATGTGTTGCGAATAATAATATGCCATTTACAAGACTGTATACGGAGTGATAAACAGCAGAGAGTGTCGGCCTGCAAAAGTGGAGTGTAACTGTTTGATAATGTGTTGTTCCACTACCTTCTTTGGTTTAGAGCCATCTGTCAGTTTGCTCCATTGTGATTCATAAAGTAGGAAATATGTAATACACAGTCTACTGACTACCGTAGTCCACCTAGCTGTATATTAGCATCTCAACAATATATTATTTTGTCGTAATTACACCATGAGGAAATTCTTGTCCATTTTGGAAAAGCACAAAAAATACACAGCAAAACAAAGCTTTAAATAATGACCTGACAAGGTCTTTTGTCCAGAGATCAGCGCTCCTGGACACTGTTTGAGGGCTTATCACCCTTCTTCAACTCAAGGAGCTGACCACAGGACAACTGGAAGGCAAGCGACCAGTAGATTGGGTCATAATAAGCAGACCGGCGGTAGACTGGCCTCAACAACCTGGCACAGTGATCATCGCCTATCACCAGAACTTAGAGTGAGAGGAGTTATCAAACTACCCTTCAGGCTCTGTGTCAGTCTTACAGTAGGGGAGCATTCATTAAAATATCTGGAGAGGAAGAGTGACTGGCATTTTCGCGCTGAGGAAGATAAGCTTGCTGGGTGGTAGTGTGTGTCTATGAAAGACTAAATGTACACCTATGGGGGTCATTGCATAAATCAGCCACCAGGGGGAGGCAAATCTGCAAAGGCTTGACCCAATGTAGCACCCTTACCATCTGTTATTTGGATTTCCCATGTAGCTGAAAGCAATAAATTAATGAAGGGTTCATGTTAAAACACTCGTTATCTAAGAACAATATATGATAACACTATAACTCCATAATACTATAACTCTATAATAATAAGATAAATATTACAACTCCATAATACTGTAAAATCGTCTGTCATTATTATTTTGTCAAATTATATTATTTTATAATTTGCGGCACTTTTTGCATTTTGAGAGAATAATGACTGCAGAATATAAATCCATTTTACGCATGGACATAAATTGTCTAAAGGTAAAGCCGTTACAAAATCTGACAAGGCAATATTGCGGCTCACTTACACTAGATGGCAGCAAATTTAAAATATTTGAAGGAAACGTAGCAATGCCTGGCGCAGAATTTCGTTCTTTAGTCTTCAACTGCACACGGCTGCATTGCAAAGCTGAACAAGTATCTCATATTTGTATATGAAAGCGATAGACGTGCGTAAACCAATTAATTATGAAGTTACCGATTCCCAAGAGTTTGTCACGAATTTTTCAGATCTTACTCCGAAACCAGGTCAAGAGAATAAATGTACATCAATTGTACATTTTCGGTCGCTTATATATTAAAATCACCGTCTACGTTTATTTATTTATTTATTTATTTATTTATTAATAACTGGGAGAGATTATGTTTCAAATTGCTTATAATAAAATTATAAACCTGACTACTCTGTATTATTTTTGTGTGGTTTTAGAATATGGACATATTTACGCAATCTATTTACATTTAAAGGGCATCGCACAGTCAAAGATGCGCAGCCTATCGGATGCGCACGAAACTGCCATCACCTTTGGCCGGATCTCATCTGAAGTAATCGACACAGTGTTATCTCAGAGCGTTTTACGCCAACATGTGGATCTGTTAACTCCTAACCTTAAGTGAACGGACGACAATTTTATGATGTGCGTTTCGGGTCGCCGTGCATCGTGCTTTCAATAATTCCAGAAAGCGAGGTAGGTAAAACGCGCTGGGCACGATATTTTGGAATATCGTGGGAGTAAGGATAGCGCGGTTCGAGAATTAGAGAATCAAACAAAAATACATCCGCATGGAGTTCACATAGTGCCCTCCCCTCGCGGTCTTCAGTGTAAGGCTTAACCCATAGTGCGTCGTTTTCATTTATCCCCTCATTTGTCTGTTGTAATTGGATAGGGTAGTCCCACGTCCGCTGCATACATCTTTGCCCCCCTTCTTGCGTTCTCTCTCTGTCTCTCTCTCTCTCTCCCTCTTTGGCTTATTGTTCCACTCTGACATCAGGATTTTTTCTTACAGTAAAAGCCTCGCGCTGACAATGTGGACACCAGCCGGGAATATATAACGCAATTACGCTTTGTTTGATCTGCGCGTTCAAGTCTAAAATTAAACGGTAAGAACATTTCTTTCTAATACTCTTTTCCCCATATGACTAGTTTTATTTTTCTGCGAAACGGATTAATATGCCTTTGTGAATCGCGCAAGCAAAGTATTACACGAACGTGTACGTTAGCCATGTCACCGACTTCACAAGATGTTGTCCCACGGGGGGAAACGCTGCCTTACAGATGAAGCAAATGGCATCGGCTTTGACCGTACCAGCGTTACTGAAGTTTCGAGAACTAACTTGCAAAACCACGGGGATTGTACATATTTAACATTAATGTGGAGTAGGAACTAAGCTTATCTTTTATTCTACTAACAGGCTACCTAATATTGAGCTGACTTGTCTCGTGCCGTGGTGAAATTCAGTGTGGGCTTTTTCAGTGTATCGGCTCACATCGGATTTATTACAGTAAGCAGGACCAAGTCTTGCGTGCTGCCATGAGAACAGGTAAACCAATGCAAAGTAGCTCTAGGATGCACGTAGAGCCTAGGGTTGAGAACGGTTGAGATCGCTGTTCCCTGATTTAGGTAGCATATGGCATAGTCTGGACAGATGTTCGTAGATTCTGACAGTAGTTTGGCAAAGCAGGCGAAGCACTCATTTCCATTGTTAGCGGAGGAGGCGGGGGCACAACACTGACATCGCAAATCTTCAGAGATGGCACCAGGGGTGGAAGTGGGAGCTGTTATGCACGCACGACAGACGGTGCTACTGAACATTTCAGTTGATTATGCCGCGAGAGTTGTGTGATCGATCGTCTCGACCAACATTTAAACCTTCATAAAATAATCTAATCGTATGTGTTAAGATTACGAATCTTTATATCGCCTTACGGCATTTTGCATTACGCTGATTTGCGTAGTTAGCAATTCTATGGATTTTTGTCGTGTTTAATTTAGGTCAAGAGTTTGGGTTTGACGACTATTCGTCGAATTACTGATAGGAAAATACTGAACTCAATATTGCTTTTTTAAAACCAGCAAAATATTCAAATAGGGTATATCCAGTGTGTTCCTGTAATACTTTTACTTTTAAAAAAAATGTATCACAGATTAGGTTATACGTGGAAATAAGAAATCCAATTAAGATTAAGCGTTATGCATGATAAGGTTATGCATGTAGCTAAGAAAACTAATCAAGATATTGCGTATATCCTCAACAAACAAAATGAAGACATAGGTTGAAGTCCTGTTAGCACTGGAGAAGCAAAGACGCTTTGTGTGAGTGGTATTTTCTATGATAGAGTCGGGGCCATATTAAGAGTCCTGCATGCTGCCTTGTTTTGTAAAGATAACGGTGCTGGCTGTTGCTTTCACTCCGTGTAAAAGGATTGTTTTTGGAAGAAGTGCTCGGCGTACAGCTGCATCTTGTGATGTAGTCGTTACGATTGTTGCGAGGGTGAAGGTTAGGGTTAGGGTTGTTGTTGTGCCTAATCAGACCTGTATTATCCAGTGCATTCTTAGTGCATCTCGTTTCCAAGGATCCCCTTGAAAACGAAATGCTACATTTCAAGGGGCTATATTTTCAGTAAATTTAAAATGTGTTTCCAAAGTGCTGTGCTATGAACTAGATATTAAAGTTTCCTCACCACAGTATCTACAAAACAAGAGTTAGTTGAATATCACTGATTGATCCTTGGATCAGCTGGGAACCTCTGAATGTCTTGTGTGTGTGTGTGTGTGTGTGTGTGTGTGTGTGTGTGTGTGTGTGTGTGTGTGTGTGTAGTAGCATTCAAGTAATTGAATCTATAAAACCCAGAAGAGAACTGTTGCAAATCCAAAAGTGCTCCCAAACAGCATGAGTAGGTTCAGCCATCTTCACCAGTTTTGCTACTGTCATTCAGATTATTTACAGAGGTATTTTGGATGCACATGCACTCTTTGCTCATTACAACTGTAGAAAATAACATTAGCTTTGGTCTGAAATGAAACCACTCATCAGTGAAAGCCCCTATGCTCCCCGCTCTTCCACAGTGTGTTTTGTTTTGTTTTTTTCCACCTCAAAACAAATTCATTCACATTGGAGGACAGAGATGTACAGACTTCAGGAATAACAAATGATGGCTTAACAGAAAGGGTACCTTTGGCTGAAGGTTTGATTTTCTCTTATTAAAAGTCCAGTGGGTAATTGCCAGCATGGTGTGACTTCTGCTGGAGACTGATTTGATGAGAGCATGCCCCTCCTATCTTGGGCCAGAAGACACCTCTTCAGCTCTGCCTCATGTTAAATATCACTTCCTGTTCTGCTAAACATCAGGTTCATCAGGGTTGCTGAATTCAAACCATGCTGTCTACACTGCAGTCTGCCAAAAGAATCTGTGGTTCAGGAAAGAAAAACACTTCACAAAAAGTACTGAGACTATCCTAGGAAACACTCAGGGTTTGTAGTAGGATTTAACCTAAATGTCTATTTTGGTGTGTTTTAGGAGTTGGAGCATCGTTGTTACTGCAGTGATTCATGATTGTGCCTTTAAAATGGTATGAAATGCCAGCAAAAGATAGCTTGTACTTAACACTGAAGATTAACTAATTAGGCCTTTTGCATTTATGCTGTACATGGTCTGCATGGGGCTGCTTCACGCCACACCTTTTTTCAGTAAGCCTTCTGTAATCCAGTAATCCTGATTCTTCCTAGCGATTCCACATTCCAAGTATATGTGCATGACATAAATGCATGTGATTAATGCAGATTTTTCCTTTTCCACCTCTGCTTTGTTTACTGCCCCCTCCAGTATTTGGAGTTCAAAGCTAAGCTTGGTGCATCGCTGAGCCCCATGGCTGTGGGTAGTGAAGGTGGAGCCAGTCACCTTTAAGCAGGGCATTTTCAAACAGAGTTGGAAAGAGATACTGATAATTAGTCTGTACGCTGGCATCAGTGGCCAGTGCCTTGGGCCTCCAGTGTGACTTCCAGGATTAGAAACCCAAAAGGGTGTACAGCCTTCATCTGGAAGTGTTCTTATTCAACCTTCCATCCTTTCATTCAGAGATCAAAAGATAGAAACTGGCATTTTACAGGATACGCTAGATTTCAGAGCCAATTTGAAACATGGCATTAACAAAATGAAACCTTTAGTACACTGTATGCTAAATTCACAGGCAGAGTGAATCAGATGAACAAAGGCAACATTACCAAATGAGCAATTGGTTCTATGACAAGTTTTCCACAAGTTCTTCCTCATACACAACTTCCTCCTACTAAATGGGTTTTAAGCTCACATGGGCCAGTTTGCCTACATTTATAGGTATGGTTCCATGTATTAAATGTGATCGACATGGAAACATTGCTCAAACAGGTACTTTAATTCCTGGGCTGCATGCAGGCCGAGTCATTAAAGACATTCAGCTGCACCCGGGCTTCATCTGGTAAACAGACAAACTAAATGCCTCTTGTCAGTGCTGCTCGAGCTGGTGAGGCTGTTAATCCAAACACCGGTATGTGGCGTGGCTGTATTTTGTTGGTTTATCAGCATGCTACTACTTTAGTGGTGTGGTTGTTGCGTTTGCCTTGAGACCAGGTCTAAACTTAGAGCCTCTTGTCTCTTGTGCTATTTATTTGCCACTCATATCCACTTCATTCGGAATTCTTTCCCCATCAAAGCTCCCCCTCCCCATACACTTGTCTTAGACACACACACACACACACACACACACACACACACACACACAATTCACACATACATGGCCACAATGCTGCATTAACAACAAAACTTTCTCTGAGCCTCTCCGATTATTTCTTTAGAAGAAGGTGTTACAATCAAGGGCTCAGATTGGATGATTCTGAACTGTGGCTCTACCCCCTTCTTCTGTGTCACATTTCTGAGCGAGCGGTAATTGTCGTCTAGAAAGAGCAAGATGCGTTTTGTGCCTGAGAATGCATCTTTTGACTTGCATTGAGGCAAACATTGGGCAATGAGAGGGGGAGTTGTTTGTGGCTTTGTACCATTGTAGTCTGGGGGTGGGGGGGAATGGTGAAATATTTGTCTTCGCCTTTATAAGTCTGTAACATCCAGTGTTAAACAGAGCTGCCCTTTACATGAAGAGAGAAGTCACATATTGTTCTTGGTAAGCCAGTACCATAAAGTGCATGGGAGACAATCTACCATTTGGAACAAAAAGCCTCTTCTTTGCTTTAGGAGAGAATGAGGTCGCTGTTAATTGAAAATCAGTCACATGTTAATTAGTGTGAGATTCTTTTATTTTTTTTCCCCTCTGGAGCCACCCTAAGCAGTACTGTCCTTCATTAATGCATATTAATGTCAGTGCTTAGGGCTATGTGCTGGATTAAAAATGAGTTTAAACAATCCTTAGTATCAGGACAGACACAAATCTGGATATTCAACTAACAACAAGTAAACGAAATATGATTCGGTTGATTTGGTTATTGTTTGGATGGAAGGAAGTTTAAACTGGGCAATTAATCTTGGTGAGTGATCAGACTGTTTTATTTTTTATCTTCAAGTAATTCTGTAAAAGCCTGTTGAATATAAACAAAGATAACTATTTTATGGAACATATAAATGTTTTTAATTATTTATTGGACAAGTGACAGAAGAAATAAACAGTTGAGAGGCTGGAAGGTTTTTGAACATATAATTATTCGGACGTGTGTGTCAAACACCTGTGTTGCCAAACAGGATGGCTGTCACACCGTGTCTGACTTACTGTCCCATTTCTACCATTACAAGCCCAAACACTCATAATACCAGAGCTCTTTGGAGAATTTTCTGGCAGGTGCATTTACGAGTTCCGCATATGTCTTCCTCTGGGCCTATCATGGCCCATCGGGGTTTACTGGGAGACACGCTGTGCTATGGGGAAGTGCCATGGCACGTTAACACACCCCACCCCCCCACAAGACACAGCTCCTGGTTGAGCCTTTACTGTTTCTACATTAGTGAGTCAAGGGATTCATAGTGTTGGGGTGTACTGGCTTTCAGTCTCTGCCACTGGTCGGAAAAGAGAGGAGCGGTGAAGGGGAAAAAGAGGCCACATTTCAAAGTACTCTGAATCCTCCGACTAGCAAGCAGAAGGGAGCTTAAATCTGACATTGGACTTCTGGAGAGGGAGGTAGGGCACAGGGGTTACAGGTTAAGAACTGACTAGAAGGATCTGAGGAGGGGGAGCAGGCTTGTTTGTCATGCTTGGCAGCTGGTAGTTTCTGGAGAGCATTGAGATCTTCATATGCAGTCAGCAGGCGGCAATGGAAGGGCCTTGGATGCAAGGCTGTGTTTGTGGAAATGTATCATGCTACAGTCGTGAAGCTCCTGTGAGGATGAGAATGATGTATGATGTGGAGTGGATGCACACACGTCTGTTTGGATGCACACACGTCTGTTAAACAATCATAATCAGTCATCAAAGTGGATTTGTAATTAGTCAAATCAATGTTCCTCACTCTCCATGGAGTTAACTAGCATTCATTTAACCTGTGCAGTTATATAAGTGTAATAAGTAAACATTATCCCCTAAAAAGCTTATAATTACATACAGGCAGAAATATGTTGGCTCCTGTATTTACACTTTGGCCCAATATTGATATTGCGATCACAGATTATGAATGCCTATAAACCTGTCCATTATGTATCATAACCGGTGTACTGAGGGAAACGAGGTGGAATCAAGAACCAGTCCCAGAGCCTGGTTGGCTTCCAGCCCTCCGCAGAATTGAGCTGAACATGTACTTGTTCTTCCCTAACTTTGTAGGAGGACCCTAGTCATATGCATTTTTTTGGGGGGGGTAAATCAAGTCTGCCAGTCTACCAACGTTCCCCCCTCCCTTTCAAAAATGGGTTATCCCGTCCCCACAAACAAAAGCTCATCTTGTTCCTCCTCCATTTGACCCCTTCCAGGCATGGTCAGGCAATTATGTCAAGACGGGCCGTGACCCCAACAACCAGGTCCTGGTGCTCTGGGCTTGTGGGGAAGATAGCAGATTGTTTTCCCATTTGTGTGCAGTGACTCGAATCACTAGTTGTATCCTCAAACCATGGCGATAGGGACCTGTGCGAGCAATCCATCCTATGAGCCTGGTGTAGTTCAATTGGCCCAGTTGAAGGGTATGGATATGTTTGAACTATGAGCCCTACCACTTTTTTTATTTATTAATTTTTTTTCTAGGGAACACATTGACGCAAGGGTGGACAAGATTGCATACTGTGTTGAATGGGATAAGGGAGGGGGAGATGTCCCCACTGACTCCATCTTTAATTAAGTTTGGCAGAATGCTCAATGAGGTGGGCCAATCTCAAGAGCTGGGCCATGCACGACGAAGTGGTGCTTCTGGAAATTTCCCTGAACTTATCGAAAGGTACAAATTAATCCTCGGGCTTGTTTAAAATCCACTTCCCTTGTGTCATCCTTTGGGGACGTGACTGTCCCATTATCTTTCTTAATCAAAGAAACAACGTCTCTGGCTGAAAGGTCTTGAGGGACAGCCGACCGCACCCAACGTCTTGCCATGTCTGCCTTTGTCACAAGTGTGGGCTCAATTCTAGGGCTTGCACAAAAAAGGCATTCTTTCGCTTCCTGCTCAGCTGTGGCCAAGCAATGACGGCTCAGCGCTCACGTGTCATGAAGAATGCTCCTTCAGGGCCGAGCCGTGGCGCTCGGGGGGGCGGGAGAGCGTGGGCGCATGCATGCATGGCTTTATTCACGGGCGCGCCAGCCGGAGCGGCGCGACACGATGACAGAGCGGCCACTGTCCTGGCCGTCGCCCGTCATTCCCTGCTGTACAAGGGATGGCTTTGTGCACGCCCTGACCCCCCGGCATGGCGTACCACAGAGCCAACAACGAGGCGGTCCGCGGCACGGCATGGTGAGAGATGCCTGCTCTCTCTGTCCAACTCTCTTGCTTTCTTGCACCACTGGGCCATGTATCTTTTCAGACCAAGGGAGAGGTAGGAAGATGGAAAGGGGGCAGCAGTGGAGAGAAGAGAGAACAAGTGAAAGCAGTGGGTGGGGCTGCAGGAGCGTCGATCCTGCCAAATCTGAAGGCAGCATCCATTCGCTTGCTGGATTTAATATCCTAATGTGCTCTTGGAATAGCAGATCTAATAAGGAAGCAGAGAGGGAAAGAGATGGAGAGAGAGTGTGGGAGACCTTTTTCAATAATGAAAACTGGCCAGAGATCTCTCAAGCAATGGGAGGGGGTGTAAGTGATGGGGCAGCAAGGGCAGGGAGGGGCGAAGGCCTTCCATAAATTACCTAGCCCGAGAGAGTGACACATGCATCTCCAAAGGCTCTCAGAAATGCCAATAACAGGGTTCGTTAGTGCGGCAAACATGCAGCCCTTGCAGGCTGCAACAGGGAGGTAAAAGCTTTGCTGGGTGTCCATCAAAAAGTGGCCTGTTCAAGATTCTCAGAGCTAAGATCATGGAAGTCCATCACACAGGCATAACTGATGTAGGATCAGACCCCCCCCTCCCCCTGCCCCCAGTGGAATATAATCATGTATTTTAATACATATGAGATAGGAAGCTAGTCCAAGATCAGATGTCTTAGAGATATCAATAGGATGTTCTCATCCCATGCCCTCTAGTGTTCTTTGTCCTGATGTTGTATGGATCTTTAATTGTACATTGTTGCATGTATGTGTTCTTCCTCGGCAAATCTTCCTCCCTCTCCCTTGTGCTTTGCGTCTTCTGGTCCACACTCCTTGAGTGTACCTGTCTTTCCCAGCAATCATGCAGCAGATCTCTTTGTTATCGAGCGCTGGGGATGCAGTGTCAGTATGAATTAGGGAGGAGACAGCCCTGCAGCTGATGGCTGCACTCATTTTTGAAGATATAATCATCTCGCCACATGACGCCACTTCTACGCCCGCCACATTACGCCACCGCCACCTCCCACCCCCACTGTTTGTGCCCTAATACACACTAATCGCCATTACCATCTCGGCAGGACTCTCCAAAATGAATCGATTAGGGTGACCTATTTCCCATTATGGGGTTTATAAACATGTGAGGGCTGCATAAAAGTTTGTGTGCACACAATGGTCTTATGGCCGTGTGAGAAGAGTAGGAGGATTCTGGGATACCAACGGTGCTGCGAATAGGCTGCCTGTAGCTCCAGGTTCGGGATCATACGTGGCTGCACTGAGGAACCAATTTTTGTCCAATTTTGGTTGCTGATACAGATTAAAAGAATCCCAAGAATCCCAAGAGGGTCCCAAGGATTGAGGTTTCCACAAATCTCTGGTTATTGTTCTGTTTACCCTTGCTCTCATCTACAGTACCAGCCTGGCCAAACATACCAGACTTATGAGTGCCGCGTCTCCAAAAATCAATGGTACAAATAAATTAACCAACAACTTCCAAGATCTTCTGGAGCCCAGAAGGTTTAACTCTGCGTTCATGAGGCAGAAAGGCAGCACCAGTATATGGTGACAAACAGAGACAACAACATATTACAATAAATGACATAAATCAAAAGATAACACTGGAACAGGATAGGGAAGGGGAAGCAGCGCTAGTGGTTCTGGCACTGGCAGATCATAGCAGCGCAGGAATGTAATAGCTAGTGCATATGCTAAGGTGCACATTCACTTGTTTGTGCTTGTGCACTCCAGTGCTGGAGCTCGAGTGCGCCTCCCCCCCAGTGCTCCACTGCGGGTGGCTACGCCTGCGTGGCTAGACTAACGCAGCCTCTGATGGCACCAAACCCACCAATCACGCTAGCGAGCCGACGCCACACTCCAAGCTGCCTCTCGTACTCTTTTGATCAACTCCCGAACCCGGGCGCTGTTGCATCACCCTCATCCTGCATAACAGGGGAGCCTGCTGCAGTATTCCTAAGCATGAGACAGTGGTCGCTCTCGCCCCCCAAAAAAATCCCCCGCCAATCTCCCTTTACTGGCCAACCAGGCGTTTTGAAAGCGTGTCATATGCTGTTATACGCACGGCCTAGAATGGCCCGCACTGCCACAAAGCCCTGCCTCCGTTTGCCAGGTACGGTCAGTGACGGCAGCTTGGAACAGCCGACTCGCATTCTAGCAGCGAATAACCTCGCTCGTCCCTCACACTGCATTTTGGTTGGTCGAAGCAAACACCTAAATAACCGTGCCAGGGTCGCCGTGCACAGCTCCAGAGTTATGCAGGCAGGTGGGTGGGCGTTTATACTGGGTATGGAGGAGGGGTTGGGGTAGGGGTGTAGAAGAGAGTCTCTGCAGTTTTCATGTCAGTGGCTAAATCTCTAGAGCTTCGCAGAAAATCTGTCACCACATCCAGGGGTTGGGGGGGGGGGGGGGGCATAAATAGATTTCTGATTCAGTGCAGGTCAGAGAGTTTCAGCATTTCACATTCCATGCTTTTGTTTGCAGTTTTTACTTTTTTGGGGGTGGGGGGCTTTTTTCGCTCCCTTCTGCCAGCTGAGTGCCTGAAATATTTAACAAGGCTTGTGCTATTTTTGGTTTGCTGCTCTCTCTGCTCTGTACGTGTGTTCCTCCACAATCACCACCCCTATCCAGCCGCTGACTCCATGGCACCGGCTTTCGGTTTCTTCAGGGCCCAGAGTGCGGCGGAGGCAGGTGGCCAGGGTGCATTATCCCCGCCTCCCTACAGCGTATCTGACCAACAGCGGGCAGAGGTTGAAGATGGGAGTAGAGCACGACTAGCGCCATGCAGTGTTCAGCCAGGGCTCCCAGCCTAGTGGTGTGCATGCTAATCAGATTTCCAAGCATCCTGTCTTTGTTTTTTCCCTCTGCTTTCTTTTCTCCCCATCTTTGTTGTTTCAGCCCCCGCCCCAAAAAAAACACCACCCAACAATTTGCCCTGCACCTGTCAATCTATGTGACTTACAGATGGGGTGTTGCAGTAGGAAAATATGCATAACAATCTGCAGTATTTTTAGACACAGGAGTAATGGTATGTATTTAGAAACAAATTTCAAGAGTAATGACATTAACTATTCATCTTCTTATCAGATAAGGTATGACTGTAATCTCAGTATGTAAACAAACAAGGGCTACCTGACACAATAATCTCTGGACCAGGCATCACTAGGGCAGAGTGTAAGGACAGATTTACAGTTATACAGTGATCCAGGACGATTCTCTCATTTCAACAGACACACAGTGAAATTACCTGTGCTAATATAACTCACACTGGATTGAAATAAATTTCAATGAAATTCCTTTAAACCAGTGAGGCATTTGAAAGCAGAGTGATCATGGAATCACTCACCTGCTCTGGCACTTGCTTTGGGCACATGGCAAAGAAGCGGGTTGTTACAGTGGTGTGAAAAAGTGTTTGCCCCCTTCCTGATACTTTATTTTTTTGCATGTTTGTCACAATTAAATGTTTCAGATCGTCAAACAAACTTAAATATTAGACAAAGATAATACAAGTAAACACAAAATGCAGTTTTTAAATTAATGTCTTTAAACCACCCCCCAGTTAAAACATAAATTAACTGTGGTTATTACATCTTTGAAAAGCTGAGTTCAATTTCTCTAGCCACACCCAGGCCTGATTACTGCCACACCTATTCTCAATCAAGAAGTCACTTAAATAGGACCTGCCTGATAAAGTGAAGTAGACCCTCAAAAGCGAGATAGTAAGCTGTGATCCAAAGAAATTCAGGAAAAAACGAGATACAAAGTAATTGAGCTCTATCAGTCTGGAAAAGGTTATAAAGACATTTTTAAAGCTTTGGGACTCCAGCGAACCACAGTGAGAGCCATTATCCAAAAATGGCAAAAACATGGAACAGTGGTGAACCTTCTCAGGAGTGGCCAGCTGACCAAAATTACCCCAAGAGTGCAGCGAAGACTCATCCAATAGATCACAAAAGACTCCACAACAACATCCAAAGAACTGCAGGCCTCACTTGCCTCAGTTAAGGTCAGTGTTCATGACTCCACCATAAGAAAGAGACTGGGCAAAAATGGCCTGCATGGCAGAGCTCCAAGAGGAAAACCACCGCTGAGCAAAAAGAACATAAAGGCTCGTCTCAGTTTTGCCAGAAAACATCTTGATGATCCCCAAGACCTTTGCGAAAATACTCTGTGGACTGACGAGACAAAAGTTGAACTTTTTGGAAGGTGTATGTCCCATTACATCTGCCGTAAAAGTAACACAGCATTTCAGAAAAGGAACATCATACCAACAGTAAAATATGGTCGTGGTAGTGTGATGGTCTGGGGCTGTTTTGCTGCTTCAGGACCTGGAAGACTTGCTGTGGTAAATAGAACCATGAATTCTGCTGTCTACCAAAAAATCCTGAAGAAGAATGTTGGCCATCTGTTTGTGACCTCAAGCTGAAGCGCACTTGGGTTCTGCAGCAGGACAATGATCCAAAACACACCAGCAGGTCCTCCTCTGAATGGCTTAAGAAAAACAAAATGAAGACTTTGGAATGGCCTAGTCAAAGTCTTGACCTGAATCCGATTGAGATGCTGTGGCATGACCTTAAAAAAGCGGTTCATGCTCAAAAACCCCCCAATGTAGCCGAATTACAACAATTCTGCAAAGATGAGTGGGCCAAAATTCCTCCACAGCGCTGAAAAAGACTCATTGCCAGTTATCGCAAACACTTGATTGCAGTTGTTGCCCAACCAGTTATTAGGTTTAGGGGGCAATCACTTTTTCACACGGGGCCATGTAGGTTTGGATTTTTTTTCCCCTTAATAATAAAAACTTTCCCTTAATTTATAAACTGCATTTTGTGTTTACTTGTTATCTTTGTTTAATATTTAAATTTGTTTGATGACCTGAAACATTTAAGTGTGACAAACATGCAAAAATATATCAGGAAGAGGGCAAACACTTTTTCACACCACTGTATATGCTGTGGTACCCTAGGCACCGGAGTACTTCCGGAATACTGCCACTGTTCAAACAAGCAATTCCCCTGGCAGTGCAGGAGCTCCGACCGAGCGCACACCCTCGGAGAACACTCTCTGGGATTAGATGGAAAGGTCAGGTGTTCCTCCGAACTGGCTGGTTGTTGGGAAGTGGGAGAGACTGCTCTGACTGATGGCTTTCCAGAACTGCTTTGACAGGTCTTTCTCACTCCAAGCACGCTGTGTCAGGCTGGCCCTTTGCCACAAACATAAAAGCGAGAGAATTCTCCCCAGCTCCTGCACAATTTCCTGTGGCCCCGGACAGACCTTATGCTGTTTGGTGGGGAGTTTGTCACTTTGGGGTTGATAGCAATATTTTGTTTTAGAATGGGTAGTCATAGTCACATGATGTCTGGGCATGAGGCATGCTAGATTATCTCACTGGCAGCCTTAACATTTTTGGATTACATGATTTAAGTCCTGGATTTTTTTTTGGAGTCAAAAATGAAACAAAAAAAGGATGTTGGGATGGATACACTTGCTAATTTACCACAGTTTGTTTCCTGGGTTCTTGTTTTCTTCTTGAGCTGTGGATTTTTTAGTGCTTGGGTAGGATCTTAAGGATGTATTTTGTCCAAAAAGGGGAACAATTAAAGTGAGAAGTCAGTTAACATAATTCCTGCTGGCACAGCTGGCTTTTAGGTGTAAATAGCCAAGCTAGCTTTCATATTAATGGTGAACTTTAATAAACTTTCTAAAGGCTTACTCAGAAAAACTCAGTGTTTCCTCAAACACAGAGGCCAGCACATTTATTTCAAAGTAAAACTGTTGCTGTTTTCATTTATCAATTTATTTCCACTGCCACAATGAGAGAACTGAAGGTCAAAGACCAGACTGCATTCACAACAGAATAGCATGTTTCAATTATTTTTATTTCAACTTTCATCTGATGCTGTCGAACAGTCATTTACAAATCTCAGTAGCTGTTTTAGAGTGCGGGTGTTTATGGACAGATTCCAGGCAATGTAAGCCTATACAAGGCAAGCTCATATTTAACATCATTGCCACTGTTTTGACACTGCAGCTCCCTAGCCATGTTAAGGTGATAAATAGCTGATAAAATTCACATAACACTTCACCTTTTTTCACCCCGTGGCCCAGACACAGACTTAAAATGTTATCGGAACATTGGGCCCAGCTATGTGCATATAGTGCAACACAGTCAGATAAATTGACAATTAGAAGTGAGGATACATTTTGGCCTGCATAAAATTACAACTGGAAATAAACATCATTCATACACTAATTTTATATTAGATTAACATCAGTACTTGCCTAATACTCATAGTCCTACAGTGATGTGAAAAAGTGCTTGCCCCCTTCCTGATATCTTAAATGTTTCAGATCATCAGACAAATTTAAATGTTAGACAAAGATAGCACAAGTAAACACAAAATGCAGTTTTTAAATGAAGGTTTTAAATGAAGGAAGAAAAAAAAATCCAAACCTACATGGCCCTGTGTGAAAAGGGGATGACAAACATGCAAATAAATAAGATATCAGGAAGGGGGCAAACACTTTTTTACACCACTGTATACTCAGAATTAGGTAAGTGGAACTCCTCATTGGTCTGCTGAGAGAGGCTTCGGCATTTTTAATTGTCCGCAGCCAGGTCCTACTCGCTGCCTGCGACACAGGTCGTAGGTGGACAGAAACGTCCCTCCTGCATGTCACGCCCCTGCCTTCATTTCAGCGCTGCACTGCGACGTGAGAAGAGGAGCTTTGAACGGGAATTCTGATTCCTGCTCCCAGAACCTCTGACGCAAGCAGAAGTATATAAAAAAAGAAGCTTGACATGGACGTCTCCTGATGGTTATTATTTATTTATTTATTTTTAGTTTCCTGAGTCCTTCAAAAAGCTCAGGGATACTGGAATGACTGAAAAGGATGAAGCTGTGTGGCACAGTAGCCAGGAATCTGTGCGCGCGTAATAAAATTAAGAATAGCTCAGCTCGAATTACAACCAATTCGGGCACAAGGACAAAACGTACGTCTGCTGTTTGTCATTATAGAATTTTCTGGTTTGCCAGCCCACCCGGAGATCAGGTGATGAGACATAATCAGTAGAAAGCAGCATTGGCTTTGCCGCTGCCATTTCCATGCACTGCATTTGGGTTTGACTTTGGTTGTAACGTTTACAGCCTGTGGTTTGTGGGTTTTATAATCAAAAACACTGTGAAAGCATGTTCCAAGTGTGGTACGCAGAGTCATCAGTTTCGGAAACTCCTGATCCACTTCCGTTCTTTATCTGTGCCTTTCCTCAGTTTAACCTTTCGCCCCTTTTAGTCAGACTCTTTTAGGCCATCTCGGCAGGACAGAAAAGATCTTGGCATGGCTGCAGGAAAAGTCCGTAGGGTAAAGATCGTCACACTGATTTAAATTGCTACTTCATGCATTTATCACTCTCAAAGTCAAATTCTAAATTATAATACTAATTTATACTCACTCTTCCCAAGTCACACACTGTCTGTTAATAAAAATGGCAGACCTCAGTTGTCAGTGTGTTTTTCAGGATATGATAATGCAACTTAAAAATGTTTTCTTTTTCCCACCAGAGGAGAAAACCCTGCATTTATTTACCATTTCTAAACCTTGTATCCTCTAGTATTGCCAAATCCCATTGTTTCCTTTGCAATTACAAATATGCAGCAATCGATTTGCTAATACGCTGCATACATTTTGATGGGGCTGTATAAAAAAGGCAGAATTCCTGTAAGAAGTGGGCAAAATAAATATCCATAACCTCCAGTGCCTTGCTGTTAGTAGGCTATCGATCATTTACCCTACCCTGCCCTGCCGCGCCCCCCCCCTCCAAAGTCCCTCTATCTCTTGTGGGTTCTCAGGTTGCTAGCATCATTGTCAACTAAGGGGAAATGAGATAGAGTAATGGAGAACAGCCACGACCTTCACACTAGGACAAAGTCAAATGGCTCAATAGAGGTTTTTTTTTTTGTTGTTTTTTTTCAACCAAGTGGCAGGCGCTGCCTTTGTCTCAGGTCAGGTCTGGGCGGCGAGGATCCGGTTTGGAATAAACAGTAATGTCAAGGAAGAAGATTTACTCTGCTGAGCTCCTATGTGACTCTGCTGTGTTGGTGGCAGGGTGTGCATAGAGTGGAAATGAAGTGCATAGAAAGGAGGTGATGAATTGGCAACTCGATTAATTTAAGGCTGCACAACCAATACGTTTGTCCGAGAACTGGTCCCAATTTGTCGGGTGATCTGGAGTTAGGACCGGCAGATGACAGGATGCAACAGAATGGAGCCTGATGGTTTGAAATGTCCTTGAAGTGTTCTGTGGGCCCTACATCTCTAAGGCCATCCATTCTCATGGGAAGAGGCTTTTATCATATGATTACTCGTTGTGGAGAGCACTGTAGATCATTAACAGGCTTCCCATGTTTTCACCTTGTGATGCTACCATGGGTTAGATATTTGGCATAAGACATGCCCCAGAATCTTATCTGCCCTTAGGATGTTTACAGATGGTCCACTGAAACTAGAATATGGGTACAGATATTGGAACTTCAGCATTGTTGATAGTGAAGAGCTACTCTCAATATGTCTGATTTTTCACTTTGACTTGAAAAAGTGACAGATTGACTTGTTATTTGGGAAAAACACATCAGTCATGTTTTTGTTTTTTTTTCTCCAAATGTATCAACATGTTTATTGACTTGCAAATAACCTACAGAAGACATCTCACTGGGGATGTGTGGGGAAATTATGACTTAGACTGAAACTGGAGTGTATATCGTAAACATTTGTCAGTTTGCCTTTGCCATCCATTGATTAAAAAGCTCTGTAGAGAGCCTCATCTCGGAGAGCCTTGTTTGTGTGTGGGGGTGTGTGTGTGCTTGTGCGAGTGTGTGTGCGCCTGTGCTGAGACGGAAGTGCAGGACACACTGCTATACAGATGTCCATTAGCTTAATTGAATGTAGGACCGGCAGACTGGTGGAGAACTTCTGGAAGGAGAGGCGGGTCCAGGGCGGGACTGAGGAGGCAAGCCTGGCCAAATGAGTCCATCTCGGGGGATAACAAGATTGTGGTCTTCTACACATTAATGCCCCCCCCCCCTTTAAAATCTGCATCCTGTTTTACCATTGCAGCAGCCTGCACCTGCTGCCCCAACCCATTCTGGATGATTGTGATAGTAGGGTGTATGTCTCAGGGCTGGTTGCAGTACTAGCCTGCGGTGGCTGGAAATGTATCTTTTGTAAATTGTTCATACTTGTTTTTAATCCTGTTATTTTCTTCACCGTTCTTATTTTCATTATTATAAATAACCCAGTGAGGTCATTGTAGTGTCTCTGATCTAGTCTGGATCATTTTATGATTTGTAGCCAACTTCAACAGAATGGTCACACAGGAGACTACAAATAAATGCATTCTAAAAATAAATGTCTCTGTTAAATACCTTTTCTGATGAAGTGCACAATTTCCCAGGCATGTGTATTGTTGCACATAAACCATTATTGTATTTTCTTAGTTTACATTAAAGATATGCTTTGCATTTTTGTATTTTTCAATGACGCTGTTCTTTATTATTCTTTCTGATTAACGGTTACCCAGGAAGTTCCGGTTGAAATAATTAGCATAGCCAATGGAATTTGTGATTTTAATTGGGGGTGGGGGGATATAAGATGCCAGCTTCGTGCATCTTGGGACCATGTGTAATAAGCAGCCTTTATCTGGGATAGTTCTACTGGGGTAACACAAATACTCAACTCCATATTAAAACAAGGCCTGTTGTTTGTTTTGAGTCCTTGGCGGGCATTATTACGACAGTAATGACACTAAGCCAAATTTGCTTATGACGGAATACAGGTAATAGAAAGGAGCTCAGTATTTATTGATTAAAAAAAACACACACACATTCAGTGTTATTCCGCTAAACCTTAAGTAAAATTGCTGCAGTTTATGAATACGCATACAAAGCGTAATAGAGTTGGCATGGTATTTAAGCAGTAAGCTAATTAACCGTACAGATGGTAGAACAAATACCAGCTTTAATAACCACTAATTGAATTACATTATTAGTACCTCGCTAAAACCACTTCGTCTCCCAGCATATGACCGTCAGATGACTTACCATGACGCACTGGACAGGAAAGATCGTCACGCCGTGTAAGCCTGAACAACTGATGAATTAGCGCGATGGTTGTGAGATGCTTTAAGCGAACCTTAAAATCAATAGGTGATGTGAGGGTTAATGGGCAGATGAATGTGAGAGGAGGTTTACGGACAGTTGGGATGGAGGTAAGATGGACCGGGCACCAACATTCCGGCTACGGCCCACATCACGCTACATTATGTTTGTATTGCAAAGTACGATTTGGACGGCGCGTGAGAAAACAATTGACGTCACTGGCTGAATCTGCAGCATACGTGGTTAAATCAATTACATGCACTGTCGTTGTCTTCTTGACCAGCAAAAAACAGTGAGACGTGAAAACACATGCTTGGGTTGAACGCCAAAAAATAACTAAATAAAATATGAGTGGAGGCAAATTTGCTTTCAACACCCGTTTATAGGACGAAAAGGTAATGAATCCACTGTCCTTATGCTCTTATATTGTTTTCCCAACACATAGATTAGCACATTCAAACTCATTTTATGGTTGGCGTAAGGCTTAAACGGTAGATCAGTGCATTATTAGGTCGTTTGATCTAGCAATGTAAATAGGCCTTGTCTAGGACAGGCTCTACGTTGGTGTTTTTTGACACTCAGTTCAACGGATTTTCATGCATTGAATACGATGACCGTGTAGCTATTTATTGGCTACGTGTGAGTGGTTTAACCGCATGTCCCGTGGGTGCGGTAATGGGTACGCAAGACGTTCTGCAGGCGCAGCCCAATTCTGGCATGTTGTCGCTTGGATTTTGTACACTAGGTAGTCATTCTGAATACACAAACCTCTACATTCTTCGGTTGTGCTTGTGGGCTATTGCTATGAAATACATGACGACATTAAGTCCGCGTGTGAGACTGACAGACTTCACATTACTTACTTCATTAACGCTGGTAATTGGTGACAGAATCAACAGTTGGGGACCTGCACCGAGACCTTCAGCGGATGGTTAGTCAGATGACACCGCGCAACGCGAGCAACGGTGACGTTTTCCCACCCGGACAAGGGGAGACATTTACTAATGAGGCCCTGCCTTCCAGCCTGTCAGGCTGCTCCATCACGGGTGTACACACGCACATACCCACACGTACATAAGGACTGGAAACCACAGTAAATCACAATTAATGTGACATTGCTTAACAAGCCTCGCAACCATCCACCCCCTTAATGCCATAAGACCACAGAATTACTATCGAGTAAGTATAATTAGATCAGTAATCGGTTTCTTTGATTCATATTTGTTGTATGAGAGAATGAATAAATGACCGAGGCGTGTTTATTTAAAAGAAATTTTCAATTCATTGTAGTTTCTAAAAACAGTTTTGCTTTCTCGTCTTATGAAATGTTTTATTTTAGAACCGTCTATTTTTTTCCCACGTGAATAAATGAATGACTGAATTAATTAAAATGTTGGATTTTTCCTCTAAACAGAATAAGCATATTAATGCTTCTTGATGGTTAGGGTGGTTAGTCAAACGATGTTGCTTTTCTCAAAAAACTGAAGGAAGAGCCAATATCTAATAAACTATTGATTAATTTGGAACCCTGTTATGTGTTTAAGGGATATATTATTTTGTAAACTTTAGGTGTCATTTGCTTAAAACAGCACAGGGACACCATCAGCTCTTAGTTTACGACTCGGGGAGAGTCACCAAAGCTATAAACCTAAGCCTTTAGTTCATAAAACCATTTCCACGAATGACGCTTCGCCACCCTCCACCCTCCTTTAAAAGAATTGGATTATCTAGCGTGATTGATTTCCAGAGTATAGAATGTAATATAAATTTGTTTAGAATGTAAATAAATCAGTGTGTCACCTTCACTTAATTTGCTTAATTTCGATATTGCTCGCCTTGCAGGCATGTGTGTGCCTGCGTTCGGGCGCCAGTGAACAGAACTCTCGGACACGTGCCCGCGTTCCGTGGTCCGGTGTTTGTGGAGACGGAAGGCAAGAGCAAGGCTTGATGAGCGAACAC
Organism: Electrophorus electricus; assembly: GCF_041902795.1. Lineage (NCBI taxonomy): Eukaryota > Metazoa > Chordata > Actinopteri > Gymnotiformes > Gymnotidae > Electrophorus > Electrophorus electricus. The sequence goes on from NC_137518.1 coordinate 4,936,815, forward strand.
TGCACATCAGCTGAAGAAGTTTTCTAGCTCGACACACGTTTCGGCTTCTGACTTTTGTCACGGATAGGGTAATATTAATCAGCCCAGTTTAAACGATCACCTTAGGTGAAGGTACTAAGAGAGTCTGGTGGTATGGATGGAAAACGTTTTAGTGACCTTCACCTTAGTTAAAGCCTCTTTGTGATACGTTTAAAAGAAGCATTTAGTGTCATACCCATTTATTCTATCAAATGACTTTGTCTGTCAGGATATAACTTGTACCCACTCCTGCATGTAGTGTAGGTTACAATTAACTCAGACTGAATATCCTGTCCACAAAATATGAAATCTAAACCACAGGTACGGGCAGACTATGAATGACCTTTGACACCAGCCCTTAGTGGTAACAAGGAATCCAATTAGCTGTGCTGATCACATCTTAAAATAGCCCCAGAGGCAAGGAGCCAGATGCTGAAAACGATAGCAGTCAATCTGGCTTCTACTGGAGATCAATAGGAGAACGAGTCCTGAAACAAAACCTGGCCAATGACTTCCAATCTACCAATAAAGGCATAACAATGCCGCTTTGCCTAATGCCTAGAAAGACATTACTGCGCAGGCGAAACCTCAGCATGTTGGCTCATAACATAATATGCAATTAACCCCATGCCAGGCTTTTCACTGATTGTTAATTACTTAATTACTTAAGGATTGGCCTTTGATTTTAATTGTGCCTGTGGCTCTTTTGATAGGGCCTCACAGAACAGTGGGAGGGGCAGAGGTCAGCGGAGGGTTGGGGCACACAGAGCAGGTGAATCCTGCTCCCTATAGACCTCATTAGAACCTTGAGAGGAATGTGAGAGAGTCAGTTCACTTTATTTCACTACAGAACATCTGCCACTTGCCAGTACAGTGCCCACATTCTTTTTAAATACTTGCTTGAACCTTGTGTGCATTCAGTCCGAGGAAGAGTAATTTCGGTCTTTAAAGTTTTTAAAAAAATCAAAAAATTCAAGGCCTGGGCCAAAAACAATTTCATGCTAAATTCACATTTTCATGTTTACATTGCCACATATGTTAAGGGAGGGAAAAAAGGACCTTTTTCTGAAACCAAGAACACTTACTTGGTGATGGTGAAATGATACATCCAATAGGCAAAAGCAATCTGTGGGTCAAATGGCCTATTAATCTGTGACCAAGAAAGTCTGCAACAGCAGCAGTTCCCATGAGGGTCTTGAGATTCTGCTCCCTTACTAAATCAGACATTACTACATATTTCAGTCAGAGGCAACAGAATTATGAAATTATGAATTATGAAAGAACTCTCCCACAAAGCACTGCGGTCGGCATTAACGAGCAAGGATTAGGCCCAGTTTTTACATGTCGCACACCAGTATCGAAGCATGCTTTTAATGAAAGCATGGAATTTCACTGTCCCCCGCTGACTCCAGTGCCCTGCCAGCCCTGCGGTTTCGCCCCACACCACCCCCGAATGGGGCCCAGCTGTCCAGCCTGGAACAGCTGAGGAGCTTCCCCAAGATCACAGGCACACGCCCAACGTGCTCTTGATTGTGCAGCTGACAAAATCCTGCCCCAGCACGCTGCTTTCTCCATTCATCCTCCACCCTTTACGACCCACTCCTCCGTGGTGGAATCCAACATAGTGTAGAGGGTGAAGGTGGCACGCACTGTTGTTGTAGCAACACACTCCACTGGGCCCAAGTGTCAAGTCCCCAAACCAAGTGTGTATCTCATCTTCCAGCTCAGGTGTCTACACCCTACCCCTGACAAAGGCTGAAGCTCAAAGAACCATAATTTAAGTGGCAAAAGCACAGTGATGGAATCATATTATATATTCAGGTCAACCCGAGTTTGCTCATCAGGAGATGTATTTTTCCCAGTAATCTCTGTTATGCAGAAAACAAGACACAGTGTTTCTCAGTGAATCTTTTGAAGATTCATCCCCTCCAGTAACCCAAAAATGCTCTTCTTGTTTTCCTGTGGATCTCCAGAGAATTAATCGCAAGCTTTACTAACAGTTCCATGACTGAAAGGAACTGGACACCCAAACAAAATGCCCGACAGAAATGCACAACCTCTGGTCTACCAGCATGGTAATGAGGGAGAAAAAACAAAAACAGCAAAAAAAAGAAAGACACTTCCAAACACTCCCCCACCAGGCTCTCAGTGTTTTTTTGCGTATTTCTTTTTCTTCAGTCTCTATTTTATTTATTTTTCCATCACCTGGGTTTTCAGGTCATACCAGAGCAGGGATCACAAACAGCGAATGAGGGGAAAAAAGGAAGAGTAAGATGTGTTTGAAATTTAGTTCTCAGTCAATATTCTCTATCCGGTGAGCTCAGCAGCTGGACTGGAAGAAGCCGGCGAGGCAGTGGCCGATGGGCTGAGTGGGGAGAAATAGGATCTTGGAGCACAAGAGTGGAAATGGAGTTTCCAGCCAGGCAGATCAGACCTGCAGTTCAAACCTAGGAAGGATAATAACTGCACCGCCTTTGTGGAGCTTCTAATTAAATAAAGAAAGGGGCCAGTTCCAGATTATTGCCTCTGCTCATTAAATATCTGAGTACTCCCAGCCTAGCAAGATTACAGAACAAATTTAATTCAGTGCCTACTCTCGGGTGGAGCTTTTCTCGCCAAATGAGGAAAAATGGGGACAAGATAGGGGCTGTTGTGGGTTGAGGTGTGAGCAGTACCGGCAGGACATTGATACATTAGCTACAGTAGTTGGACTCAGGACACCTCAGAATGAAGCCACAGATTTTGTTAGTATTTTCTTCACATTTTCATCTTTGAGCTAGTTCAGTGTACATAAATGCATAAATAAACAAATAAATAATTAAAATTAAATAAACAAAGAGCCATGGAGTGCAATTCTGAACTGCTAAAGCATAAACCACGCATCTATATATTTGCTAAATACCCTGCAAGCAAAGCCATGCATTAATTTCCAGCTCCAGACAATGGGAATTAGATATGGAGAGGACTAAGTCGACACTCTACCCTCATAATTCCGCTGCCCTCTGTAATCCGGCCCCAAGATGGTTTAGTCACCGGTACTTCTGTAATTCCTAAGCCTGAAGCCTGAATGCTAATTTAAGCACTGGTGCTAGCTACAAAGACAGCCTTTGTTCCCTGGTGATCACAGGAAATCAAAGAGGCTTGTCTAACAAATACAGAAAAATATATATGCAGTCAGTTAGCTATGTCAACTAGTTATGTCGTTTGGGCGTCAAGATCATTCCAAGATAAGTATGATTACTGATTACTGACAATATCCTAAGGCACATTTGTGTGCGCTACTTTCTGACCTATTCATTATTTACATTTTTTGTTTGTTTGTTTTTACTCATGGTAATTAAAATGGGAGATTTTAGTATTAACTCCAGCAAAGGTCAATAAGGTCATAGAGAATCAATATCCATGAAACATGACAAGGGCAAATCCCTTTAGAACATCCTCATATCAGTTTGGGCTTAGCATATCCCAGCCCTAATGGTGGTGTGAAGGGTCAGGCGTGTACTGTTCAGCACTGATATTCAAATGTTCTGTGGTGAATTGTTGGAATAGTGCCCTGGCTTTTTCTCAGTATGAACCCGGGGATTGGCGCACGGGTAGCACTCGCTGTTAGCTGCTGATTTCAGACCATATCCTAATATTCTAATTCTTGAAGTAGTAATTTGACAAGGCAGATCCCAGATCAGAATTTATGTGGCCATTCTGACCACGCCCCATACGTTACGTGAGGATCTGTCAGCTCACTTAGTCTAATTTCTTCACAATCAGAGGTATTGATTTTGCTACCTGCCTGATTTGCACCCCTGATTAGCAGATTTGCTAAAATAGCAGGGGATGTTTATGTTCCTTGAACATGATGTTTTAACCTTCACTCTGGTTTTTCACTGTGAGGCCATTCTGTGTGTGTGTTTTAGACAAATTTCCCTTCAATATCCAAATAAAATGCAAATTTTTAAAAATACCATAGCACAGCACTTTTGCCTAGCACTCAAATTCATTTTGTCCTTCCAGCTGCTTATTTGTTTGTCTGTGTATGTGTGTGAGATAGAGAGAGAGCGAGAGCGAGAGAGAGCGAGAGAGAGAGAGAGAGAGAGAGAGAGAGAGAGAGTGTGTGTGTGTGTGTCTGTGTGTGTGCAGCAATGATTGGTCAACTCTCTCTAGTCGACTGTGTGTGTGTGCAGCAGTGATTGGACAACTCTCTGTTTGACTGTGTTTGTGTATGTGGTTGTGCATGTGTGTGAGTTTGGGTCTTGCCATGTGCTGCCATGTTGGCGGTTTAGCACCAGAGCGGTAGACAAGATTCCGCGACCCCGCCCCCTGTCATCTCCCTTTTCGCTGTGGCATCTAGGCCCCTTTCATAAATCTCCCCTGGACATGAGGCCCTCAAGCGGCCAAGGTCGCGGGCGGCGTTGGGCTGTCAATCACGCTCCACAGCCCTGTTTATTCTGCAGGGTTTCCTTCTCCTCACTCAGCCCTTTTCTGAGACCTCAGAGAGAATAAATATTACTACAGCTACATAAAGTACCGCCACTTTAGTTTCACTCTGAAGCTGGCTTGTGATTCTCCATGCATGGGCCGCCTTTAAAGAATCCACTCACTCACCCAACCCAAAGAGCCCTGAGTGTCGTAATTATGGTAATCCACTTCAAAGCTTTTGACAATGAAATAACATTCATTGTCCAACACTAACTAGTATTTCCACCTCAGGGTGGGGGGATGCGTTATTACTTTTATTCACCTTTAAGATATTGTGATGACAAGGGCAGTGATCATCAGGAAAACTGATGTAAAGGGATAGTGATCGGGAAATCCGCCTGTCGCAAGTCCTGTGTGAGAAATTCCTTCTTGCGTTTTTGCTCGATTCTGAGCCGTTCATGATCTCAGTTGACACTAAGCTTTAGCTTCATTGGCGGTTATGAAGCGTGGCAGATAGACACATTTGCCATGAAAGAATGCTTCTCCATAAAGGAGGAAATTGAGTTTGACTGCTTTATACTTAAAGTTCTACAGCCCAACACATAGAGCTCACTGTCTTCGGATCAGAGGCCTCCACAACGCCACCCCTGCTATTAGATTCAGTGTAATTACAGTGATCACGAACACTGGGGGGGAGGAAGATAGAGAGAGACAGAGAGATACATAGAGCGAAAGAGAGAAGGGGGAGAGAGACAGAGGGAGGGATTGAGGGGGAGAGAGAGCAGGAAGGAGGGAGAGAAGGAGGAGGGCTGTTGAAGGACTGACAAAGCTGCCTGATCTTTTTTCCCTTCTCTATTCGCTCTGTGAAGGCCTGGTCAGAGGAGAGCTGCACTCGTGTGTGTGTGTGTGTGTGTGTGTGTGTGTGTGTGGCACTTACATGTTCCAGTTTAGTCTGAAAAACCTCTCACCCTGCATGCATCACCGTGACATCACCACTGGCCAGAAACACTCAAAACTGTATAACTCAAACTCAAAAAAAACATAAAATGTGATTAGAAAAACTATGCAATTCAAGCGTCCCATTTTACGTCATCATGGTTTTATCTCATAAAGCACATCAAATAAACTGTAGAACTCTTTAAAAAGTGACCACGTCAACAAAATGGATTTTTGTGTCTCTTTGTGAGTCAGTCGGCAGGAGATAACATGATCACCATCATTTGCAAATCTCTGATAAACGAGGGTTAGAAGCCCCCTGTGACACACAAGACACGCAATTTAGAAAACAATCTATATTACACTAGATGACATTAAATATTAATTTACGATAAACTTTGAAATACTTCATCAGTTATTGCCTACTGAACCCTTAAATTGAAGAGCTGACAAGTTATAAAACCTGAAGTCATGTGAGCATGGCTTAAGTGAGTCATTGCTGTGCGTTGAACTGACTTGGCTGATTACTAGTGCTGTAAGATAGATGGACTTGCAACGTAAATCTGGTGTGTGGAATCACTATGGAACCCGTGGAGAAGCTGTATTTGGATAATGATTATGTAGGTATTTTGGTGCTAGTACATACGTCATTGAAGTGTGAGAGTTGGTGAAAGTCTTGGCAACTGCAGGTGGCATTTTGCAGGGATCATTTACACGCACATCTAAAGCTATTGCTGAATCCAAACGGCTGCCCGTGTTCTCCATCAAAGGAATGCATCGAACTAAAGTGACCAGCTGTATGAGGAAAAGAAGAAAGCAGCTTCGCCAGCACCTAACCCGATCTCATTTACCGAGTGCTAACATTGCTCCCCCCACTCCATTGCCCATATTCCATTGTTAGTAGGGCGAGGTGCCCTGTGTCTCAGTATCGACAGCCAATGTTTGCACTGTTACACCCACCCCCTCTCAAACCCTAGGCCATGCCCCCCATACACACTCATACACACACCTGGTCATGCCCCCCACTACCACCTCCCAACCACAGTGTAGGCCTGACCAGTAACTAGAAAGATGGCATCGCTAGCTATAAACCCCAGGGACCGGCCATGAATCACTCATACACGGGATCAGAGACAGAAGCTGTGGCTCAAGGCATGTGGAAATGCTCCGTTATGTGCTTGGGAGAGGTATACGCCTAAGCAGGGATTTTTTTTTAACCCCATCCTGCACATAATCTGAAAGTGTTTCAATTATTAATTTCTGCTGTGATGAAGCAGAGTGGCCTGTAATAGAAATTCCACTGTGGTGCTGAAGGATACCGGCTGCAAATACTGCCCCTCAGCCACCCGCCAAAGTCCCTGAAATTAATCCTGCCCTCAATGTACAACCCCAGAGGAAAAATGGCTTGGCAAACATTGCTGCCTCTCCCCATCTCGGCTCAGAGTCCAGTGTCCTGTCTGCTGCCTTTGAAAACACCCCCAAGATAATACTTTGCAGTGTGAAATGAAGCAACATAGCGAATTGACCATGTAGGCACCTGTTGTTACCCTTCCTTCCTTTTAGAAGTGGTGGTCTTCTGTAGCAGTAGCATAGCAATGTAGGTGGAATACACCATTATGGGGGGCGGAACAGAAACCTCCCATGCTTCACTGCCTTGACTAGCAGAGCACGATATGTGATCTGGCCTTTGAGGAGGAATGGTGGTAAGCAACAGTGAGCAGCCATGCAAACGTTAGCACTCCGCTTTGCCCTGAGCTGCCTGCAAACTCAAGCTCCTAAAGGACTCGCCACTTTTGTTACTTGGTCTAAGTGTGGTGAACCAGGAATCTCGTGTGAAAGGCCACTTCGATCTTAAGCACCTGCGTGTGGCTGGACTGGGAATATTCAGCTAATGCCATGCCATGCCAACTGAAAAGATGTAACATGCCACTGGAAAATCTGATATCGATCAACCATCATAAATTTTGGAGCGAGGTACAGGTCTCGGCGTTCACAGCTCACACAAGAAATTCAGTTTCGGGCCAATCGGACCAGATCTTGTGGCCATGACAGCTGGTTGCTAATCGCGTCCGCCCTCGCCGACATCCCACCATGGTTGCTATGCTCACACAGGCGTGTGAGCGAGGGCTGCTGTCAGCTTACCCACCCTCGGTCGTGTCTCTGTCACAACAGGACACCCTGATGGTGGTTTTAATCGCAGCATATCCAAAAAGGCCCAGTGCTTTATCACTCCAGAATGAAAAGTCGAGTCAGGGAGCTTCATGTCAATTAGGGACATAGAAGCAGAGCCAGATGTTCCTTCGCTCTGGGCTTAAGAGTCGCCAGCACTGCCTGAGTGTGACCCTCAGGGCCCTGTATCTCTCCACGCCTCCCTGTTCAGACGCTCCAGCAGAATGCTGCTGTAATTGGTCTGGCGAGCAGCAGCGAAGCTATAAAGAGACACATATGAAGGGAACGAAGGCTGTAGTCTACAGAAGCCACCAGTCCCCACCCCCAGACATGACAAGTCAAGCAACAGTTTGTTAACCCCGCCCACTTCATGCTCAGACAGGCAGACCTCATTAGAAATCCACCTGATGTGACTGACACTCGTCTCTTTCTTCACGCCTGAGCTGGTGTTAGATTTGTGACCTACATTTTGGAGTTCTGCCAGACATGAAAACGCGCGGCATCGCCACCCTCCCAAACCCCCAAAATAGGTGGTGCCTTGTGCCTGAGTAGGCTGCAATGACAGAGGCTACAATTAACGAAGCTCGTAGCATCTTCCCACGTTCCCCGTGTCCTAGGGTTTTGCGATGCGGCAAGGGGCGGATGAGGGAGCTTCCTCCTTTAGGCGCCCAAAGAGCAAAACCAAGCGAGGTGCTCATTAGCATGCAGCGACGTCGTGGCTCTGACACGCGACGTCTGCCGAGAGGCCTGTCGTCCTTGCCTTTTCTCCCAAGCATCCCCCAAAAGTAGTACATTGATGCCAAGAGCCTATTTAATTCTGCCCTGAGCCTTTAACTGACTTGGCAGTTAATTCTCTCAATGACATTAAAACATTTCAAGGCTCAGTCTGGTTGAAATGGTCAGGTGGAGTGTGCTAGATGGATTTTTGCCTTTTACATTTTACAAGTTTTCTTTTTTTTTTTTTTTTTTAAACCATGCCTGCCTCCACCCGTTGTGTATGCCCTGTGTGTACTCATCCATTACGCTTTCTGTTTTTCTTTTCCAAATAAGACATTTGACTTTTAGCATAACAAATATGATAATACATCCCCTAAGGCACTGTCCCTTATTGACTATTCATTTTGGGCAATTTAGATGGGTATATGGATGGGTATATTTCTGTTTACTTTAGACGCCGCTTTTAAAAGTAGCCAGTCTCTGAAGCCTTCTTGAGGTGTCTTTGAGAGAAAACAGCTAATGTAGATATGACCTGCAATTACCTCACAAGTGGGACGCAATTCCCTGATCTCAGCATGTCTTATTGCACACTTTCTCCAAGTGCCAGAACTGTTGACAGGACACAAAGCAGCACATGGGTACAGAAATGTCTGGAACAGCCTCACCAGCCAAACCCTTCACCAACTGCCATTTTACTTTGGGGATGGGGGGAGGTGTGGAATGCAGTCAAAATGATAAAGCTTTATTTGAAGAGGCCTGTGCTTCACAGTGCTATTGTGCAACTAAATGCCTCATTATATCTGTCAGCTGTCTCTTACATTGTTATGATCGTGTGCTATCTGTATCTTTATTTAACATCAGTCAAATAACGGCTGGCACATATATCGCCATGCCTCTCATCAAGGGCCTCTTGAAGACAAATGATACCCTTTCCTTAAACATTGCTTTGAAAGTAAGAGCCCTGGTTTCTTCCTTACGCCATCCTCTCTGTTTAAAAGATACAGCATTGGGGTGGAGTGCTGCTATCAAATTGCTGTCTGGGCTTATGAGCATTAAATAATTGGTTTCCCTCCATTTGTTACCCAGAAAAAAAGACGAATGCATAACGTTTCTGCTCAGAAGTACTGACCTTTTGTTAAAAGGACGAACGATGCTAATAAAAACGGATAACGATGCATGATGTTTCCGTCGTTGAAAGGATTCCTCCACGAGCCCTCCCCTTTTAAAGAACCCAGAGTATGATGCTAAGTACGATCTGCCTTTTCTTCCTGTGTTTCCCCAAGGGTTGTGAGAGGAAGGAGAAAGAGCCTGAGTTCCCTGCCCCCCCCTCCCCCTCCCCCACCGACACCACCATCATCTTCAGAGCTTCTTTCATGCGACTCCCTGGGCCAGACTGCACAGCCAGAATGAACTGTGAGCAGGATTTTGGAGAAGGGGGCATGAACGTCACTCTCACCCTCAGGTTGCTCATGCACGGCAAGGTGGGACACACAAACACACACACACACACACCCACACACACAGCTACACTCACACCTCATCCTGAAATAGAAGCATCTAACAATAGAAACTTCACATGTTGTACACTTGACCCAAAACCAAAATGAATCCATGTGATACTCAACTTAATCCTGCTGTTGTGATGTCTTTGGGAACCTCAGCCTTCAGTATTAACCCTAATGGATTTTTCATGATTGTTTAACCATTGTGGCTATGCAAATCAGATCATGCTAACTGATCACTAGTTTTCATTCATTGTAAGCCAATGTAGCATATTTGGGTGAAGTATACTACTGGCTTTCAGGAAGCAGTCCAAAGAGATCGGTCTACTGGCCCTCATTACTGGGACATCTGGGCCGTTAAGTAAACCGGCCATGAGATTCGACAGAGTTAGAATAGATTTTCCATGTATTTTCCCCAGACCATGAACCACCCATAAGTAGTTGATTTAAATACTGGCCCTTTTAATGTTCCATTTTCTATCTGAATGTAATGAATAAGTCTTTAACTGTCATGAAATGTCTGTGTACACTGGAAATTGTTAATAAATCATCACATAAATTATTGCTGTGCAGATTAAAATTCATATATCATTCAGCTGAAATGTCACTTTCGGCATATTGTGTTCTGTTTTGTATGCATAAAGAATCTCTGACAAGAAACTTTAGAAGTGGGGTTTAATGCTTTGAGAATGAGTTCCTGACCTTCCAATGAAACTGCAAAATCCTTGACAAGAATCCAAAATAGGCATATAATTGCTCTCTGATTTGACAAGATTGGAAAATTATACTAATCATGGATTTTGAATCCAATGACTACTGAAGGATAACTTGAAAACAGTGACTCATCATTGAAACTGATCATGGATGCTTTTATGGTTTTGCTCACAATTAATAGAAAATAATTTGCTGAAAGGAAATGTCTCATTGGTCCACGTATTCCATTGTCTTACTCAGATCTCAGTACTGCTCCTAACAGTGAGTGCACCGCCATCTCTAGCGCACAGAGATCCTAGAACCGAATTAGTGAAATTTGATGAGGGCGTGACCAGTTTTCCTCAGGGGGAGCTTGGGCAGCCACAGCCTGGTCCGGTAGTGATCAGCTGGGTTTGTTCTATCTATGAAGGCTAGGGCCAGCTCTGAGATGGCTAGCGGGTCTACTCCCTGTGGACGGATGTCCAGTGAGGAGCGTGCCAATCAATAACCTGACATTTGGCCTGTGTTTTATTTGTTATTTTCTGTTTCTGCAGGAGGTGGGGAGCATCATAGGCAAGGTGAGTATCTCTGTCTCCCTTTGTTTGCAAATATTTGCATGATATTTCTGTGCTGACACCATGTTCCTTTATTGTCATCCAGTTTTCCCACCAAATTGTGCACGTGTAGTTTCTTTGGAGCCCTAAGGTTATAAATCTTTCATCTAAAAAATAATCACAGTGATTGACTATTAAGATTTTTGATAGCAAACTGCTCAGCTAATTTTGGCAGAGATGCCATGCACACAGTAATGATGGGAACCGGTCGCATTTCCCATCTCATACTGTTTAATACCCTACACTGACACTGTTTATCCCTGAAGGCTGTTCGACTGGAGCCGTCTGTGGAGATTTCATACCAGCAAAACCCATCATCATTAACATGCAGTGTGTGCATGCTGTGTGTGTCCGCGCATGCGTGTGTGTATTTGTGTATGCGTGCGTGTGTGTGTGTGTGTGTGCGTGTGTGTGTTTGTACCACTGCTTTGAGCTTTGCCCCGTTAGCTAACTATAGGTCCTGCAGCAGTCACACTCACGAGTGTGTAACTGCATGTAAACACACACCATACACTAGCATTTCCTTGGCCTACTGGGACTCACTTTGTAAGGCAGAGGCTCATTCTTCAGATCTAGCCTGATAATAGGTCCCTGGCCTTTCACCATAGTTTTACCTTCTTAAATACACTCACACACACTCACACCTCTACACCAGTACACTGGGAGCTGGATGGTGATGCAGCACAGACAACGGCCAACAGGCACCTGTTAAGCTGAGCAAGACTGACTTACTGTGGTCTCCAGAACTGAACACTTGACCGACACCTGTGTCTTCTACTCCTACACCCACAAGAAGGACATAAAATAGGACACACAAGATTTCACCCCACATGGAATGACTACTGACTTAAGAAACAAGTTGAGACAAACAGACAAGCATGTCTAATTCAAGAATGTGGAGCTACATTATAAGCAGCCAATGTAACCAGTGTTTTTTTCCGAGTTATTTTCTCTAACTAAAACGTGCTGTTACATGTGGCTTGTCTGACCGAAATCTCACCCTCGCCCCCGTCAGCCAACAAGACAAGGGCTAATCTGAATCTTAGGCTCTCTCCTTGGCGATCTTAATTATATGTCAGCCTCTCCAGGCAGCCGAGTGACATTTCTGAAATGGTGATACTTTAATGCTCAATCACGTCCGAACACCGTCCACGCTGACACGCTTCTCTTCTCTTCTACCTCAACACTCATCTTGCGGCAAATGAAAATGAACAGAAGGCCTCGTGCGGGTACTCCCGTGTTTCTCCGGTCTGAATTGGCGACCGTGTGGGTGGCATGTACAAGCTTTGCGATCGTTAGAAATGCGTTCGCGTGGTTTACCTCTTGAGTCGACCGGTGACAACTTGCCGTCGGTTGTCACCCAGCGGATCAGAGCTACACTTGTGGTTGCAGTGCGTGTGGATGGGCCATGAGTAAAAGTAGCAGATTTAAGCCTGAGTTATACTTTTGCAGCGTAGATGAAAAATGCAGTAAAAGTGACTGACCACAGTATTCAACAGCTTGAGGAAGAACGGCAGGAGAGGATGGCATGTAGACGGATCGATGTTTTTGTATGTCTTATAACAAACTGCCTCTTTTTACACTAGAAACCTTCCGTGGATTTCGAGGCATTAGACAATCTCGATAATCTCCCACAGAGGGGTCACATATTGCCCGTAGAGGCGTACCATTCTCACGAAGCGCCGAGCGCACGACCGCGCGAGGCAACACGGCACGGGGTCAACATAGAAAGCACATCGTTTTTACATCGCAAATACGTTATTTTTTTCATAGCTCCAAAGACAATAAGACAGGTAGAAACCTAACTTTACTGCTAGATGCATACGCGTGGCATATGTTAAGACGGCATCACACTTTCCGCACTGAGGGTTGCAAGATCTCCACAACTGTTTCATAGGCTTACTCAATTGCGGTACTTTCTCCTATTCTCTGCGATATCCCCCTATTTTTAAAATACCATTTTAAACTGCACAAAGTGGGTGAGCACGGAATTGTTTATTAGAAAACGAACGCGATTGAAGATCTGCTGCTGGAGTTGTACATGTTGCTACTGTTAAAAGAGGCAAACAGAAAAAGAGATTATCTCTGGGACTAATAAACAAAGGAAGTCGACAGAAGGGAGAGTATAACCTTCTGGTAATGCCAGTTCGCCAAACCGATGATGAAATGCATTTTAAATATTTTCACGTCTGCCCAGTGCTGTGGTGATCTATTGCATCAAATTTGTCCCTTCGTTCAGCATGCCAGTACCCACTCCAGCCCTGTCAAACTGTCTGGGAGACTGGCTGTCAATGCAATTCCTTTCCAAGAACTCCGAGCCATCTGCATGTCTCGATAGTCTCTCGCCGAGGAGTCATAAAAGGTGTCTCTACTTTCTAATTTCTGCCATCCGCCTCTCTTCAAAATTCTACATTTTATTGCTTGACATCCACGCTGCCAGGAAGTTGCAAAAAATTTGCGCCAGACGGGCCGATACCGCACAGAGGGGCGTGTGACATCATTTCGGCCAGGCGGACTCTCGTGCCTCTTGCAACACGTCAGGTATGCACCAGGCATTAGGAAGACTCAAAAATGAAAATAAGTCACGTTTATAAGTGAGCAAGTGTGTAAGGATGTAACACAGAAAGCCTCGTGTTTTGTGTTAAAGCACTCCAGCTCAGCGGAATGATGCAATATCTTGAGTGTAAGGAGAACGCACATAGGAAGCTCGGCAAATGACTTCTTTCCCACTTCTGTGGTTTTTCATTCACTCCTCAAGCCACAGTCCACAAACTGAAGGCGTGGCCCTCACTCATAAAACGCAATCAACCCTTACGCTACTCTATTCAGGTGGAAAGACAACGGAGAAGGGGGACAGGAATGCACTTCTGCTCCCATAGTTGGGCACCGCCCTTTCTTCCTGAAAGACAGAAAAGAGACTGCCTATTATAAGTGCTTGGAGAGCTATTGATTGGCACCAGTGGGCGGGACATCAGTGGTTGAAGGGGCTCCTCTGGGACCTGTTCATACAAAATGCATGCTACTGGGTATCGGAGTCGAGCACATACATGGGTTACTTAGATGAATACCTCAGCGACGGCCTGGTGGGTAGCAGGATGTGCCAAAAGTGGAATTTAAAATTATTTTTGCTCTTTTTTCACAGAAAGGAGAAACAGTCAAGAGGATACGAGAGGAGGTACGAGATACTGTACCTAGAGAATACATATTTTATGTATACATACACACACACACACACAATATAAACACTGTTGTTTTGTATGTATAGCCTGCATTATGCTTCAAACATATCAAACAGGAAATGCTATGTATTTGAAGCTGGCCTGGCACACCAACGCATTAAAGCTTAACACAGCGGTGGTCCCAAGCAGACTGAAAAAAGAAACAAATCTTACATCATTCCACATCTGTATGCTGACAAGACAATGCGAGAGGAGAAGAACATAAATATAAATGAGATTTTTCATCTCAAGGGCTCCAGACACGCACAGACACACATGCGCGCCCACACTGAACACAATATAAATTCATTAACACCTGCTAAATGGGGATGTTGGTATTTCAAGGCTGCTGCCACAAAAGAATGTCACCCGGAGACGGAGAGAGCTCAGGTGTGTGTGTGCGTGCAATGCCTTCGCACGTGAAAAAAGCCTTTTTATTTCAGCCATAAAGACACTGATGTGTAGCTCTTCTCTAGCAGTTTCCCTGGCTTGCTCTCGCTTCGCTCTCGCTCTAGCAGCCAGCCAGCGCAATAAAGCTCCCGACAGACATGCGTTTCCTGCCGCCGAATGAAGGCTGCTGCTTTTCGTCTCCCTAACACACGATGCAGAACAGACCCTTCCTTTCTCTCTCTCGCGCGTGCCTAATTGGCGTCTGAGGGGACGTACGCCCAAGAGCAGGTGCAAGGGGTAGGCATCATTTGCTGGTTGAGAGGCAGCGCGGGGTCGTGCGGGGGTCACAGGCGACATCAAAAGGCGTGCTCATGTGGCTATTCCTGTGTCTGTCCCCTCCGGCCCACTACCGGTGCTTGTGTATTTGTGTGTGTGTGGGTGGGTGTGTTCAGCGTTTCCAGCTGCTGCGACTTAGCAGTTCCTCACCGCCGACCCCTTTTAGTGTAACTCTGATCGGAGTGTCTCAGATTGGAAAGATAAAAATCCCTTCACTTGCGATGAGCTATAAGCGAGAAATAGCCATCAGCACCGAGTGCTGAGACATAACAGTAATCAAAATGGCAACGGTGGAGGAACCTGGAATGATTGCATTCATGTGGGTGCAGACTTGGCTATGGAATTGTCTCATTGCCGAATCCTTAAATGAAGCTATTTCTTAAAGGCGGTAGTAGAGATTTGTAAAGCCACTGTTGTTTATGTGAGATCTTTTGTAGTCATCTCTGTCTTGAGAAAAGCGTTTGGAAGCTCTTCATTTGCCACTATCATAAACAAAGAGAGGCAGAAGCAGAGGTGCACTGAGAAACCTCAAACGCTGCATGCTGTGGGATTTGGCAACCAGGTTTTGGAAGGATACGCAGCCCCAAAGTGAGAAATCCTAAGGCGTTGACCCATTGCGTTTTAGTTCGAAATCTACAGGTTAGGACTGGTTATGGATTATGAAACCAGAATCTCCTGTGGCATTTATGTGGAGAGCTGCTGTGATGTATGGATGGGGGTAGGGCTTTGCATGAGCGTGTGGACGCGTGCGGAAGTGTGATCGATGGCAATCGGTGTTAAAGGAGGGAGATGGCATGGGACCTACAGGAGGATGACTCATGTGGGCCAGCCCAACACGGGACTTTCTTTAGCCGTCCATCACACACTCTCCTGAAGCTGGAGAATGAGTCAGTTGAGTGTACACACAGGGGAAAAAAACATATATACACTCGCACAAATACACATTTATACACACCTCACACTGTCGTCTATTTTTAAAAATATTAGTACACAGGATGTCTCTGTGTTGCTCACGTACACACACACATAAATGAGAGTGGAGAACACAAAAAATGCTGTATTTTATTACATACTGCGTGATCATGCATACTCACACACACACACACACACACACACACACACACACACACACACACACACACACACACACACACACACACTGTTTACAGCCCTACTTCTAGATACATATTTATATTTCAGTGCTCAGGAGCCTGTTCTGTGCTTCTCTAAACAAAGCTAAGAGATTCAGAAAGATACCAGCCACACCAGTTCTCTGAAGAAAAGGGGGGACACAGAGAAGGGGAAAGGGAGTGAGAGAGACACAGATCTAGATGAGCCGTTGAAATAGTGGCCATCAACCTTCAGTCTGTCTGTGGCTGTTTCTTTTACTGTGTCCATCGTTGCCATTGACTTCTCGTCTTCCTGATCTGTCTGTCCTAACAGAGCAGTGCACGCGTCAACATCTCAGAGGGCTCGTGCCCCGAGCGCATCATCACCATCACTGGCCCGACAGAGTGTGTGTTCCGAGCGTTTACTATGATCACGATAAAGCTTGAGGAGGTGAGAACACACACGCAAACACACACACACACACACACACACACACACACAAATTGCAGTGTACTTTAGCTATAAATAAGCACTCTGAAATTACATTATGAGGCACATGGATATTTAATATCACACAAATAAAGGCTCATGACAGGAGATGTGCCTGACACCCACTCTCATGACTGCTCCGCTGTTGCGTATAATCAGAGGACCATGTTATAGGGTACCATGTTCAAGGTGAACACAAAGTCACCCCACGAAAGAGATTCCTAGTAGTAGCATGTCATTGCAGAGACCCTCCCGCAACAATACGAGTACAAAGTCACCACAGGTAAATTACGCTTGCTGGAAACACACAGTTACACAGACTCCTCCCATACACATGCAGATGCATGCAGTCCTCCGTGGAGCGATGCCCAAGGGCCACTTAACGCTCCATGCTTTTCCTCCATCAGCCTACATACAAAACGAGGCACCCTGATGGGCCCCGATGGGCCACTAATGACTCCTCTGCATCAACTTTTGTGTCAACCTTGCCTTGCCAATCCACGCACTCAAACCAAAACCCGTTACTTCATTTATGGCAGGGCGCCACTCGTTAGCCAGCTATCCGGAACTTGCCTCCTTTCGTGTTTTTGTATAGAGGAGGAGAAAAAAGCTGGTGTTAAAAAAAAAAACATACACAAAACAATCGCACCGATTTCTGGCCACATGAGCTATGCCCTCAACTACTGGTGAATCTTAATGGAATTGAGGTTGACTTTGTAATGTTACAACATTATCTGCCTTGCGATTCAGTGGGCAAGTGAGGATGATACTGGAAAAGAGGTTGGATGGCTTGGCTAATGGAAGTGTATGAGACCAAACTACTGCCTCTGGTTCTGTTCCTTCTCTTTATTAGACATGTGTGCTAGCATGTTATAACTAAAGAAGAAGAAGAAGTAAGGAATAAGGACAGGTTGAGAAAATTCTGAGAAGTGGACCTCTCGTTTAACACAGGTCTTTTACAAAACTGCCTTCAGAGAGTCATAAAACACAGCAGGTCAAATAACAATGCAACCAGGGAAACATACAACGGAGCGTGTTTACCTTGGTTGCTTTTAAGAACTCAGCACTTATCCTGTGTGGGCTGTGACAATTTTTCAGCAATTCCACATTAAGCCTGTAAAGTACCAGGGATTAAATCCCAGGTCTCCGTCGGCATGCACGGGCAGTGCACCTTATAAGATAAAGCATGGACCTGTGGAGGTTAACATCACAACTGCTGATTTATCATTCGTCGAACTGAGAACAGTAGATCAGGAGAAGAAGTGGATTACTGGGCCTGAACATCTTGCTAGTATTTCAAATGATACTGAGGGGGGAGATGTGCTCTTCATGTCTATTATGACATAAAGCATATATCCAAATTTAAACCAGAAGGAGACTCCTGACTCAGCGGAGGAGAGACTGATATGGGCAGAGGTGAAAGTATAAATTCTCTAGCAAAAGAGATATAGAGAGGGAGAAACAGGGAGTGAGAGCAAGAGCTAGAGAGAGAGAGAGAGAGAGAGAGAGAGAGAGAGAGACAGGGAAGAGATAATGTATCACTCATTCACGCATTCAGATATTCATCTCCTGCATATTTTCCAAAGGCCACTGTATTTTCAGAGGCAGATGAGGACCCCTCCTTTCCTTCCCTCTCATTCCCTGTCCGTTCTCGGGAGGTTTTTGGAGTGCACTCTGAAGGAATGCAAAAGGCAGAGTCTCCACAGACAGGCCCTCTGTCAACACAAACAGAAAGAAATCCCTTTGTCAGGTGACGTCTGGAGGCAGACCATCAACTCATAACGATTCCATCCACGTAGCCTGAGCGTGAGCTGGTGGCGGCCGCCACATCAGCCAGCCACTATTTACATTTTAAACCCCAGCAAGAGTGCAGCCCCCCTCTAATTGATTGCAGCAACGGCGGCCCACGACTCGAGACTGATATTTATTGCCAGCTTAATTAAAGAAAGAGCCTCCGAAATTACACCAGCTAACTAATGGACATCAGCTCCTATTGCTCTCTGTGGCTGGAGAATGGCAGTGAAAGGTGCCCTCGACTGCTGTTCTCGAGCCACATTCGCTATTTCTCCTGTCTCACTGAAAGGGCAACAGCAACAAAACAACAGAAAATGTAACAAAAATATCATGTGGTAGTTTATTGTGTATTCTATAGAACATTTATGACTGTAGACAAGAGAATTGTCTCTTTGTCAGTAGATGTCTGAAGAGAAGATGAATTGCTTTGGGTTAAAGTCAAGTGCCATGATGTCAGACCATGATGTAAGACCAAAAAGCATGGCTTAAAACTACTCAACCTGCCCACATAGGTAGCTTTATCGAGCCCTTTATAAGCCAAGTGAACATACTTAACCAGATTAGTTTGTCAAGTCATTTTCTCACAAAATGATGTGATTTCAAAAAATGGCATTTGTCTAGAGAAGAAAGGACATTATTGTAGCAAGTTACGACTAGCTGGTCTGTTACTGCAGCTACTTTATGTAGCTAGCTAGCTATGTCATCCCTGTAGTCTTTTTTGTGGATAAGAGAGTGAGGATGACCTTTAGCAATATTTGTAAAATGTTCCCTAGAAACCAAAAATTAAAAATTAAACTAAAGAAAATAGGAACTAAAAACTAGATGCAGGCTCATACATATATGGATGAATAGCAGTACTAATGGGTGAGTCTGGTGCTGTCACTGTCAGCCATTGGGCTGCATCCTGAGCTGCTAATGTACCATCTTTCCAGAACTGGCTCACCCATGGTTGTATGATTATGACCAGTGGCAGTTACCTCAGAATCCAAAAAAAGCACAGAGAAGGGAGGTGGGGCTAAACGGCTGTTGCTGTTGCTCTTTAAGACTGCTGATTGGATGAGTGGCTGACTCCGGTCCCATTAGCTGCATTCTTGAGTGGTTCTGAAGCCAGTGGGTACATCAAATATAGCCTCAAAAGCAACACAAAATGTGAGATGGGTAAATGCTGTCCATAATCTGATGGAGGAAATCGATGGGAGCTCAGCCATGGGCCTGGCTCAACTTTTTCAATTTGCTGGTAACCTTTTGTCGGCAGGCCACATCGATTTGCAAATTGTGAATTGTAGGAATTGATTAAATTGTGAATAGCAGGGATTGATTAAATTGTGATGATGTGAAAGAAGCCCCTTGGAAGTATGAAATGGGGATGCACAAGGTCTTGTTGTACAAAATTCATCTAAAACTTATGGAATGATCTAATTTTGGAAGGTTCAGTCCAGGCTTATTCTCTGACTTACCTATAATTGATTTGAACAGGTTCTAGAGTTCTTTGATGCATTAAAGAGGATACAGATCTCAATAAATGTTAGTTACGGTGATGTGATATGACTAAAACAGCTGTAAAGCTTTGAATTTGTATTGTTCTGTAACGACTGCCCGAGTGCCGAAGGGCGTGGAGCAGGACGCACAGACTTCCTTGACATGGATGAACATTTAATTGAAACATAAAGACGACGGCACTCACGTGTTACAAACAATGAACGTAACACGGTTAACACTGAACAAACACAATAAACACGGTTACATTTAACAATGACAAGAAGAACATTTAACATGACCATTAACACATTACGTCAACAATAACCGACAACACTGCACACAACGATAAGTGTTTAAATACACAAAAGACTAACAATACAGGTGTGTGCAGGTGTTGCTACGAACATGACCCTCCCACTGCACGCGGCGAGCCAAACCACCGGACTCGTGGGAGGCGAGCTTTCCGTGACATGTGCAAGACTGTCTTAATGACTATGTTCTGTTCAACTCGTCATTTCCATCAAATACAATTTACCAGTGATCTAGTATTTCACATGTAAAATGCTATGAGCAAATTTATGGGCCATTCTTAGGGCCAACGCGTAGATGAATCTAATTTATTAGCCGTGTATGGTGTCTGCCTATGGCCGTACCAAAGTCATGACTTCCCTCACCTTTTATAACTTGTCTAAGCGTTTCGGGAAATAGCGTTGATGGGATCCTGCCTCCCCCTGCCTCACCACACACAATCCAGCACTGTTCCGTGTCTCAGCTCTTTATTTCCGTTCAGTACTAAAGTCTGCAGCACCTGCGCTTGAGCATCTTAAAATGCTCTTCCATGCCCTCTCCCACCAGGACCTGGTTGCTTTGGTGGCTAATGGAACAGTCACCAGCAAGCCCCCAGTCACATTAAGGCTCGTGATTCCTGCCAGCCAGTGCGGCTCTCTCATCGGCAAGGGCGGCTCTAAAATCAAAGAGATCAGAGAGGTAAGTGCCACCTCCGTCCCTCTTCCTGGCTTTTTGCCACCTTGCCGTTGTCTGCCTCTTCTATAAGATTAGTAAGAAGCATTGCTCCACTGGATATTTCGTGGGTCTGGATGCCAGTGATCACCTGTTTGTTTTATATTTATGGCCTCTCTGCTGTCAACCTAGGGATGAGGTAATGCTGAGAGCCTGGTCACGCTAACTTTGAGTGGACGCTAATGCAGGAAATGGAGGAAGGCGAAAGGCAGGAAGTGTGTTTCCAATATGTTAATCGAAGGTGGGAGATTTGGTTAAGAGAGCAAGGCTTTTGTTGTTCTTTTTGTGATTTTTCAAGCCAGCCAGGCAAACTATACAGGGGTTCATCTTTGCAACTTGTGCAAGGGGATGGAATGAAATCGCTGGCTCACACTAGCTAAATAGTGTGCACGTTTTTCATTTCAGAAACCTTGCTTCTTTATTGCCTAGGCCTGATAATACTAGGTACAGGTTACAAGCAAGGAGCCAACTGTGGGATGGTGTATTTCTCTGAATGAAATGGCCCCATGCTGTGACATCTCATACTTTGGTGGCTTGTGTGACTCCTGGGGACCCTCACGCACATTTATTATGTGAAGATGATCCCCATATGGTACCCTTGGCTAGGTCAAAAAGTCACTAATGTTCCAACATAAGGGCTCCCTCACTATACTGATTCTCCTACCTTCAAATAGTGCAACAGCTGTTGGATTAGGCTAAGGGAAAAAACTATAATGTGCAATTAGAGCTGAAACAATTTTTCGACGTTATCGACAACACCAACAATAAAAATGTTGACAGATATTTGCTTGGTTGACTTTCTATTTACCTTTTAAGTGGCATGAAACTAAGTGTGAATTTACGTCTTAACCTGAATGCTCAAAATAAAAACAAAAAAACAAGGTCTGGAGGCATTTATTAATTGAGGACAAATAAGTTTAATGTGATATACAAAAATAAGATGTGTACGATGTGAATGTTCCAGCAACTGAAAATAAAATATCCTGGTGTTGAGGACAAGGTTCAGCAGCATAGTTTGAAATGGAGCTGACTGGACAGAGTAAGATTATAGCTATTTTACTAACATTATCCTTTCCAAATTACTGAAGCACTAATGATGCTACTTATATAGTAAGCCAAATTGGTTTATGTTATGGATGTATTTAGCACAAGCTTTGAAAAACTTGATACATGTTCATTTATAGTTAGTAAAGCACAAAAATATTTTAAAAAGTAAAAAGATGCAGAAAGTGCAGTGTTGTTTTACGTTATTTTACAAAAAACAATAAACAAAATTTTAAAAATGCTGAATGAGTTCCTACAGCCTCTGATTTCCAAACAACATTTAAGCTGCTTTGTTGATTTAATATGAATATGAATAATCAAATTACTACTTTTTGCAGCTCTATGTGCATTGCATTGGTCCCTGTATCAGGAAATGAGACGCACTGAGGCAGTGACTCTGTAAAGTCAGCATCTCGATTCATGTACTAAAATGTAGCCAGATGCCTTCCCTAATGCATATTTTGTAATGCAATTAATAGTTTGCACTTGCGTCCCATTTTCATGCTACTCTGACCTACATTCTCTACAGTCCAGTAGTGCTTGCTTCATGCATGTGTGCTGATGGCTCATCCTCTCATTGGCAGACCACAGGGGCGCAAGTCCAGGTGGCCGGAGACCTTCTTCCCAACTCTACAGAAAGAGGGGTGACAATATCTGGTAGCCAAGAGGCCATTATCCAGTGTGTCAAACTCATCTGCACTGTCATTCTCGAGGTACTGCTGCTCATTCCTTTGTTTCACTTCATCCTCGAACTTGAAAATCTTATTGAATCAATAGCAATATCTACATAAAGGAGCACTCTGCAGAAAGCTTCCTTTCAGTTCTTGTTAACATAATGGAATCGGACCCAGCCATGCCTGAATCTGGGCCCATTTCTCTCTCATTATAAGTCAGCACATTGACTGTCCAGAAGCAATGAACTTTGTCCTCACCAATCGCACGTACTCAGTGTATAAAATACATTGGCAGAATATACCAGCAACACTTGTTGTGACTCAACAATAGCTCCAGACATTATATAATGAAAAAGATTCTGTCTATGGATTTAAAACCACCATTGTTGAATTTATTTGGTAATAATCCATAACTGTACTGTGGGGATGTAACAGAGTGCAAACAAGACTGCGGATGGTCATTAAACTAACATTGAAGTTTTTCTATTGCCACTGCTAACTAGTATGCACTTTTTTTTTTTTACTCAAGCCCTATTCAGAAGGTATTAAATTTGTATGTGGTCCTGCGGTAACTTCTTGTTTGCTTCTCAGGCTCTCCACTGTGATTTTTATTTCCATCCGGAACGGCCACATAGGTGTTTTTCTCCTTCCTCCACTGAGAAAATAGAAGGCGGAATTAGATTACCCTAACTCAGTGCTCCTCTGCTAATTTTTGGTCCCAGCCTGATATAAATCACCATGATTTTCCAGGACCATGTAGCCTCGTGATTGGAAAAAAACAATTTTTGACCATTGCTACTAGTCGTATTTAGTTTCCTAGTCCATGGATCCATCGGTGACCTTCCCCGATTTGTGAAACGAAAAAATGGATGCTTATGAAGAGTCGCTTAACGTTTACTTGGTCTGCATGGTACATGTTCCACTGCAAACTCTCTACATAAGAGAGCACTCACTGTCCAGATGGAAAAGAAGCTAAAATCAGTAAAAGCGAGATCCTGTAGGCTTATTAAAGGAGCTATTTTAATAGCAGCTCCAGGTATAAATCATTACTTACTAGTTGGATCACTTCCTTAAAGATCTAATGTTAAAGCCTGTTAAACTAATATAACTGTAAGTTATTGTTTGTATTCAAACTGCTAATGTAATACAATATACAAGCCATAAGGATAAAGGGAGAATATGTAGTAAATAATAAATTAAAGCACACTAGGCAAATATAATGATCCCTATTAGTACGCTGAGTTTTAATTTATACAGTTATTTGTGTCCAAACTGACTCCTATACTATACTTTGTGGTTATGAACTGTCATTTCAAATTGTTTCTGAAACCTTGGGTCACCCCAGAGCCACGTCTTCTCTACTCCAGCACCTTTTTGCCTGTTTGGATGCCATGTTGTGAATGGAGCACATATGATCGCACATGACACAAACATTTTTGTTTGTAGATACAACACACTATATTCTTGTATTCTTGTAGTAAAATGCCATCTGGATGCATGAGTTTCATCACTGAGGAGACGTGCAAAATGTTTTATTACAAATGTCCCGCTGATAAACTAATCCAGTCCGAATAGGACTTTATTCATGGCTAATCTCTGGGGTGTCACTGTTTTTGCAGCTTCTCATTGAAGCTTTAATATTACATTACAAGTATTACAACCACTAAAGCCTGACAAAGCTTTTAAAGTCTCATGTAAAATATAGGACAGTGTTTGCAGTTTCTTCTTCGAACAGTACTTAAAAGGCCTGTTTTAATTATCTCCTGCAGTGCATGCAGTAATTTCTGCTTCCTTTATGCACTTTCTGTGTACTTCCGAGCATCGTATCAGACAGGCACGGGAGGGCAGTGGGGGTTGGGGTGTATTCCATGAGGAAGTTTTACTTTTAGCGTGGGACCTGCTCCTGCTCCTTTCACTGGCTCATTGGGGTTGTTTTGGGTTTTTTCTAATGCCAAGCCTGCCTTCAAAGGCCTTGGAACCACGTCTCAGGACTGCTCCTCGCCGGCTGTTGTCACCTGCTAGAGGATGCAAATTATGCAAAGCTGCCCGATGAATGTTTAAAAAGACTCCCTGCGCTCAGCTGATCGGAGGGGAGAGAGCGTGCTTGGCAGGATCCGGATCCATTAGCATCGCTCCTCGTTACATCCATCAGTTCTCTGTGTGGGGTTTATGGGTAACCCTTCCTTTTAGAGGTGTTTATTTTGTAGTTATTTATTTTTCTGTTTAAGCCCATGGCATTATGGTGAAATTTAGTGGAACATGTTTGTATTCACTACCTTGCTAATCCAAATAATTATCCAATTACAAGGTATTTCACTGTGTCCTTTTCTGCTTAATCACAAGGACCTGTCAGACATTTTAATGTACTTCCTAGTACTTCTCATATTTTCCCCCAAAATAATTACCAGAGTTTGTACTACACTTGCTCCAGGTAAACGTATAACTTGCTCTGTGTTAGATACTAATACAGCCGGTAAGTAAATGTAGGTCTATAAGGAGTAAGTAGCGTATTTGTGTCACTTTTTCACATGAGCAAAGATGGTCAGGTCTGGGTTAAGCCTAATCAAGGCCCGTGCAGTACTTAGTGGAGAAAGAAGGGTGAGTCAGCTTCTCCCATCCATGTGCATTTAATTGTATGGATCAGGGCGTAAGGCCTGAACTGATCCCAGATTACTGCTAATTAGTCTAAGAACCTCTGGCCTGAAATATGGCTTGAGTAGGGAGTGACTGAATGGAGAGGATGGATTCTTGACGCGCTGTTAGATGTCATGATGATCTATCCAACTAGCTCATACTTAATTGAAAAAAAAGCAAATGCCAAAAAAGCATTACCATAACCGAGTATCATCACTCTCAACATTATACAGAATATAATCTAAGCAAATGGCTTCCGGTTTAAAGATAATGGGCTGCGCTTAAGTAATGTGCTGAGGAACTGATCGATAGGCACAGTGCATTTGTGCTGGGCTTGTCAGCATTTCTACTTGTTAAGGTAATTAAATCACGTCAGTCTCCGCAATCAGGCACTAAAACGAACATATGATTATTTTGAGACCTTCCACTGCTGGTATAATAAAAGATACCATTTCAGGTGTTTTTATGTTTTCTTTTTACTTTCGGCTGTTCCTTTAAATACTACATATATTGTGTGCTGTTTCTTTCCTAAATAAGGAACACTTATAAAATGTACTGTCTGCGTTCATTATGGATAAACATACTATGGCAAGTGAACCTTGAAATGACAACTTGTAAATAAAATGGTGGTCTCATAAACAAAACGCTTTTGAAAACAAGTTTGCAGAACGCCACCCGATTTGCTCTCCTTTTATCCCTGTGTTCCACAGTCACCTCCGAAAGGCGCCACAATTCCATACCGGCCAAGCCCCACGCCAGGGGCACTGCTGCTCTCTGGAAATCAGGTGTGAACTTCAAAACCCACAATCATCTACAGACACAGCACACTGTATTGCTTGGATGTGGCCTGTGTTTTCTCATATACTGCATCACATTAATACACTATTAATTAATAAGTAGGGTATTCATAAATATTAATAATTAGGGTATTAACCCTAATTATTTATTAATTAATAGCCTAACACCTAACACCATAACCACCAAAGCACCTCAGTTCAGCTCTGTTGAAAATGAAGTACAGTTTACCATATTTAGACACACTTATTGATTATAATATTTAACATTTGAAATGAAAAGTACTGAAATGTTAGTTTGTTAGTAATTCTGGTAAATGTTCAAACAAGTAGGGTATGGTCAAAGTAAAGTACTCCATAAAGTACTGCAGATCAAAAAAGTTGATGATAATAATACGGTTCTTTGTTTCTGCTTTAAAATGTTAATTTCTGACGGATGTTTTATAATTAAATGAAACTAAATTAGCTAAATCTGAATTCAGCCTTTTTGAGGTACACAAGAAAAAAGCACAAAACGTATGAAATTCAGTGACTACTCACATGCTATGTCTTCTCTACCTATTCTCCTCACTGAATTATCTAGCGATCACACCACTATAACTTTCCCTTAAAGTGTTAGACTAAAGTGGCTTTAATGTTTATTCTTCAAGGCATGCCAATTCATTCAGTAACGATAACATTAAGATCAGCTCATGAATATTCATTAACATTAAAGAGTTCGGAGAGGCTCACTTTCGAAAGTGAAAAAAATTAATTGGAGAGGCAGCTGGCAGCTGTGAAAATGCCTAACTCTGACATGTTGCCCTATTGTGGTAAGGCCAAGATTGATGTTTATTAAAAAAAAATTGATGTTCGGCCCCTTTCCCTTTCAGTCATGTTGGCCCGGCATATTTATTGAAGTGTTATTACTATTAATAATAATAATAATAATAATAATAGTAGTAGTAGTAGTGATTATAGTAATAATAAATATTACTATTATTATCACAGTGTCTACTCAAGGTTTGTTTTGCATAGTATGTATGATGCATGCATGACGTGTGAGTGATAGTGTGCATGTAATGTCTGTACCCTGTATACTACTGTGTTTTGTACTTTTGCACATCTGCATATATTTTACTACTTTTTTTTTATAATATGTACATAGAATATTCACATATATATCTTCCAACAGTACTGCTAGAATGTAAGGCGCAAGCCCTTAAGCTTTTCGCTCACCTTACTCTAGTTTAAGTGCAATGTGGCGATAAAATTGATTTGGCATACACACACACGCACTCACTCACACACACACACACACACACACACACACAAATCTAGATAGATAGATAGATGGCAATGATATGTAAATGAAAGCCTTGGTTTGTGTGTTGTTTCTGTTCCTATTGCCTTTTGAAGGTGTTCGAAGCGTC
The DNA here is from genome assembly GCF_041902795.1 of Electrophorus electricus. NCBI lineage: Eukaryota > Metazoa > Chordata > Actinopteri > Gymnotiformes > Gymnotidae > Electrophorus > Electrophorus electricus. Next base: position 4,964,271 of record NC_137518.1, read on the forward strand.
TGAGTTTGGCTCTCACCCTCTATTCTCTGTGGCTCAGGGAGCTCTGGATCTGCAACAAGTGAGTATCATATTACCACAGGACGCCATCGTCCTACTGCATCTTCCTTCTCTTCAGGCCAGGCCTGTAAAGATGCAGGCAGACTCTCTTCCTGTCACGCTCGCTCGCCGCATGTTGCAACCAGACTATCTCTCGAGCCAGGGAGAAAAGACCTCTCCTTTTTTGGTTTGTGCATGTCCCCAATCCTCAATCCCACCCTAGGCCTCTCTGTTTATTAGCATAACACGCGGTTTTCAATTAATTTAAAGTCCTTGGGAACCGCGTGTTTCGTAGCAGCTAATTCAGGTTGTTTTCCATGTCCTTTCTCTGTGGGGAAGATATGGAGCTATCTAGCATTCTTTTTGAGTTTGCTTAGAATTTGCTGCATTTTGGGCATGTGCTTAGATTTTTTGGGCGGGGGGGGGTGTCGTGAAGGATTAAAATGGGTCTTTTTTTTTTTCCTCTATACTGAAGTTTTTCAAGTTCTGATGGACCATTTCTTATACGTAATATATCTGAAAAGCAACAGGATGAGAACCTGGCTCATAAAAGACTGTTTTGATGAGGAGTTTCAAAGATGGAATGGAGGTCAAGTATGTAGGCCTGGTTACTGATAAAATCAACCATTTGCAGCAATTTAGCATGCAGGCAATATCTGGGCAGTGAAGGAGGGTGATACAGAATATTAAAGCCAAATATTCCTTTGCTTGTGTATGTGCATGTGTGTGTGTGTCTGTGTTTAGTCATGGTTCTCAACAACATTACCAATGCCCTTATCAGACTGGCTGAAACAGGGGAGGCATGTGACCTACACACACACGCACACTTTGGTGCGCGCAAACACACACACACACACACACACACACACACACACACACACACACACACACACATGCAGAGTGCCTACCCATGACTTAGGGCCTTGCCATGAGGCAGAGTGATACTTTGGCAGTCTTCAGAGTACATTCAGATAAGTGCTGCCTGGCAAGACCATGGAGACTCTCACTAATGAAGGCACTGCATTAGTGCACGTGTGTGTGTTTGTCTGTGTGTGTGTGGGGGGGGGTAACTGTGTTAAGTGCTTGTGTAAGGCGATTAATGCTTTTACCCATTATTTACGAGTGGGCTGTGCTTCAACAGGGAAAGAATAGAAAGGGACATGGAAAGATAAATAACACCAATCAATAAATGAAATAATTTCGATGGAGCATCCTCTCCTTTCCCCTCATATGCTCCCCAACTGCTTAGAGCAGCGAAGGTAATGATAAACACAGGAACAAGTATATATCAAAAGACAACCATTGCAAGAGAAAGCAAACAGAACTGAGCCCACACACCATACACACGGACACACTTCTCTCAGGCTCCCATGGGTGTCTGGGCCTATGCCCTGGTGGATTATGTACAGTTTCTATTGAAAAAAGTCCATTTCCCTCGAAAACATTCTCCTAAAACCCATGACCAGTTATTAAACAGAGTGATAGGAACAGCAAGTGGGTGTGTGTGTGTGTGTGTGTGTAGTATTTTTGTGTCACTAGTCCCACCTGCCTTTCGCCCTCTGTCTCTCGCTCTCTCTCCACCTCTCCTGCTCTTTTCCTTCCCCTCTCTCTCTCACTCTCGTCTGTCTTTCTGCAGTGTGTTTAAACTTTTAAACAGGCTTACACAAGAGTGCCTGTGGGAGTGGCACACAGTCCTCCCCTTTACATCCTGCGTCTGCCTACCGAGCTCCATATTCTCTTTGATGCCGAGGCCTGAACTCTGAAAGCTCTCCGGTTCGAAAGTGGGCCTCTGTAAACCAACCAAAGCGAGCGCCGTTGACGCGGGTTGAAAGCGTGGGCAGAGTGTGAACGGCACCAGCCTATTAGCCAGCCTCTCTAAGCCATTCCCGTGTGTAATGTAATGTACTCAGAAAGGTGAAACAAAAAACCCTGTGACTTCTCTTCTTCTGTCTTCTAGGCATACACTGTACAGAACCAATATGGCATTCCACATTCAGAGGTAAGGGTCATGAAGATTAATTGCTTGTCCTTGTTCCCCCTGACAACACCAGTCTACACTGAGATATGACTCAGTTATTCTGTGCTACATTATAAATGAGCATGTTTGCCCGTCTGACTCTTTTTTTATGCTGCTGTTTAGAAACAATATGTCATTAAGCCAAAGTTCTCATCCAGTCTGTAATAACTTGTCATTCATTCAAGTGTCCCTTCATGCTTTTCTGTGTGTGTGTGTGTGTGTGTGTGTGTGTGTGTGTGTGTGTATCTGTTTGTCTGTCCTTTAGCTGGCCAAGCTGCACCAGTTGTCTATGCAGCAGGGACTGGCACCGATAGCCCAGCCCACGACTACTCCCGTCCTACCTGGTAAGTTCCACCCACACGTTGGCTGTTGTTTCCCATGAGCGTCATGTAAAAGGGACAGACCAGTTGTAAGAAGGCTGGTTTGACTGGTTGGAGCCTCTCCCATATGCTGCCCCTTACAGACTTCATTTGCCAGTGGCCAATTACAGGCAAATGTAAACAGCAAGCTTCACAATCACAGTCCTGCCCCTGCAAACTTTGGCTCAGAACAGAACGTTGTGACTTACTAATGGGAAAATCGAACAGGACTTTGCTTGGACTCTGTGTCACCCAGGGCCAGGGATGGCAATATCTTCAGAAGACATGTTGCATCGAAGCACCTGGACGCATAAACGTAGATCAAATGGACCTCCCACCAGGGGCCGTGCCAGTCTGGCTGCCTGCCTTGAAGCATATGGCACGTGTCGATCAGACCAGGAGAAAAAAACAGGGCTGATCCTGGTGGGGAATTCACATCGAGCAGCCCATGCTTTTCCAGTCCATATCCAATTTCTCGTCAAGTATGGGATCTTCTCACAGCCACCAAGTTCACCCCACCAACCAAAGGCATTAACCATTCCCTTACCCCCCACCCCAGCCCACTGACAGGGACTATTATCCCTTCTCTCATATTGTTTCAAGAAACCACATCTGGGGATCCTGTATATATTTGCGCAGAAACGGGTTTTTCAAAGCAGCCTATTTTGTACTTAACTGACTGTTAAGCATTATGGTAAATAAGCGCTCAGCCTCTGAGACGAAAGGTGTTGCTCGCAGCAATTTCTGTGCATCAAAGAATGAACACAACAGCAGCTCCGTTCCTGCTGCGGAGGCCAGGAGAGCATATCCCTCTCATGATATGGCTGGAGAATTCAATTATGTTGGGGGTAAAAAGCTCATCAGTGTTTCAGTATATTAAAACAGGTTACTGATGAGCGGGTTTGGGGGGTGGGGGGGTCGGCGGTGATGATGGAAGTGGAGACGGGGAGAAGTTGGCTAAGCTTTCGTTGTGTGGCAGGTGATAACATGCAGGCGTCAGAGGCAGGTAGCAGTCGTAGGTCAGGACCGGGAATGAAAGCAGCAAGGTTGGACTGTGCTGCTGAAGGATACCAATGTGTACAGAAGTCGTTCGTGTAGTGTGCAGCTAACTTGGCGATGCTGAGCTGAAGACTGACCTAGCTCATGGGGAATGGTAGTCTTGTTACAAAGGCAAGGCTCTTGTGTAAGGTACACATGAGACCACGGCCAATCCCATGGACTTTCACACAGACCTTGCTGAAAAGTTACTTGGCAAACTAGCAACAGGGTTTCTCTTGGTCTTTCATTCTCAATGCTACACGAAATATTTCAAGCTGCTGTTGTCAGTAGCAATTCTAGGCATTGTCAGCAGTCCTTCAAGAATTTTGTCTATATTTACACAAACATAAAAAATATCATTCCCCTATAAATTCCTTTGGGGATGATTGCTAGAAGAAAATGCAATAAAAAATAAATGCAAAAAATTAAAATCTCCTAAACCTCTTCAAACAGTCTTCCACAAGCAGCCAACAGACTTTCAAACTCTCCAGGTAGAAACCGGAAGGACTGGCAGCCGTTGAGATGTCAAAGGCCCAACATGTTGAGCTCCACTTTCAGTTACAGGAGTGAACAATTATTCGGAGGGGTGACACCCACTTAGAGAGGCACACAATGCAGCTGTGATAATCAGCTTTTGCTGAAGTGCTCCTGGGCTTCATTAACTTGATGACTCTCCTCTTTCTTAGCAGGCATGGAGTCCAATTCCCAGACGGCTTCGCAGGAGCTTCTCATTCCAAACGACGTAAGTGCTGCTCCCTCACTTCCTCTTCAGCGGCCTGTTTACACCATAGCCATTTCAAAATTGGTACTTTAGTGGCGTCATTTACAGTTCTGGTTAAGTCACACTTAGCTGGTAAGGTCTTTAATTTTTATAAGGTGTTCTGCAGATTGAACAGGCAGTTTCGTGGTTGTAAAGCGAGACTTTGATTTACTTTTAATACTGAGTGTAAATTGAAGAAACAGTTGGTAAGAATGTTGTCCATCATAGAATATCTGTTCATAAGCAGCTTGCATGAAGAAAGTTTGTGTTGTAATCCAGTTTCATGGGATTGGTGGAAAATATCTGCCTTGCTTTATGAATATTAGAATCTCATAGGTGAGAATTATGAGAAGGATGTCACCCAAACATAAGAAATGTGAGCTCCAGTATGCACAGTGAAAAATGAAATGGTGTGTGTGTGTGTGTGTGTGTGTGTGTGTGTGTGTGTGTGTGTGTGTGTGTGTGTGTGTGTGTGTGTGTGTGTGCATGTGAGGAGTTGAGGTTAATATATTAACACTGGTGGTAGAGTGATAATACACTTACGGGCTATATGTTAAAGAGGATTTGTGACTCTTTGTAATATTACTGAGAACTCATAAAAGCACAGCCCTGCACAGTCTGTGCAACGGCGTTCTTCCGTGGGCTCTTCATATCTCGTCGTGTAACCTAGATCCATCAAAGATACGGCACAAACAGCCCCACGTCAGACAGTCCGTCCAGCCCCATCAGTCCGCCTGGCTCCCTTGCAGCAGTGACAGGAGCTTCCCTCCAATCCTGTCATGCCGGCTGACGTATTTTGGGCTCCTCTGCTGTCAAAACAGAGCGGTAAATAAAGATGCCGTCCGGAGCCTTTCATCGGAGCCCACAGCTTCTCACAGTACAGTGCCCTGGAGGGAAGCTGGACGTGCCTGTCATGCCTGCCCACCAAAGCACCCCCACTCTCGCTCCACGCCCCAGTGCCCTTGTGCCTCACCAAGATCGCTGGATTAATCTGCTGGCTCCAGGCCCAGTTGAGGGCTCCGGCCACGCTCGTTGGAGCCATGAGCCGCGATGGCGGAATGCGAGCTTTGTTATTTTAAGGGCCTGGTGTTTGGAAGGCGAGGAGAATCCTTCACTGGTATTGGGTTTTTATTGCTTGTGATTCATAGCAGGCAGGTTTGTTTGAATTGTTATTTGGGACAAGTGAACAAGTGCATCTCTCGTTTGGGCCAACATTTCAGGGTTCACAGGAAACATATTAAGCCTTACACCCTTCTTTGCTTCAGACTAGGCAACTGCGTCAAATTATTCTAACATCACAGAAATAAAAATTAATTTAAAGTGGCACTTGCATAATATATATAAATGCATAACATACCATTTTAAGCAATCATAATTTCCATTGTAATAATGAGCTAATAGAGAAGAAATCCTATGTTAAATGATTTGAGTAGGGAAATGCTTTAGATGCTATATATATTACAATGGTCTGGATATAACCATATGACTATATGTAAATGTATTGTAAGGACTTTAAAAGCCAATACAAATCTTGACTATGTATGAACTGGAAACATCTGTAGTCTGATTTATAGCAGTATTCTTAATATACATGAGTTATAGATTAGATCCTACCAACAAATCATAAATACAATAATGTCTCAATGGTCATGTTATATTAAATCTATCTAATGCATCTGTTATGATCTATTACTAAATATATAAACCGTTGCCAATATATATGACAGGCATTCACCAAAGTATATGCAACGGGCCAAATTTGAATTCGTCTCCATTCACATGCGCACAAAAAGGCTATAAACAGGGAGATAACATGGCATTTATTACTGGAATGCATTTGCAGCGTAACGATTCTGCAACAAGACAACATCAAACAAACATCAAAAGGCTGGCAGACCAAGTTGTTTATCACTCGCAATCAAGCCTCCTTCTCCTGAGGAGGTGCTTCACCACAAAGGCCTAACCCGTGAAGTCTTCAGGAGCGTGGCAGGACAGGAATCAGACCCCGGTGCTGGAGACCACCTTGGCAGAGACAAGTTTTTTTGGCCTGTAAGTTGGAGGGGCTTCCCAGTGAGTCAGCTCACAGCAGGGGGGTAAAAGTGGGGAGAGTGGCCCTGTCTCCTCTGAGCCATGTCCTCCGCTGTCTCCCCCGGATTTTTTTAAAATTACAGAGTGCAACAGGGATTCGACTGAAAATAGACCTGCTGTTACCTCGGAAGGGAGGGGATTTACCCCAATGATGGTTTTCTGTTCCTGTGCGGACCAGATCTTTGAACTGGATAATGTCTGACGTCAGAAGCTTTATTTCATATTTTTGCTATGAATAAATAGGAAATAGGGGTTTGTGTGACCTCTTGCCTTGCTCTCCTGTGAGGGCTGAATAATTTACAGTTTCATAAAACACGGGATATGGATGGCTGGTGCAGGGGGCCGGACTGGGGTGCCAGCGTGACCTGCCCATCGTCCGCCAAACACTTGGACACCTACATAATCAGCTGAGCCATTAATAGCCTCAGGCACCAGGGAGAGCAGCAGGACAAATCAGGAACTGCAGCGCCATATGACTTGTGAGGAAAGGAATGCTCTGTGGGTGAAACACGCACACACAGACACACAAACACAATGTGAGGGAGTAGTGTTAGGACGAAGAGGATGAGCAGAAAGGGGGAACTGTCAGGCAAATGCCGAACTGCCAACGCATCTGCGCTGGTGTCGCATCGTCATCGTCCAGGCCTGACACAAAGCCACCGGGGTCAAGAGCTTGGCCTCCGACCTTCCCCTCCGGCGTGCTGTCGGAGAATCGGCAGGCCGTGTCTGAGTTTGGAAGCTGCCCATTCAGCTAGAGCACCGCGTTAGAGCCGAGTGCGAAAGTCAGGCTTTGCCACCTGTTGTGGGCTCACAGTGACGACCTCAACCAGCAGAGTAAGCATGGCCATTAACAAACGCACATTGCGGAGGCACGGCGCCCCGCCATCATTGCCTTGCCGTTTCGGGTGGTGCTAATGAACGGTTTCGGTGGCGGCACACGGACTCAGTGGCTTGAACAAAGCACAGCAGATGTTTCTGTAGCAGTGTGCTAAAGAGAGAAATTGCATAACTACAGAGAGTGTGCTCTGAACAAGTGCTTAGATGCGCCTGATACAGACATGGATTTCTGTGATCTTGTTCCCTGACTTGAGTTTGAAAATCAGTAGTCACTTGGCAGCACAACTGGTCACTGCCGATTTTGATAGGACCGCAGATGACCAATGACTAGAGAGATTATGGACTAGATTCACAAGTAATCTGCTTCACTCAGCCAGACAGTGTGGACTAAATGATGTGTTGACGGTTTCCCCTTTACAAGACTGCAAAAGAAAATGAAGGGTCCTAGAGGTCATGCAACAGCATAGTCCCACTTTATGTCTCTATCTTAATACACTGTACCATAACTTTTAAGGTGACAATAAAAAAAACCTAATATGGAATATTACACAAAAGAAATTCCTTATACTTTAGAGTTTATGTGAGTTTCCCAACCCAGTCCTTGGGGGCATCTGAACAGTCTGTATATTTTCTCTAGCCCAGCTCCCAACACCCTGCAAACGAGAAATATAAGCCCCGAATACTTAGCACATTAAAAAATGCGATGTTTCTGTGGGTTTCTGAGACTGGGTTGGGATACAGTCATATATGAAAGGTAGTGTTACTTGAATTCAGATTCCCAATTCAGTGTAAGTGTGTCATGGTTTCGTTACCACCTCGGTTAACCCAATATCACTGAACCTCTTTTGCCCTCGTCTGCCTTCACAGCTGATTGGTTCCATAATCGGCAGACAAGGTACAAAAATCAACGAGATCCGCCAGGTATCCGGGGCTCAGATCAAGATCGGCAGTCAGCTGGACAGCACCAGTGACCGACATGTCACCATTACAGGCACTCCGATCAGCATCAACCTGGCCCAGTACCTCATCACATCCTGGTAAGTACCACAACCCTGTTGTCTGTGCTGGAAGTAAATGGAGGTTAGCTGCTCCTCATATGCTCATCAAGAATCAGTCTCTCACCTTACCCAATAATACCTTGGCTAAGGATCGGAGTATAAATCACATCTCTGCCAGGACATCGACTGTCTGGCTGTCTGGGGCCTTTGCTAATGTATTGCTCTTGTGTCAAAGAAGGACAGTGTTGTAATCACTCTCCTGCTCGAACCAGAATCACCAGGTGACTACAAAATGGGGGGAAAGGGGCTAAAATAAGTCAAAACGTGGAATTAATTGTCTGTGTTTCAAGATAGTGGATTGTTAAAGCTAAAGGCAGAGTGTTCAGTCTGCCTCATAGACAGACTGTAATTCTCTCCCATGAGAGCTCAGCAGCTGTAATTTGATCAAACGTTGAGTCAGACAAGAAAGGCACATGTTCCAGAGAGCTTCTAAGTGTTTCTCGGTGTAATGTTCTCCTGGCAATGACAGAGGAAATTTAATGTGATGATCAAACAAAACTGATAGTTCACTCAGTGCCCAGGCCTATGAAAATGAATCAGCGTGCTTCTCAATGGCACTTATAGTAATGACTGCTACTAATAGTGAAAATGAGACACAAATATAAAATGAGACATTGTATTTGATCAAATAATAATACTAATAATAATTATTAGTATTTACAATAGAATTGTTTTTTCAAACCAATTAAATGAGAAATTGTATGCTATCATAGTTGTTTTGTTATGTAGAATGAATTAATTTATTTATTTATTTACATATTTGCACATATGGCTGGAGACACTAAGATTTCTGATTTCTGAAGACAGTCAGATATCACAGTCAGATTTATTGGCCTGTGTTGTGAATCAGCAGGTTCCGAGTGTGGATCATGAATAAAAAATGGGTGCTTGTCCCAGGTGTGTTCAACAAGCAGATGGGTGCAGACTGCCAGAGGGCCTTCCTAATGAGATCCCTGTTTGTTTTGTCCAAAATCTGCTATAATCTCTGCAAGGCCACAAATAGAAAAACGGTCATTTTTAAACAATTTTGCGAACAAGTTTAGTTTTACTTGCATCTGATATGAGTTTAAGTTCTTTAAATGGTTTGTCACGAGTTGAAATGCTGTTAATTTGGTTTGGAAGAGAGCCAGTGAGTGGAAGGTAGTTTTCGGCCAGAGAATCTATGGAATTCCACTTTGACAGTCTTCAGATAACAAGATGATTCAATCAAGCTCTTTCATCTTGACGTGTTCACTCGTGTTTTGGAGCTTCCGTCCATGAGTGTCACCCGCCATTAGTGTTCCTGTCAAAGAACACATCCTTCAACACATGCAGCATTGCAAAGCATTGCATCAGAAAGTTCTGCATATTGAACACACCCCATTCTTTTATAATGTTCATTTGACCTCAGTGTGACAGAAGGTCAGCACAGGCTCTTGAAACAAACACGCACACACACACACTCTGTGCTAGCACGCATGAGCTCCTGCATTTGCAATCAAAACCATATTGCCAAACGCATTTGCTCTTTTTACCATCGACTACAGATTAAAGAAATCCTAATGAATTTAAAATCATTTTGTTTCCTTTCCCTAAGCCCCTACCCAAGCCATCACCCCAAATTAAACAGCACCTCCCCCATGAGTGCCAAGGTCCCCCCTCAAATAATCTGTTGCAACCTCCAGCAAAACACACCTCTCTTATGATTTTTCCTTTTTGTTTCCTTTTTTTGTCTTCTTTTCCTTCTCTTTCTCAATTTTTTTCTTTAACATGTCTTTTATTTAACCTTCTAACCCTTCTCCATCCGGGTCCCTTTCCTTCTCTCCTCTCCCTCCGCCCTCAACACCCCTTTCCTCTTCCTGCCCCCCCCCCCCCCCCCGTACAGTTTAGAGACAGCCAAATCCACCGCCCAGTCCTCCTCCATGTCGACCCCTGTAGACCTCAACATGAGCTTCACCCAGCCCGCCTCCCCTGCCTCGTCCTCCGCCGCAGCCCTGGCAGCGATGGGTGGTCTGCCCCACGCTCCCATCCTGGGCGCTCCCTATGCCCTCCCCCTCTCCAGCCTCCTGGGAATGAAGTCCGTCCCCTTCCTGGCTCTCTCCGCCCCCGCGGCCGTGGCCACGGCCGCCGCGGCTGCCGCTGCTGCACCTGCCCACGGCGCCCTGGCCTCCTACACGGCCAAGATCTCCTCAGCCAACGGCATCAAGAAACCCGAGCGGCAGAAGTTTGCGCCCTACTGACGGCAGCCCGCGTGCAACCATGGGTAGCCCCCCGTCCCTGCTCCTGAGACCACAACCCGGTGAGGAAATGCTTCAGTGGTCCTCCCCTCCTGCCTGTTGTAGCCGTGTAGTCGAAAGAGACTTTACTGGAAGTTTTTTGTTGTTGTTGTTGTTGTTGTTGTTGTTGTTGTTGTTTTGGGTTGTTTTTTGTTTTGGTTACTGAAAACTACTACTAAGACACTATAGAAGGACAATAGCATATTTAGAAAGTTTTGTTTATGTTTTTTGGTTTCAGTAGCCTCTAAAGCCATAGCCTACTCCTAACTCAGTCCTGTCCCATGCCCCCGTCCTTATACTCATCTACTGTCTGCTCTTATTTATTAATAATTACAAAATATTCCCACAAAGAGTTTATAAAGTATGACACTGGTGACTGATGCTAAACACTCTGTCTCAGCTTTTATACAATGATGTCTGTGGATGCTTATGTATACAACTTTCTCATTTTTTTAAGAATCTTTAAACAATGTATAAAAAAAAACCAGAAAAAATGTTTTTAAGAAGACTACAGATTTAAACCTCGCTCTTGTGTTATGTTTTTATGTGTTTTTGTCACATTTGTTTGAACATGGGTTATTTATTTTATTTATTGCAAGTATTTTCTTTTACAATGTTGGCTTTGCGTGTCATCACACAACAGTTTCGGCCCTTTTATGGTACAAGGCACACCAATAATTTTCTCCTTCCTCTAAACTTCACAGATTTCAAGATTCCTTATTGTTGAATGGAAAGTGTATATTGCTATTATGTGATATTATAAACTAATTAAACACTGAAATTCGTAAAGATAGGACCTTTTATTTCGATTTGGAAACGCTGAACTTAGCTAAACTAGCCTAAACAAAAAGAACTGCGGTGGTCAAAACTGTGCTCACCTCTCCTGATAGCATTCAGAGTCTTCTATGCATGGTGATTTACCTGTTCAGAAATTAAAAATGCATGTTAATTTGGCCCACACATTCACACAGAAGCTAAAACAAATAGTAGCCAAGGTCTCTTTGTTGGCAGCGGAATCAACACCAGGCAAACTAACAGACAAGCAATACTGGACTGAAAGTGTTGATTAAACTCTCACAAATACATACAAACACAGACACACACACTAGACCTAGCCATAAATGTGCATCAACTGTAGCTGTTGTAATTATGACTGTTTTCATCCACAAGAGTATATTATGTAGACTTATTTTAGTTCTGTTATATATATATATATATATATATATTATTTTTCTTTTTATGAAATATATGAATATAACTCACTTATTTTTGTAAAGCCAGATATTATGAATTGAATTTGTCCACGGTTACTTACAAATTCATACATTTAGATGTGGTTAACCTTTGACCTTGTGTTTGTGTTTATGGATGTATTTTTTCCCTCTCCTGTCTTTTCCTTTCTTCTAACGTCTCACATACTCATTTGCATGAATTCAACTTGGCGTCTATGCAAAACATCTCTTGATGGTTCAGCGATGTATCCTGGGTATCGGCCTTAAACACACCACTGCTGGGTATGGACTGTGGAGAACAATGAGGCAAAATTCAGGCAAAGGCCACGATAGCATCGGCTTGATGAACCATGTGATATAAACACGCACACGCACAGACAAGCACGAACCCGCTCGAGTGCGCGCACACATGCGCGCAACCTGTATATTCGTTGCATTCTATCAATTCGCTCATTCCAAACAAAACCACCATTTACCCTGTATAAAATGACACAGCGTTGCTATACAACATGCCACACTGCACTTGAACATGAGAATTCCACTATGGCCAAATGAGAAACAGGGGTGAAATGTTCAAGTGATTCACTACTTTCTTCAAACGTCTGTTTTGATTTGCACCCGGGTTTCGCCCTGTGTCGGCCTGGCACTTGTGTGACTCTTGATTTCACTGCATTCATCAATGCCATATGAAAAAAAATAAAACAATACTGTATTAACTTGATTCTAGGCTCCTGACTGTAATTTGTTTGCACACTGGTGTTGACATCACTCCTAACACAAGTCTCTCTCTCTCTCTCTAACCAGGCACCACAAGTAACAAGTTTTATGTTGTTTGGACATGCAATACTTTTTTTTTTTTTTTTTACTGTATTAAACATATATTCAAAATGTTGTTGGGGTGGGGGTAGGGGGTGGTATAGTATTAATATTGATTACTTTACTCAACATTGATCAAATGCCAAGTCTGAATCTAAACTACCAGATATATTTTAGCATGATCTTAATGTCAAATTAAAAGCTAATGTGTACCATTCGTTTAAACATTGAACAAACATACAAACACAAGCATGCGTCATAATAGTTTTTTATTTCTCATGTCTCAGCACAATCACGTTTAAAAACATTGGCACAAGACATAGAAAGTGCAACTCAAACGTCCACGTTACCCTACACTCTGACTCGGCTTAGAGGGCTCAGTAGTTCCTGTGTTTTCATTTAGTGGGATTAGCCCAGGAAAATAGAACACCTTTCTAGGAATAGCCGCAACCGACCAATCAGGTCCCCCTTTGATCCCTCCGCCCTAAAAGAAAATAACTCAAAAGGAAACCGCTGCTTCCCCGAGGGTACAGGCTTATTATAATGAGTACTGAGTTCTGAGTGACTCCCACATCTGAGCTCTAATTCATTCCAGAAAATTGCATACGGTATTGACAAATGCACAACAAAATTACTTTCCGTCTAGCAAAAAAAATGTTAGCTTAGCACACTGCCTCGGTAGATCAAACCACAAGGAGACAAAAAAACATATGCAGTTTATATTATTTCGTTTCGTGTCAAATTCATACTGAACAACCAATCGGAAAACTGCCACAGGGCCGACCGTCGACGCCGATTCAACATGCAGAGTTGACCAACTAAAGCCAACGGTTCGGAACACGGCAGTGGATGCAGGCGACGTTTGGTCACGGACGCCATCCAACGGCCTGACGCCGTCCGACCACCGATAGACGGGTCTGTGCGTCTCTAGCCTAACGACAGTGCAGCCTGGCGCAGTGCCACCGCCGTGCGAGAGAAACAGACTACAACCTCGAGATGAAAGTCTGCTATGAATACAGTTACGCTTAAACAGCTGCACAACACAAACAAATTCTTCCAGGCCACAATAAATGGTTATGCAGGGTATATACGTGTGCATGCGAGCGTTTGAGTGCGCGCCTGGGGGTTCGGTGTTGGGGCACTGCAGTGTAATGATAACCCTACAGTAAGCCCCGAGTCGCACCGACAACACCGTCGTTGCCCACACAATCAAGCAACGCATCCTGCTGGAGGAGGCTGTTTCCTATCCCTTCGCCTAGGCCGATCGTTTCCAACAGCCTTCAAATTAGCCAACATCCCCAGACAAAGGCACCAGAAGCCACGGGCAATTACGCCGGGTGATAACCTCTTCCGGGCGATGTCTGGAATAATAATTACAATTTACTGACAATTAAAGGCAAGTCGAAGACAAAAGAGGCCCTAAATGGACGCCGGTAATTATATGGTGATGGCTACTTGGCTGTCGAGAGCTCCGCCAAATACAAGTGGGGCCCGACACGAGTTTAAAAAGCACCATGCACGAGCTAAAGAACGGAGAGCGTGCATTAGAGTTCAGCGCACGAGTTCAAGAGAAAGCCGCGCTTGGTTACCCCAGCAGTGGGACAGAGACCGACGGCGGATGTAGTCGCTATGCTACCATAAAAAGCTATTCGGGAAAACTTAATATAAACTTCACTATAGCCACAAAACATAACAACAACAACAAAAAAAATTAGTATAACGCAGCATACGTTATAGCAAGGTTATGAGTTCAAATTGAGTTAAATTGTAATTCAAACTCTTTTTCCATTTATCTCTACAAATTATAAACCCCAAAATAAGACACTGCGTTTCGTTTGGAAAGCGATATGTTTGCGTGCGTTACATTAACATCAAATAGTTGCCTTGTAGGGTAAAGCCAACTGCCTTACAACTTGGCTTTCGTAACCAGTTTAGTCATCTATTGCCTTTTTATCAATGCCAGAAACATTTAGTGTGTAGAAGAGTATGCAGCGTTAATGAGAACAAATAGTGGGGAAAGACGGACAAAAAGAAAGCGATAAATATACTATATACATCAATAGTGTACTCTCCCCCCCACCCCCCGATTTTAAACAAGCGTTAGATTGGCTAGATTGTAGAAAGACGATGGCAGTCAGGGTTATCATTCTCATTTAATTACTGCTATATATGATATCATTGCTTAGAACCTTTGTTATTCGGGAGTCAGGCTGAAATAACTGTTGTTATGGTTGGTTGGGTAGCGAATGTTTCGTAATTGTGCACGTGCTAGTGTGGAATTGCCGGCCCCGCAGGCCCCTTGCCGCGGCTCACTGAGCTCGGGGTAGGTGCGCTGCACTCTCCCGTTCCAACTAGTGGCCTATCTGTAAACCAACGATCCATTTGCTGTCAATGGACGTCGGCTGATGTAGCAGTAGTCTTCGCACTTTTGCACTTGACTTTCACTTAGTTGGATTATTAACTGATTTATTTCTATCGTTTTTAGAGTCGTAATACATGTTTCGACCGATGCAGTTTACTCTGAAATGCCATAGATTTAGATGTATTTATTTCCCCTGTTTTTGTTATATTTGCTCTCATTTATTCTACTTCATCATGGCTAAGAGGGAACCTGCTTGCACTCATAAAGTCTGCTTAGTCATACTGAATCATTGAAATAAGGGACAAAAAAATGTGGTCTGGCAGACGGAAAAGAACACGATTGGGGTTGTTTTTTCAACCTTCTCCCCATAGCCTTTTTCGTCCTAGGTGAAACTTGTCACAACCACATGATTTCCTGCTAACTACCCATGTGGCTAGCTGCGCATTCATTTATTAATTCACTCATTGCTCATTTATTCATTGTTTAATGCCTTCAGTCTTTTATTGATTCATTCGTTGCATTATTCGCATAATTAATTTATGTATTCCCACAAATCACTGATTTATAAAAAAAAAAAAAAAAAAATTGTAAATATGTGTATATAGGGGAATGCTGAAATTGAATGCTAAAAAGGCTTAAATCCTTTAAGACATCGTTCTTACTTGGAAAACATCCCCAAATCCAAGCCAACTGTTGCGGCTAGAAATCCATTTGGCGCGACTCGTCCAAGTGTGCTAAACCCCATCATCAGCCAGCTCTTATTCCCCAGGGCGGGTCTGGCCTTATTTTTGCCTCTTAAAAGAATGACAGCTAATCTTTAAGCAGGTCCGCCTACACTCAGACCTGTCCTAATGGCTACCAGTAAGCGGAAACCCTGTCCACACTGCAAAGCATAAGTCATTAGTATTTTCTTGTCCGTCTGCATACACAGGAAGGGATTGTGGGAGACTATGAGAATATTTTCTGTAAATTTGTACACTGGCTTCCATGATTATATCATACTTCTCAGTACTCACGGCTAACCAATCAAATCTCACGCATCACAAAAGCTCTGCCGTAATAACCAGTATAGTTCAGTTTATTGCTTTTAGTGTATTTGATTCGTTGCTGTGGCAATAAGTAAAAGTTGAAATCCAAGTGGCTCGACTGCATGGGGAGGTATTACTGTTATTGTTATGCATCATTAGGAGTCACTTACTAATTTATCAACTTATTCAGCACAAATCACTGTGCTGAGTACAAATGGAGGGGACAATTCACGGTGATTGTGAGCTAATGGTCTGTGTAGGTGACATGACTGGGCTATATATCGTGCTTATGTAGCCCAATTGTATGATCTTTGTTCAAGCATTTCTACAACTCTGCTTTCTTTACCTTTGTACTGTACAAAGGAACCATAACAAGGAAACTGTGACTGCGACTACTGCACCCTTTCAACCAGAATGAGTGATAAACACACACACAAACACACACATACACACACACTCAAACACTCTCTCTCTGAGTGATGTCGACGCCACAGTCCAATACAACAGCACTCCTGACCTCATACGTGGAGCATCTAGAAGTGTCCTGTTTCAGTGTCCCACTGGGACAGAGCAGATCTTCCTGAAGGACCACGAGGACAATCAAAGAATGGGATCAATCACAGGGCTGAAAGAGAAGGAGAAGGAGATGCCTGGTGCCTCTGGCCCCCATGTAGTCAGCCATCTGCCAGCCAGGAGCCCCCCCCCCCCCCCCCCCGGGGTCAGCATCTGCCAAGAAGAAGCCCAAAGACCTCTGTCCAACAGGCTTTGAGATCCTACATCTTAATACAGTAGTGAAATGAAGGGTCTGATCTTACTGCTATTTTGTTATATATCGCGACATATGACCTAATAGGAATAAATACTATTAATACTAAGGACACGGGTCCTTCGGCAAAGCAAAGTGTGTGTGTGGGGGTGTTATATATATATATATATATATATATATATATATATATATATATATATATATAGAGAGAGAGAGAGAGAGAGAGAGAGAGAGAGAGAGAGAGAGAGAGAGAGAGAGAGAGAGAGAGAGAGAGAGATTGGTACCAGGAGGAGCCAGTTTCTATATGAAAAAGTAGATGTTTAAATCATAACCAAATTTTCTCCCCGTTTCCTATAAAGTGTAGAATTCCATGGGTAGTGTACTACTTCAGTGGCTAAGTGTAAAATTGGAGGAAGGTATTCACTCAGCTGCCCCTTTAAACAAAACAGTAACTGTGTCTACTCCTAAAGAGGATCATGGGTAATAGAAGCAAATGGTGCTGTTTAAGAATAAACCTCAGCAGTGCTGTGCTGGCTGAGCCATTGTGCTCAGTTCATGGTTTAAAAATACATAATCTCTCACTGATAAAACATGCTCCCTATTGTTTTAGAGAGATGCCTCTCTCCTCGCCTAGACTTTTGGTCGGCTTTTGTGAGACTATGATGGGCTTAGTGGCAGAGAGGAGCTTCATTTCGTAGCCGTGCAACAATGCCCTGAGCATCTAGGGTAGGTATGTCACAAATTTGCCTGGCGTCCCGAAAGCCACTCAGCTGCTGCGTGGCAGAAATAATGTGTTGCTCGTGCTCCACCACGCCTCTGTTAACACAGTGCACCTAGCGTTGCTGTTGGTGCACTACATTCCACCAGGTGTCCTTGGAAGCCATGCTGTCAGTCACCCAAATCGTCGCCCAAGAGACTTAGGGCCTCTTTCTTCTGACTGCCAGACTGAAGACAGGCATAGGTTTTGGGCCGATCTACGTGGTGCTGGGGTAAGATGAGTCGAAGCCAGCTTCTGGGTGCAAGAGACACGTGCTTCAACAAAACTTGGAAATAACATGAACAAAATGAAGAAATACTGTGGCTGCTCCTGGATGAGAACTCTCCCACTGTTGTTACATTCGTACCATGACATATTGTTGATAGCTGAAGGCAACTTGGGCCCAAAGCAACAACAGCTGAACTGTCTGTCACATACTACTACTACTTTTAGATACAGCTTTGAAGTACAGTTCAGCAGAACCGCAAACAGGGTTGTCACATTCGGGCCCTGTTGCATCACACTAAGCCACCACAGCTATAGCTTTTTGACTGTATTACAGCCAGTGCTGGTCTTGGCTGTGGCTTGCTAGGGGCTGGTCAAAACTGAGGGTTACATCATGGGCACTCCTTGTTAGAATTGATATGGAGAGATAACAGCAGCCACATCTACAGATCTTGTTTCCATTCTGGTCTGGTTGACTGAGATGGGTGGGGTGGCTATGTTTCATTGACCCCCCCCCCCCCCCCCCCCACTAAACACCCCCCACCACTTTAATGGATTTCATTGGAGCTCTCATGATTCCACATTAATATTTCATTACTTTTGCCCTCCATTTCCCGAGCTTTAAGAGCAACCAGCCTGGCCTACAGTGAGTGCCCCAGGTCGATGGGCTGCTACCGGGAAACACTCCGTGCTCACACATGACCCCCTCGGCAACAGACGAGCTTGGACGGTTCCCACAGGACCTCAGCCTGGTGGGCAATTGATCATGAAAGCCAAAGAGAGCAAAACAATTAGGTAATGAGATTTATGGTAAAAGGAGCATGGTCAAAACCGCACTGAGAAAGAACTCGGCCCACCGGTGTATTTGGAGAAAGAAAATTTGCACAACAAAATGTACATTTTGTTATTTTCATGGGTTTGTGCTGTAAACAACCTTTGGTGCAATTACCAGTGCCAAAAAACTTTATTTCACCAAGTTATTCCATTTCTCCAATATCTGACATAAAAGTTATTTACAGAGATATTCTGTTTATTTAGGGACATGATACAAACCACAATAGAGCCTACATGGGGTATGAGAGACGGTTACTGAAACAACTCCCCCTCCCAACCTACATCTTGGTGCGTGTGCTGAAGAGTTGTGGTTAAAACCTGCAGGTGCAGAGGAGCACGTTAAGTCAATCAGACATATACAGGTCAGAGATGTTGCTGCCTCAGCACAGCAAGAAGCTTTTCAAAAGATCCATCAGCCTCATATATACCCCCTCACCCACCAAAGTGAATTTGGGCTTATTCAGAAATTTGAACATTTGAAAAAAGAAGAGAGATACTTCCACAGGGCATGGAATGAGACAGATAAATTGCTTTTAGAACTTGTAATATAGGATGTTGCTAATGCGCTGCCTGTTTTCCCCAGCACGTGGTGAGAGTGGTCCCATTTTGCAGTAAGATAGAAGAAAGCATCTTATGGCAAACAATAGAACATCCACGATCTTGCAGCTTGCCTGGGGGGCTTTTATTACCACCCTGTGCTCGTACGGACATTGTCGATAGTGATACGGGGGTGCTTCCTACCCCCCCACAGTTGAGCACTTCGGGCTTGAAACACACAGGAGGGATTAAGAACCCAGGTAGCTGGAGAGAGCTGGCATGTCTATCGGGCTGAGAGGACAGCAGCAGGGTTCTAACAGCCAAGGGCAACTGGTGATAGTAACTAAGGGAAGATGACAGAAACGGCTTTAGGCTTTTGGTTGTAGGAGAAACGTCTGTGTTTTAAACACGGTCCAGGCTTTCCGTCATTTTGTTAAAATTTGGTTTACTGTAGAAGAATGCATTTCACAAAAAAATGTTTCATTTTAAATTACTGAAAGTGTTTCCTTTTTAAGTAATATTGGATTTTTTTGGAAATGCTAAATGTGCTCCTACAATAAATAAATAAGCACACACCTGAATTGAACCAAAAAAGTTACTTACAGTCAATTCACAACAGGAAACTATAATTTAGTTGTATAAACCAACAATCACTATAAAAGGCCTGAACAATTCTTTTTAAATTCCTTTAAAATCATTTGATATTAACCATAACCATTTGCATAAACCTTACTGAACTAAATATGTAGGCCTATATTCATAGTGGCATATGAGGTAGGATGGCAGGACTCTGCAGACAGCTCTTTTAACATATTTTACTCCTCTCTGAATTCAGCTTGCAGACATCTAATTCTGGAAACAGTGAAATAGCTGTGATAAACTGAGGTAAACTGACACAGGATGATTGGCAGACAGGACTAATATTAATCAGGATTTTTTTTTTTACACTGTTCATAAGATCTTTTTTTAGCAAAGGATATTACCTGTGCAAATACTGGCCAGTATCCCTGTGCAAAGAACAGGAATTATCGCTATGCATAGAGAGGGTATTATCTGTGCAAAAACAGGGCATTATCTTTGCGAGGGGGCATTACCCATGTGCACCGACCGGGCATTATCTTTGCACAGTAATTATCTGTGCACAGAGAACAGGTGTGAGCATGTGTTAGAGTTGCTCTGTTTACATGCTCTCCTCTGCTGTGGCTGCCTCTACCGGAATAGTGGTCTTCCTTGCCGAAAACGCAGTTTCAGGGAGTGTCTCTTGCCATTACCATAGCTTTCCTATCCACGTGTGAACCTGAGCAAGGATTTTTGGCTATATGTCTGCAATGTACAGGGACCTGGCGAACCCAGCAGTGTAATAATACATCATTCCAGCACAACTTCCATGGGTTATCAAAGAAAGTTTACCACATAGCAGATGCATCAAGAATATCAAGAATAATGTGAAATATAACACAGGAAACATGAGTAATATATTGGGTTTACTTGTCGTTAAATGAAATGAAATGCAGGACTAATATTTTCCTGAGGTTCTAAATCTAAGAAGTGTCTTCTTTTTTTTTTTTTTTTTTAAATAAATGCCCGGGCCAGTAGTCCATGGCTGCACAGCACCCCCCACCCCCTTTATGGGGAACTTCTGTCCTGAGTGCCCCACATGAAGGATCACGGTAGACTGGAGAGAACAGAGCCAAAGTTCACGAAATGGTATTCCATTAAGACTCTCTGGCTAAACATGTAACATGTGAGGAATCTGTGTACTAAAACACCCCTTTGAGCCTTTAAACCCTGAGAGCAGAGGAATTGACTGCTATTATAACACAGGTCTCAAAAAAACAGCAGCCTCCTGCAGTAGAGAAACGCTACCATGCCCAGCATGTTTTTGAGTTTTTCCCACTCCAACATGATCTCATCAGCTAATTATCCAGTCTTTCATAAGCTGGGTCAGTTGTGTAAAAGTAGATAAAATGCACAAGTGGACAGAACCGTACCGACACATCACTTCCACACTCTTCCAGCTACTCTTCCACACCAACACTGCACTGTCTAAACACGTTATATAGTAAAATAATATTTTATCTAAAACAGGAAATCAAAATCTGCCTGAAGGCAGCCAGTCAGGCTAAATCCAAGTATAGCGAGCCCGAGAAGATAGTAAATTCTTAGAAGTCACGCTACATGAATACAGAAAAAAAAAAGCGCTCCATTTTGCCAGCATCTCACACCTCCCAGATCTGCTCTCCCACTGATTGCCAGGGAAACTTGGCCACAGCTTTTGCCGGGGGTGTGTAGTCTTAGTTTGCCTTGTGATCTCAGACCACCAAGCCCCATGACAGCTGACTCACCACTTGCATTTTTACTGGCTACAGTTTTGGATGGAAGACCACTCGACCCAGCAGGGACATTTGCATCTTTGCAAACTTGAGTAACATTGCTGTGTCTGATGCTCTTATGTCAGTGCAATATCTGCTAAAATGCCAATGTCACTTCTGCGCTGACAGTGGTCCACTGCCCCAGTGATATCCAAACAGCAGTGGTCCTGCAGTTAAAACACTTGACCATGGAATGAGACCAACTGAACATTTCTGAATGACAAGAGAGAGAAACTTAGTAACGTGTCCACTGAATGTAGGTGCAGGCAGGCGCTGGGTAGTGAGTGAGTGTCTGCATTATACATTCTCAGAGCCATGCTTAAAACTATATTGTGTAAAACAATTGTCATGTGTGTGATTTACAGGTTTTATTCTCCTGCACTAGTTAAGTGCATGAAGATAGCCACTGCTAATATCAGCTTTTTTCTAAAGAGAGACATATAAAATATATCTTTAAAAAAAGAGGATTACATTAGAATTCAGTGCACAACCACCTTTAAAATGGATTTTGTTTTGTATTATTCCAGGGTTAAATTCAAAAGGAGTATGAGAAACCCTCATAAGTAAACCCACACTTTTCAATGAGTCTATGGCTAGGATGTCTAGTGACTCTACAGAATCTTACCACAGCACTTTTACCCCTTTTTCTGGGTTCACCCATACAGTGGAAAATGCAGCCCACGGACAAAGCACAAAAAACTCTCTTAATAATACTGGCGTAAGACACTCTAGAATGACCTGCCTTCTGAAGACTGAGGAGTCCACTCAATTAAGCAGCACGTCAGTCAAAGCCAAGGGAGTGCAGCGAGCATCGTCAGCTGGAAGGTTCTGGAAGATCCGTCAAGCGAGACGCTCCTGCGGATCCAGACAACTGGAGCTTGGTCAGCTGATTAAGAGGGAAGCGAAATGGCTGGGGTTTCTGCTTGGCCTAATTATGGCAAAACAGTTGAGGGATGTGTTTACTGTTCACAGTGCCTTGGTTCCCAGGGTTCGACTGTTTGCAGGGAACAGAGGCCAGGCTCAGGGTCCAATTTGTTTTCAAGTGGGATGTGGAAACAAGTCCTTCTGAGGACACTGGCGAATTACTGGGCATGTCTGTCAACTCCACAGCTTAAGGTTACTTTAATACTCTGTAAATGGTACCTTTTTAGAATATGTCCTTGATAATACATGTAGAACAGCAGTAGTTTGAATAACACACAGCAGGAACCTATGGTTTCTCTACTTAAGAAAAACATTTTAACCTATGTTTAAAAACTGAAAAAAATAGCTCACTCAATCTACCACTAAACTGTAGCGACAATGAACACTATTTTCAAACTCATGATTTTAATTAAGACTCTGAATTGGGCTGGACATTATTTACCAGGGACAAAATAAGACACCTTTATAGAGAAGGCTGCAAATATAAGGATCCTCTTTGGATCATTACACAACTTCATTTGCTGCACACAGTGGGGGAAACAAGAACATTTCCATTGTTTTGGATTGTTCAGTAAAGTTCAGTAAAACACCGACTACTGCTGCTAAACCAGCATAAACATTCGTCAATCAGGTCTTTAAAATAAATAAATAAATTTCCATTTTTGTCATTTTTCATATCACTGCAAAGTATGCAGTTTGTTGTGCATTTTATGATTTCCTGTTTTGCCATTTGAGGTAATGGAAAAGATGTCTTGCAAAAATGACTTTGCACTCAGTCAGCTTTCTAGATACAAGCATTCCTTTGCAGGAGTGTTTGACCCAGATGCTTAGAGACAAACTTTAATGACACTTGCAGCCTTAATGATGGTCTTTTAGCTCATGAGCCTGTTAGCTCATGCAGTTAGAGCAAAGCTAATAAATATTCACAAGTTGTGATATTAACTTATTTATATGAGGAATACATCTTCATCCTATGAATTACTGTGGAAATTTAAATGTCAAATGTTAAAGATTGGGCATTATTAAGCTGGAAAAAATTAGTTCAGTGTTTAATATGCACTGCCAAATCTATACCCTAAAGCTATTTCGCGTTTGCACAGCAGGGCTGCCTTGGAACCAGTTTGCACAAAAAGAAACTCTGTGGACACACTGCCATCTAGTGGCGATAAACACCACCAAGGAACAGACCAAAACGTTAACTACTTTTTCAACTTCCCGTGCCTCTCCTTGTATTGATGCAATAGCTCACTTGTGAGCATCGTTGCCTGGTTACAACTAACCTCCACATTAGTCTTCTGAAGCATGGATCAAAATAGGTAGCTATGGAGACAGGATATAGGCTCAGGGACTGGAATATGAGGTATTTGGGCATCATTATGAACTGGGGGACGCATGCCTTTGATATCAGTATGATCATACCAGCCCTCAGAATCAGGAATTAAAGCACCAGAGAGGATTAAAAACAAAAGCATGAAATGTTTACTTACATTTTCATATGGCATACCATTGTTCAAATACAAACAGATACAACAAAAAAGGCTACATGTTTGAGAACAAAATGGAGCATCCAGAAGAGCAGAGAACAGGCTATAAAACAATATCTAAGAAGCAGCTGTCATTCTCTGTAGTGTGAGCTGCTGGAACAATGGGTACCCCTTCATAAAAAGTCGAAATGGAATTCAGTCAGTGCAGCTGGAGTTCATTTAAAATCATTGTGGGCAGTGTTTAAGCACAATGTCAACTTCATATGTTCTTAAATGACTTCCCATTAGGTAAACTGGGGAGAGAGCTGTGGAAAAACATAACATTTAAAAACAAACTAATGGCATACTACACAACCATTATACTAGTGCACAAGTTTTAGTTTGTACTATTTCTGAACATTAGTGTCGCTGGATACAACTCATCGGTTTGTTTGGTTTTTTTTTTTCCTTTTTTTGAAGAAGTTTTGATTAATGCATGTCAGAAATGTTACTGAAAACAAACTGATTTTCAGGCTGGCAAAATTACCTGACACTAAATGATTTCAGAGGTAGAGGTTGACTGTGCGGGTACAAGTGCCTCCCCTGTAACAAGTAAACTGCTCTCGCAAGTATTACATACGGGACACAGCATGGTTTAGATTAACTTGGTCTGTCAGCATAAGGAAAAACAGACAAAAAACTCCAGTAGCTTGCACTGGGGAAAGGAACCATTAAGTTACTGAGGGGGGAATAAGGCTTCAATACAAAACATTATGCCTGATTTCCTATCAAATACTCAATCATCACACCAGATCTCTGGTGAGGAAATTCAGTAAAACCGCCTCTTGCATGCAAGATCAGAAAAAGACACTTTAAAATGAGGTACAATCAGAAACTAGAATGCAGTCATTAAAAACAGAATTAAAAACAACTTTCCATCAAGTTTCTCACATTTTATATAATATATATATATATATATATATATATATATATATATATATATATATATATATATATATAAACAAAAAAACCCACCAAGGACAAAAATGCCAAGCCGTTTCAAAACTGTTTGGAAAGGAACCAAATATGTCCACCATTAAGCGGGCGAGTCTGCGTGAAAGGCCGTAACCATATCCACTATGACAAGCAAAGCTGGTCTTTTTATCCACTTACGGTTGGGAGTGTTCAAATCGGAAGACTCCATATTTTCTAAAGAAAACAGTGGCTGGAACGGAAGCGAAGCAGTATTAAGGTGAGTCTTTTACGACCACGACAACGAGGTGCTCCTCATCTACTCTGCCCAGTGTTTTGAGAGCAGCCTGCAGGTATTGCTGGGAGAAGTCGCAGGGAGGGAAGGCGTAAAGCATACCCCCCACCTCACGCTCCCTGGGCCCTCCGAGGGGGAGACCGATGACTCCGGCAGCCTGCTTGTTCCTGAGGTAGGTTACCAGGTTGCGGAGCAGACGTTTCTGGAGGCCCGGCTCCGGAGGGGGCGATTCACGGTCCATGGGGCCCTGGACAGCCAGCAGGACCGCATAGCCATCGGGGCCGCCCAGCTTGATGCGGCGGGTTACCTCGTCCAGCTTGGGCTGGTCCAGCCGCAGCCTCTGGGCTATCTTGAGCTGAGCGATCTTGGTCCCACCCACCTGATTGTCCTTCATGAGGGAAAGGAGGAAGCTGGTCCCTCCCTCGAGCATGTGCATGTGGGTGGGGAAGCAGCTGTTCTTCAGAACCAGCGAACCGTGCCACACTCGGCTCAGGGTCTGTGCGTACTCCGAGAGAGTGCCCGGCTTCTTGGCCTCGCCGCGGGGCTTGTCTGTCTGCGAGTCTGGGTCCGCTTCATTCTTGTGGTGGTTGCGCTCTGGCTCACCTCCCTTCCGTGCGTGGCCGGCATCATCCTGCGCCGGCCGATCGTCACCCGAGTGCCGGCTGCTGTCAGGGGTGTGGTCCTGGGGCTCAGAGGTGGAGTCGGGGAGCCGGCCGCGGCCCCGGTCGGGGCTGTCCTCTGGGGTGGAGGGAGCTACTCCCCTCGTCCTGGGACGACCTCTCTCTTCGTACATACGCTCGCCGGGGCTGACGCTGCGGCTCCTGCTGCGGCTCTTGCTCCGGCTCCGGCGCTTGCGGCGCTCCTCCCAGCCCTTCCCAGCCACCTTCTCTGCGTCCCTCTCCTTCGTCCAGCGCTCTCTGCTCCGACTGCGGGGCCTCCCCCGGCCGAACGCCTCCGGATTTGCTCGCCGTTCCAGGCCTTTGGGGGGGCTCCAGTCACGCTCACGCTCGCCAAACAGAGGGTGTGATGGAGAGCGCACCCGCGCTCTCAGCTCTCGCTCCAGGCTGCGGTGACGACCATAACCGTCACCCAGGACGTCGTAGTGTGCCGGTAGCGGGAGGGTTGGCTGGTATTGCTGTGGGTACGCCCTGGTCTCCTCCGCCTTTGCAAAGTCTACGCGAAGGCGGCGGCTGGGGCCACCCAATGGGAAACCGCGCATCTGGGCACAGGCAGCCTGCGCCGCATCCAGACTCTCGTAGTGAATGTAGGCAAAGTTGTCCCCTTTAACGTAGTCGATGGTGCGGATGCTACCAAAACGATCAAACTCCCGGGCCAGGGCTGCCAGAGAGGTGTTGGGGCCTAGGCCCCCTACCCAAAGGCGGGTGGTGGGGTTGGCCTTCCCATAGCCAATCTTCACCTGGTTGCCGCCGATAAGGCGGCCCTGCATGGCTACTTTGGCCCTGTGAGCCATGTCCAAATTCTGGAATTTCAGGAACGCATACGCACCCCCCTGTCCACGGGCAGGACGTTTAATAACGACCTCCTCGATGATCCCATACTTGTCAAAGCCTTGCCTCAGTTCTGCTTCAGACACATTGTGATCCAGGTTGCCAATAAACAAATTCCTGGTGGCTCTCTGATCATCCTCTGGTTTTAAATCCTCATCAGGCAGTTGGTAAGCATAGGTACGGCTTCTCTCTTCCAAGGCGCTGTAATAGTCCAAAACACGCTCGCGTTCTCTGCTAAGTCCAATGCCCTCGACGTAATGTCGGGGTCGCACATCTCGAATTGCACTGCCTCCGGCACCCGGAGAGAGAGAGCGTTGTCTGTAGGGATAAGGACCGTGCAGAGGCACATAGCTAACATCAGGCGGCGTGCAGCTGCGGCGACGCATATACATGGGTTCAACTTTAAGCGGCCGGTCATACAGCACCAGCCTGGCTTTGGCGTGCCGCGCTTCTCTCGCGTTATCTGGTTGCCTGAAATTCACGTAGGCGACTCGGCCCAGTTCTGGAGTGTGCGACAATTTAACACTGACGTCTCCGAACTTTTTAAACTCGTGAAACAGTCCGTCCTCCACATGTTCGTCTGATAACTGTGAACCCAAGTTGCTAATGAGTAATGTCTTGTACTCCAGTCCACTCGCTCCCCTGCTACCAAGGAGGTCTGCGGTGGTCGGTGGTTTACCTTTGGGAATTACTGGTGTAGTCCGCAGCGGAGGCCGACCGAGGAGACCCAGTTCGTGGTGCGGGCGGTGATGCAGGCTATCTCCCGCGGCAGCTCGTTCTTCTCTTAACCGGGGCTTTTCCCGCTCCCTGCTTCGGCTCCGCGCCTGGTGTTTGTGATAGTTCCGACTCTCCGCCAGCAGCAGAGCAAGCGGCGGTGGCGGTACATCTTCCCTGCGGTTCCCCTCTCGTTCTCGCTCTCTCTCCCGTATCCGTTTGGCAATAGCTCTTGCGGGACTAGTGTCCCGCTCGGCCTGTCTTTTCATTTTGATGCTCAAACTTTTCCCAGCGGCTGCAAAGAAAATCCCGTTTGATACAAAATTCCACGGTTCTTTGAGACCCTGCGCATCAATGTATCTTTAGTAAAAGCTAAACCCACGTTTATAGCGCAAAGAAACGTCCAACTATACTAAAAAAAACAACAAAAAACGCATTAAAAACAGAAGCATCGTATAACCTGCATCTACGCCGCCATCTTGGACAATAGGAATGTGCGCGCTCCGCCGGTGGGAGGAGCTTGGGCAATGTAGCCCTTGATGTCACGAAAGCTGATCAAGTAGTTAAATATTGTGCCCCTGTCATTTTACGCATTCTCTAAGGTTAAGGTTCCCATAATACAGATGAACAAGCACGCCTATAGAGCTTTTCTTTTTTATATATATAATCACGTAACTCGTGATGTTAACATGGCTACAGCGTAGAAGACAAAACACTAATTCTGCTGGGTAGTTTCCTGCTCATTTCATATATTCTTACATAAATGCGCATACAGGCATGCTAACAAATACATGTACATATCTAATGTAATATGTAATAACATAACGTAGCTATGAGAGCAGGAAATTAAAACACCGTTGAAACATACCTTTCCACAAGATAACCAATCAATCAGATATTCACAGCCTGTGAATGTGGTGCATCACTAAGCAGTCATTTAAGATAAGAAGGCGCATTTCTACTCGAGTTATAACTGCTTTGTTTGCATAAACAATATTTGCATATAATTTAGCCAAAACCCTCCCTATGATCAAAACAGGATGATCCTAAAGTAATTCAAGACCAACTTTCTGATGTCTTCAGTAACAGGATAAGCATTCAGCAGTTCCTGCAGCTCATCTGGTAGGGCAGATATAATGCAGAACATTTAGACACAATGTAACAGGGCTGTTTCTCAGGCAGCACATACCTCTGTTCTGCATGGATCCCACCTCCAGAGAATTGATATTTTATCATAAATAATGCAGGAAGAAATTAGCACAGTGCTACCAATCTCATAGCCACCTCAAAAGTTCCCAGAAGTATAATGTTTAAAAATCAAAAGAGAAGGAAATACAGTAATTTTCTTGTTTTAATGAAAAAGTATAGTACAACTGTAATAAATGTGTTTTACAGAGAAGTCCATTTGTATATTGCAGATCAATCTCATTCCTATTTCATAATACTCAAATAAAAAAGCCTATCCTTTTGACAGTGTTTTGCAATATAACCCATACCATCTAGGTGTAAACCTGCAATCTGCTGGCATGGTTTTTCACTTTAATCAAGTGTGCAAGAAATGTTGTTGATGTTTTCATAAAGGAAAGTCTTAAGCGAGGCTATTTCTTGTTTCAATGAGAAGTTTTATGTTCTGTGCTAAACATCACTCTTGCTCAGGCATTTATGAGTTCCAGGAACATTTTCCCCTGGGCTCACAGGACTCTGTTTCCAGAGGCAGAGTTTGAGTTTACCGTTGACCTGCAATTTGGTCCCAACCACCTGCTTTTGGAAATTAGCAAAAGCCAACAGGTGAAACTAATGTGTGAAATCAGCTGGGTGATATGACATCAATGCAGGACTTTTACTTTAGCATTTAGCTTTGTGTGGCTTTCTTGGTAAGCCTTGATTCTGTTTGATGCACATGGGATTGTTTGAAGCATCCACTGCCCACCATCCTAAAGAACGGCGACAAACGCTCCAGGACTAAGGAATGGCTACAGCAGCTCCTCTTAAGTCAAATGGTGGCATGTTAAAGTAAAAGTATTTTACTTTTTCCTGCTGAAACAATGCAATAATCACTTTAAATTCTCACTGAAAGGGAAAAAAGAAAAAGGAATGCTCAGGATAAATGCTTGCACTGTCACTCAATGTTTACCACTAGATTAAAGGGCAATATGACAAACAAATCTTCGGTTCTCATTAGGTGGTCAATCAGCCGCACAGCGCAAATCACCCACCCACAATTCTTTTAGCTACTCTCCTCAGTCCCATAACTCCACAGGAGTTTACAGGTCTGTCCGTGCCTTGGCCGCACTGGGCGCGTACTTGGGCATGAGCTCGTTGATCTTGCGGATGAAGTCCGATTTCTCCACGCAGCCTTTGCAGGACTCACCCCACTCATCTAGGATTTTCTTCAGGTCTTTCACTTTGAGTTTCTTCAGGTCAACCGTGCTCAAGTCCACTTGTTTGTCTAGGGGACAGAAGAACAAAAATGCACTCAGAAGAGGTGACAAATATTCAAATAGCACCATGTCCAATTTGCAAGTGAAAGCTGACACTTCTGAGGTTCCATAATCAACAAGCTTGATTTCAGAAATTTATGGAATGCTTTTAATGCATGTGACAAGCAAATCTTCGCCCATACATTTCCAATGCAAATACTGCTCACCCACTGTGTCAAAAACAACCCTGAAAAACAGAGATGACTAGTGGAAATGCCAGTGGAAACTTGTGTGCTGCCAAGCAATTTCATTTCTGCACTGCAATTGTGACTTGACTGAATTGAAGCAAAGGTTTTACTGTGATAATTAGGCTTTAAGTAATAAGATTTTGGACTTAATTATGCTTATGAGTCAAAATGTAGTAGAATAGCATGCAATTTATAGTGTTAAATGAAGTCAGAACATAGAGCATCTCCCCACATGCACACAGTAGAAGAGGGCTCCCATGGAAGCTCATATTATGTCACTTCTCATGCATTAAAATGGCACTCGTCTTACCAAATACTCGATTGAGTTCCGATTTCTCTCACATGCATTCCAATGGGCAAATACTACTGTTGAAATTTTTTTTTTGTTTTTGCACACCTGTGGCTCACTCGTCATCTGTTGAGGTTATGTGTGTCATGACCCAGAATTCACTATACATGATGTCAGCTGATGCCCCCTTCTGCCAGGGAGAGAATTTGCTTCTCTGTTCATACTTGGGAAGCTTCATGACAGAGCAGCTAGAGGGTGCACCTGATGTGTGTGTCACGGTTGTCCGGCAAGGCACAAGGAGTAAAACACATCCAAGGATACCAAAAGTCCTTGTCTCAGGTCCAAGGATACCACTAAGAAATGTGTTACTTTACATTTTAAAGAAACTCAGGCTGTTCAGGGTCAGGCAATCTCTTCACTGATATAAACTAGTTGGGAATCTTCAGTGCGATGATAACACTATACATTTTATTTCTATGCAAATGTTCTTGAACCTTGGGGAAATAGTGGCTATAGTTACTGGATCCACCGCTTCATCAGACTAGACAAAACAATAGCAAAACTTAAACTGGTGCTGAAATAGTTCTAGAAACATCCAACAACAGTGCAATACATGATTGCCTTCAAATACAGGAGAGGAACACAACAGTTCTAGCTAGTCACAGGCTGCCAGAAACAAGAAACAACATCTTACCATACTTAAGTTCACAGATCTGACCATCCTTTTTCTTGAGCTTTTCACATATCTTCTCCACCGGCACATGGTAACTCAAGGGTTTGGAGACCTCGTTAATGATTTTCGTAGCAGCATCACTGGTTGCTCCTATATAGTAGCACTGAGAGCAATGATGCAAACATTTTTAAAATAAAACATTAAGGTAAATTAAACATTTCGCACAAGTTAGGTTGAAAATGAACACCTTACCAGCCGATTTTCTTTTCCTTTCGCCTCTTTGCAGGTTTTCACCAGAGCATTTTCGATGGCATCATTCGTGAACTTGATATCATTATCTTTCAGTGACTGGTAAAACTTCCCCAGAAAGCTTACACACACTAGGATAACAACATATACATGTTAGCAAAAATATGTTACGATAATTGTGACTTCATTGTCATAAAATGTTCTTTGAGTCTTTACTGAACCTTGGAAAATTCCCTTTCAGACTGCCTCAAGATGTTCCAAGAGGTTCTTTTTTTTAATAACTACATTTTCTACACACTCCGTCTTTAATAGAACAGTCCCATAATACAAACAGCTCCGTCTATATATAAAGACAACATGATTACACAACTGTATCTTTATCCAAACCTCTGAAGTTCGCACTTTCATAAAAGATGCGCGTCATTTTATTGTCAGATATTAGTTCTGAATATTCCGGAAGTACTCCTGAGGCAAAATTAGGCAGATATACATGGCTCGCTACATGGGTATATCTATATTCAATATCATCGCTGGTCAATGGCACATTAGGCTCATGATGACTTGGAATCTACAGGACAATCAAAATACGAATGCTAATGAATTAACTAGCTACTTAAATGTATTTCAATCCACTTGCAATGTAGCTAACTAGCTACCAAGCCCCAGCGCTATACACAAGCTGTACCGGCAAACGGAGCTCCCCATTCTGTGACATTTCATTTACTATAGAGTAGCTGTGAGATGAAGCAGTTAGCCACTTTACCTGTCTGCCTAAATCTGTCTTTTGGGGGTTCATATTAACATAAGATTAAATAACGCTCATCCAGTATTACTGCTGCACGTTTAAACACGGTAACGTTTGCGCTAAGCATCCAGCTAACTACTGCGGTTAGCATCATCTTACACATGAACTCACCTTCACACTCCCCCTCTTTCAAAGACTCACTGCTGCTCGGCATTAAGACCAGGGCAAGAGCCACCGAAAATCCAATTAAATATAACATTACTGTAACGTAGCTCACTACCTACTTAAAGAAAATACGATACAAGTACAGCACGTCTCATATAGTTATGTGCAGGTGGACGATCTACCGGTTCGTGAGTACGAAACGTAATGATTCAAGGAAGCGTCCTGCTACAAAAGGTCCGCCCATGCTTACACGCCATTGGTTGTCTTGCCACTCTTCATAACACAATTGGTTCCCTGACTACCCCGCACCACGCACTCACTTTTGATTGGATCTAGATTATTCAATCCAGGGACAGAGTCCAGTTGGCGCCTTTTGATTGGAAGACATGTTGGCCAGGTTCGATCGATGCTCAGATTTGCTTCTTGTGATTTGGCAGCGGTTTTTTTTATATATACACCATGTTTGTAGTTCAGAAGATCTGATGGCGGTCTTCACGACTACAGACTGCGACTGCATTTCTAGAATAGTTCACGACCGTGTTAAAAAGGAGTCGAGATTCTCGCATTGTAGTGTTTAATAAACAACTATTTAAATAAAGGTTAGTTTTCGTTAATCCAACCAAATGTTAACAAAACCACATGAACTTGTAACTACAAGAACAAACTGTTTTGAAGAAACTGTTTTCGATACACCTTCAAGAATCGTTACTATAGCATCTTAACATCTTTGAAGTGCAAGGGGTGGCAGAGGTACATTAGCTCTCACTGACCATTACTTTTTGAACACTGGCAATTTTAGCTACATAACTGAAGATCACGAAAATGAACTCTAGGTTGAATGTGACTTAATTTCATTTTATTTTGGTGTAAAATGTAGCGGTAAATAGTAGTCTCTACAAACTACAAATAATGACTAAATTATTTAATGAAAATTAATCAAATACAAAGGGTTAGGTCTGGCTGTATTTGAGAATAAGTAGGCCAATTATGTATAGCAAACATATAAGCAAAAACTTTTATTCTTTACTTCTCTTATAAGAGTTAAATCACCTTCTAAAGAGAGAAGAAAGAGACTCCAAGCAATAGCTCTGGTGCATTTAGTTTTTAATATTTGGTGTCATGGATCATGGATATTTGTGCTGTTTTTTTTTTTTGTTGTTGTTGTTTTTGTTTTTTTCCATATATTTTATATATAGTATTGTAAAAGTAAGACAAGATAACTAAATTCAAATTAATTAATCAGACTATTTTAATTTTTCCCAAGTACAAATATGCAAAATTGCTGTAGGTTCACAGCTACAGTACACCCTATGGGGTGATAAGAAAAAAATGATAATTTCATTAAGAATGATGTACCAACAGTGCCAGATTTCCAAATAGGCATAGCAGACACCGGTCGATGGTCTCTGCTGCACTGCCACAACATATATTAGGAGATAATTTGTGAGGGAGGCCTCAGGATTATGACTGCCTAGGGGCCTCCACAGGGTTTAATCTGGCAGTGTGTACCAACCTCAGGACCCTAACCATCAAAAATGGCTTCAGTTCTCTAATTCAGAGAATTAGGGGCATCCAATGGACAAACGTAAATAA
This sequence comes from Electrophorus electricus, assembly GCF_041902795.1. Classification (NCBI taxonomy): domain Eukaryota; kingdom Metazoa; phylum Chordata; class Actinopteri; order Gymnotiformes; family Gymnotidae; genus Electrophorus; species Electrophorus electricus. The sequence goes on from NC_137518.1 coordinate 4,997,906, forward strand.
AAAGGGACCAATGGTCTATATCAGGGGAGTACAGAGGAGGATACTGGAGACTTTGGTGTATCATTGTGGAATGGAAGAGAATGCTATTGTCATTAACTTGTTTGAGTTAATCAAAAGGCCATAGACTTGCTGCCTAAACATTCACTGTTTCTCTACGATAACTACTTTTATTTTCATAGTTTTAGAACTAAAATGTTTATTTACAATGAATGTAAATAGAAATTACCAAAATATTATAAAGTCTAAAATTCACATTTGTGTGTCCTAAGACATTATCCTAAATCAGTGGGTGAGAAATAGATAGGATTAACACTGAAAGGAAATTAGCAAAAAAACAAATAACAAACCTTACTGCATTATGTTAAGATGTAACATTCAGATGCTACAGAAGGCCTTGACTAACTGCATCAGGTGTCTTGGATTAGAGCTAAACTCTACAGGCTGGTAGATCTTCCAAACCAGATGCTTACTCCTGAGCTAACCAACACATCATAATGGAGCTTAACAGAATGTGGCTGTATGGCCAGATAGCTCAGCTCCAAACATGCAGCTACATCACATTTGTGACACATTTATGATTACGGAGCCAAGAAGACAAGTCAACTACAAGTCCATAAAACATTATCTTTAATGTTAGGCATTATTAATGAATTTCACATCACAGCAGTTAAGTGAGTAGGAAAAAATGTATTTACATCTAAAGTTCACGTCACATTTTGTCCATGCCAGCACAATATATACAAAGAAATTACTTGGAGAATACTTGTACAAAGGCTTTTAATCTCTAATTTATCATAATTTGTTCCTTTTCGATGCAAAATACACAAAATAACTGTAGTGATTAGGTCACTGAAAGAGTCACTCTTTCCAGTTTGCATTTTAGTTTTAAAAACACATTTACATCCGAGAGTACAAGGCAGACAATTATTCCCAATCTATACATGATTTACCCTTCTTAACCGTATAAATACACAGCTTATGAAGGAATATATACATAAAGATAGATATATTGACATAAGAGTTGTAATGCTTTCCAAAGTGTTTAGTTCCATTCTTTCTAAAGATCTTTGTCTGTACAAAGATGTTTTTTTCTTTGTTCTTCTTTTAATTGAGCTATGGAATTCCTATCAACACACTGGCATTTTTCTTTCAACATTACAGCAGTAGCCATCGTCTTGCTCTCTTCAAAAACGCATTATAAACATACAGGTCAAGGGACTCTGAACTCTTAAGTGATCAATACAGTGTACAATGTAAAAGTGTAACAATGTAACTGTATGTTACTTGGCCCACATATTCTGATATTCTGCACTCTGTGTTCCAAACAATTTATCTGATGCATTTCAAACCCATGTGGGGAAAGAAAGAGAAGGTGAACACATTCTCCATATTCTCCCCAATCCTCCTCATGTAAGAACAAAGGCCTTCAATCTAAAAAAAAAAACCCCAGCCAAATCAACATTTCAAAATACAAGTTCTACTCTGCCAAGACATCAGATGAGTAAAATATGTACATCTATAGCTATAATTTTGTGATTAATGAGTTTTGAATGTAATACTGTTTCTTTTTCCCCTGCATATATGCAAAGCAAAAAAGAAAAACGAAACCAATAAAAGACACACACATACATGCACATTCACAGATAATGTGTTCTTAAATAGTTATAGATTAAAATCATAATAGAAATTGTTCCAATAATCAAATATGAATACCTTTTAGGTGAAACTCTAACCCACAATTTTGGCCAGTTCTGTATCACTTTTTGTCTCGTCACAGTGTCTGTGAAAAAATTTCCCAAATACCTTTGATCCCTTATCATTCAAAATACTAACAAACACATATATTAGCATAAAACATTTTAATATCCTACTTGATTCCTAAAAGCAAATCTAAATGAGAATAGCTTGGAAATTTGATAAATTAAAATGAATATTTGTACAAAAAAAATGCTTTTAAAAAAAAAAGAAAAAAAAAGACATGACATTATTTCACTACACCATCCAGTTATCACTTGACTCTTCTCGTGTTCATATTTGACTGAGAAAGATGGATTAAAATATGGGTGGTATATGAAAGGTTATGCTAAGGTATATGAAGTTTAAATGCTACTTTTAATACATCAGGACTTAAAATGACTATGTTTCATTGAGTCTTCCACCACTGCTAACTACTTTCAAAATATTCCCTTCAAAAATGTGCTCTGCAACCACTAACACACTATTATTTATTCAATTACCTTCCTCTCAGCAAATGTTTGCACTATTAAGAAGACAAAGTTCATATTACACAGACAGAAATAAAGTGTGTGATTCAAGACAGCATGATTGCGTTTGATATCTTTCAAGTATAACAGAGGGCAAATATATTGTATATGTCATGTGCATTCTCTATCATATCTATATCATCTGCTATTAGTGAGATGTCAATAAAAAATTACTTTTCAACTCCAAAATAGATCTTCTAGATAAAGTGACATGCACTACATCCCGACTAGTTGGCTTTTCTATGCACACTGAAAGGGACATACAGACAAAATTAAAACTTTTGGTGTAAAATTAAAAATTGCGGTCTATAATTATATCAGCAAAATCAATGATCATCACATAAACTTATTCATCTACAAATGCCCAAAACTGTGAAAAGGAAACTCAAATGAAAAATTAAAGTATTAATAGTGATTACCTTAAAACACTGATTACATGTTTTGCAGGTAGCTTCAATATATACAGCTGCTTGCAAAAAGATTCAGACCCAAGTACATTTTTATGTATTACAAATGATCAACATAGACCATTTTTAATTTGATAGTTTATCTAAGTGGAACAAAGTTTTGATAGCACAATTCAAGGCATCATATGTAATAAAAGTCTAATACTACATATGCAAAGTTCCATGGACCTAATCTTTAATATCCTGTGGTGTTGTAAGCACTGCAGTTGTGTAAATAGACTAAGATAAGTATGACATGAAAAAAATGTATGAAAATGCAGTAATACAGCAAGACTATAACAATATGGGTCTGAATACCAAGGACATCAAAATGATATGATGAGGAAAAAAAATTCTAGATGAAATGGAGGTTGTGCCACAATTTTAGGATCTTGGATATGCAGAAAGCAATAATTCACAATGGGTGGGGTCAGATAAGGTCAAATTAAAGTGTAGATTTGCTATTTCCAACCCTTGCCATTTTAAAGTTGTTGCATAGTCCCACATGTCTTCGGTGTTCTACCTAAACAAAGGTCATAACGGTTATGCTTTTTATACAATTTTATAGAAGAGGTTTAAAATGGGGTATTAAGGCCTGTTGCTATTCAGTATGTTCTGCATATTCATAAATCATACAAAGACAACTTTATTGTGATTGTCCTGTTTCAAAAAGAGAGGTTTCTGCAAGCTTTAACCTTTTGACCCATTGGACTGTATTTAAAACAAGCGAGGGGCTGAAGGGAGAGCAGGATTTCTAAAGCTGTAGGTGAAATTGTGCTATGTGCAAGTACAGATGACAGTTTTATTAAAGTACACGTGGAAATATGACACATTTATCCTTTAACATGAGTTGATTGTGAAGAAAATTTGCAGTACTCCACAGGCGCGTTCTGATTTTAAGTAAATGAAATGGGGTGTTCCAGTCATTTATTTCATCAATGTATTCCCGCAATAACAAAGAAAACATGCAGAACTGTATAAAAATCTCAGCTTATCAAATTCTATCGTACATCTTCCAGTCTGGAAATCCCAACATACACTACATCATATACCCATCAGGAAGCAATTGCACATACTTTAGCAGCTAAAAGGGTCTTCAAAATCCCTTAACTTGCATATAACATCGTACATTATTCAAAGGTACTCACCCAGCCTCTTTGTATCATTATATAAGTTTGTATTTCTTATTTTTACTATACAATTTTATTAGATAAAGTTAGGGAATTTGTATTTTCTCTATCTAAAAATATATTCTTCCTTATGAAAATGGCCAACTCAATGGGAGGGAAAACAAACCACAGACCTGCCGGGGTCAAAAAAGCAACTGCGCTGCTAGGAGGCATCTGGGAAATGGCTTTCCTATCACAGCTGCATGACTACTTTGGCGTTCATGGGAGAGGAAAATAGTGCTTGGCTGATTTGCCTTTCGTGGTGCAATAATAAGGCGTACGTAATGAAACTTAGCAAAAGTGCACAAGCCTCTCACTGCCAAGTGTGTGTACTGCCTCTCAGGAGAAGCAGCAGACTGTGTGGAATTCCCTACCTCAGCTCTCCGATCGGTGACTCTTAATACTAATAGTAAACGTACTGCATTGGTATTAGCAGCAGTTTTGACATCAATATTGAAGGCTCTCAACCCGGAAAGCCCTATAAACGCTATGGGAGGATAAATGAGCTTTTTACTTTTTAACTGACAGAGAGATATCAAGACACTTATGACAAACAGTTCATCAGTCTTTAAATACAGTAATGTGGTGGTGAATGTAAAACACCATCCAAAGATTTCACCCAAACCACTAAGTAAGCCTAATATGTCAGAGTTTTAAATAAAATTTCACTTATTTGAAGAGATCTGTTTTGTCCCATAGCTAAGTACTCAAGTTCAGTTCTTCCACAAATTAAGTGATCCTCAACAAAGCATCGTCATATTAGCTCTAAGATCAGTAGTTTTTGCACAAATAATTCAACATTTTTGTGTACTGCCAGTTCAAAGTCTTTAAATGAAACAAAAAAAATCTGCACCTGTTATATAATTTAGGTATTTTAAAAGAACATTCATTGCTCTTATTTCTAAGAGTTTCATCAGCGTGTGAGCTCAGCTGATGGAACTAACAGTAGGATTCCTGTAAACTGCAAAGTGTAGTTCTTATATCCATGATAGGCAGTCATCCATTTAGTACTGCCAAGCATTAACATCTATGTGAACCATTTACAACCTTTATAGTCATGATCAGTCAGCGATAGAATCTTCAGTTTACTCGATCAACACATCCTCTCTGATGTGGAGGGTTAAGGGTGCAGGCATGACTTTGTACTCAGATTCCCCTGTAAACATCCTTATCCCCACAATGTAATGATATTACCAATGTTGAGAAGCCTAGAAACATGACAAGTGCTCAGGACAGTAGAGAAAGTTGGTGGCAACCAGAGGAGAACATTTCGAAAGCAGGTGCTTGTTTCAGACTTCCATGCTTCAAGCCTAGCTAACCAGCCAGCTCGGCTCCTCAGTCTGCTTCTACTCCTCGCCGACTCCGTGCTCCCAGGACACCTTGGCCTGCTCCTCCTTGTTGGTGAGCAATGGCTGGGAAATCTTGCGAGGCATGGGTCTCGGCACAGGCCTCGAGTCTTCCTCAGGGATGCAGCTCTCCCTCAAGTATGGCTTAGGGGGAATGGCTGGGGCCAACTCATGGTGATGGTAGTGGGGGTGGACGACGTGGATGGTCTGGTGGTGGGTGTGGTGCTGGCCGTCTGGAGGGAGTCCCGGGGCCACGGACAGGGGGGCAGAGAGGCTGCGGCAAGGGGCAGGCTTGAAGCTGTCCAGAGCATCGGGCTCAGAGACGCTGTAGCGCACAGGGAGGTAGGGTGGTTCACTTTCCTCCGTGTCCGTGGTCCAGGCCTGGCTGCTGGGCGCCGAGTCCAGCATGTCAACCCGGGCTGGAGGCTCGGAGACGGACTGGATGAAATTGCTCTCGCTCAGGGAGGAGACACCACTGCTGGCGCTCCCGGACAGGGTGGAGTTACTGCCATCCAGGCCCGACTGCAGACTGGTGGGTGACGCAGGTATTGGGTGGAGGGGTGACTGTCATGGGGAGATAGATTAATAAGACCATAATACAGTTTTCTAGCCATAAGTAAAAGCTAGCCTTGACTAAACAGTACTTTAAATATGAATTCATGATCCAGTTTTTAAACATACACTCACCAGCCACTTTATTAAAAACACCTGCCTTGTACTAACCATCCTCTGCATGTTTCTCAACGGTTGGTTCCTGACTCCAGAATTGGCACAGTGTATAAATGCCCAGATACTAAGTTACTGCAACATGGGACCCTCCAAACCATACCACTACCATGAGGGTCTTAATGCTGTGCTGAGAACAGTCCACCACCCCCACAAATGTGCTAGGCAGTGGCTGATGAAAAGTGTACTTGTAAGATATGGGACGCGACTAAGGTTCCTAATTAATTCAGGTACAAGACTGGTGTTTGTAATTAAGTGACGAGCAATTCAAGGATTTAACTGTAATGCCACTTTGTAGCATTATTCTTACAAAAAAGTAAAAATGAACAAAAGGGTAGTTTGTAATCAATATCATAATAATAAAATATTATTTTGCTTTTTTTAAAGTAATTCCTAATTTATAATTATTGCAATTATTAATAATTATTTGAAATAACTATTTTAAATAAATGCAGCACTAATATTTTCATTTGAAGGAAATGTCCCAGTTGACCTTTTAAAATTACTAGCCAGGTTTTCCTCTTTATTTGCATTAGTTCCGTGAACACTTTCCTCTTTTGAATCATCAAGTGCAGTGGCAGTTTTTATCTTTCTAATTCAGCCTGCAAATGCCGTGCCCTCAGCCGGCTCTAATTAAATGCCAGCGAGACGGCAAAGATCTCAGGATTATGTATCTCCGGCCCACGTGCCCTCTTTTAAATCCATCTGCCTGAGCTAAATTTAATTATTAAATTCCTCTCTATGGGCCCCTGCTGCTAATGAACAAAGACCCCATTGAATCAGTGTCATTCAGCTTCAGCAGAAATAAGGCCTCAGTGATCTTGCCCATACATGGGCACAATGCACCAACGTCCCTCCCACACATACAGAAACACACACACACACACACACACACACACACAAACAGACACACACACACACACACACACACACACACACACACACACACACACACACACACACATACACATACACGTGCATGTACACACGCAAGTACGCATGCACACACGCAAGTACGCATGTATACATGCATGCACACACCCACCCAACACACACATGCTGGCATGCACACACACATGCACACATATGCGCACACAAAAACACCAAAGCATCTTAGGTTTATAAATTCCATACATCTCAGGAAGTGCTGCAGAGTTCGAGGAGGATTAGACCATTGGATGGGACAAAATAAGGTGCAAGGGTAGGAAACTTTCAGGGTGCTGGCACAGTGGAAGCTGAAGCTGGGGAAGGTGTAGCACATCTAGGCGAGGGTCTACCTTTCGTAAGGAGCGCACAGGGAGTGCTGGAGGGAGGTCGCTGACCTGGTGGTGGAAAGCATCAAAGTGCATCGAGAAGTGCCCTAAAGAGGAACACACAGCAGGACAGAAGATGATTTGGAAAAAAAAGCCTGCACACATACATACACACACACACACACACACACACATGCATGCACACACATGCCCACACACATGCACACAGCTGCATGCGCACGCACACACACACATACATCCATGCACATGTGTGTTGTGTAAACAAGAACTACTGAGTACTGACTTAAAACGCATTCACCATTCGGGCCAAGCATGAAAGGGAAATGGAGTCTTATATGCAGTAGGGAAACGAACAACGGACAGCCAAACAGGTGCTTCAGAGAGCATCCATAACAGATACTGGGCTAGTTCAGAGCACTTTTATTTAGTCTGGTCATATGAACAATCCAACACCTCACAACTGGAATATAAACAAGAAAATACTGACACAAAGCCATGCATAACAAATATCACAGCGACAACACTTCTGAATCACAATATTTATCTGCTCCTTTTTTTTGTTGTGACCTTTGCCGCAACTCTTTTTTGGTGTAACTCACTGAACCCTGGAGTCTGGGTTTCCTTACCAGGAGGAAAGTTGCGAGGGGGCACCGGAGGAGCCACCACAGTTCCCACATGGGCGGAGAGGAAGGGAAGGCTGTCCCTGGTGCCACTGTCCAGACTCCAGCTGCTAGGAGCCGTCAGCACTGGCATGGAGACAAGGAAGGACGAACCGTCGCTGAGGCGTTATTACTCACAGCTGGAGACTGAGCGCCAGGTGCATTACATGCCTGCTTTGTTCTCTGTGATGCTAAACTACACTACACTAAGACTGTGACAGTATGCTTCACTAAGACTGTGACAGTATGCTACACTAAGATTGTGACTCTAAACTACACCACACTAAAACTGTGACAGTACACTACACTAAGACTGTGACATTACACCACATTACTCTAAGACTGCGACAGTGCACTTCACTAAGGGCGTTTTCACACTAGAGCTTTCTTCTGAACCCAGGTCCATTTGCTCCGCAAGTTCGAAACGTTTGGTTAAGTATAAAAGCAGTTTTTGAGCTCAGAAGCTGTTTATGTACGAAGCAGATGAAGCTTCTACGTGTAGAAAAGTGAAATATGGAATTGTGTAATTGATCCATGGTTCAGATAGAGTTCTTGTTTGTGAAAGCAAACCAGTGATAATGAGCCCCTCCCTCAAACAAGCCCAGAACCGGTCCTGGTAGTGGACTCAAGTAATCGGGACAAGTGTGAAAAGACACTAAGACTGTGACACTACACTTCTCTAAGAATGACAGTGAAAAGGATGTTTTGAGCAGCGATACATGGTTGGAAAAGGATTACAATCACTGACAATCCTATAGTGGTCATTCTGTTGTCCTGGACTTCATGACTCATCAAATTCATTCTGGAACAGCCAAGGGTCTACTGTGCCTGGATAGAGAGCGTGTACTTGGATGGTTAGCCTGAGGTTTCACCACTGCAGTAATATCTAGCACTAAAAGGGGCAGTTTTATTTTAGACTAACAATGTGTTGAATTAGATGAATAGAAAGGAAAGCTACCTTTCTCAGCCACAGAAAGATTGGGGTCACTACATGGCTTGCATGGACCAATGACCTGATGGAATAAGGCCCTCTGCAGGTTGGTTTGCTGGGGAGAAGGTAAAAAGAAACCAACACACACACACACACCAATCACACAGACTTTGCTTGACATTCTTGTATGATCTTGCTAAATTATAACAACTTCATATACCAACTGCTCAAAACTATACATAACAATTACTACCATAGTTTCAATATGTAAACTGGTGGTAGCCTAAAGGTACAGGTCTTGATTGGTATTCGGAAGGTTGCAAGCTCCACCACCAAGTTGCCACTGTTGGGCCCCTGAACAAGGCCCTTAACCCTCAATTGCTCAAGACGTCTTCAGTTATAACTGTAAGTTGCTTTGCCGTCATCTTAAGTGTCAGCTTAATGCCTTAAATGAAAATGTTCGTTCTTTCCTCTACTTAATATATTTATGAACAGATTACCAACAAAATAAAGTAACTAACATTCACTGAAAATGCCTATCATTGTGTTTTTGCCCCGCCCTTGTGTCTCACTCCACTCTTGTGTTCTCACCCCACCCTTGTGTTCCCACCTGCTTGTGCGCGTACCTGTCCATTCTCCATACCGTTGGGGTACATGGCGCTGCTGGGCCTGTCTCGATGGCCTGGCTGGAGTAGCAGCATGTCGCGGTTGTGTCTGTATTTGTCAGGCAGCGATGGCGAACCAACTGCATAAGGGGTGAGGGGTGGAGATGAGGGTGTG